>NW_016805531.1:3253718-3256459 GCF_001698545.2 Rhinopithecus bieti
AAAAAAAATTCTGTCTGAATTACATTAGATTACATGACTTTTACTAACACAGAAGTGACATATAGTCTACACCCTTTTATGACTTCTCAAAAGTCAGCACCTTCTATATTGGTGGAGTGAAGATACATGGAATGTAGTAAAAGGCAGTTCCAGCTAATAAAGCAAGTGGCCCAAGATCAGGGATAGTAGCAGAACCAAGATAAGAATACTTGAGTTCAAGATTTTCCCACCAGAACATTTGCATTATGACACTGAAAATTCTAATCACTTTAAGGTAGAAAAATTGAGGAGGCAAAGATCACCTTTCTAAATATTTGTAGAATTAAATATAGGAAACATTGACAGTGAGTTGCCTCCTGCTTATACTACCCCAGCCAAGAAAGGATCACGTGTGTGGAAGAGGAGGTGTTTTGGTGACTTAGGCTCAACTATGGTAGTAAACAAAAATCTTCCTCTTGACTATCAAAGGTAAATTTATTTATAAAGTAATCCACTCCAACCCATCATCCTGGGGCCTTTTAGTCCTCACCACTATTTATGAGGGTCTCCAATACATATTTGAGCTGTTATTGCTAGGTGAAATTATGTAGTCAGAAATTTTGATAGATTGAAGGACAAAGGTCATTAGAAAACTTAAACAACTATTATTTCTGATTTTCAGTACCAGTGGACCATTGTGAATTTATTTATTTATTTATTTATTTATTTATTTATTTATTTATTGAGACGGAGTCTTGTTCTGTCACCCAGGCTGGAGTGCAGTGGTACGATCTCAGCTCACCGCAACCTCCACCTCCTGATTTCAAGTGATCCTCCTGCCTCAGTCACCCAAGTAGCTGGAATTAGAGGTGTGGGCCACCACGCCCAGCTAATTTTTGTATTTTCAGTAGAGACAGGGTTTCACCATGTTGGCCAGGCTGTCTTGAACTCCTGGCCTCAAGTGATCTGCCCACCTCAGCCTCCCAAAGTGCTGGGATTACAGACATGAGCCACTGTGCCTGGCCAATTTTTATAAATACTGCAACTACCCTATGAGCCAAAAACATAGTATTTTAATTACATGTTTATATTTAACAAATTAAAATATGTTTTAATTCATTTCATTTATTCATCTTTATTGTATGGAAGCCCTGTATTATATATAATGAGCCTTATCTCCAAGCACAGACTGTATCAGCATTAAAAGACTAATCCACATATTTAAGGGCAATGTTGTTCTTAAGAAGCCTCAGAAAAAAAAATTCCCTGTATGGAAATTTACATGGTATTTCTAGGCCCTTAACAGACATGAAATCCTGCTTCATCATTTCTACACTTATGGTTGCCTTGTCTGCTCAGTTATCCATCTGTGCAGATAAGCCTGACACTCCTTGTCATGTTCCATCTGCCCACTTGATTTCAATCTTCATGGACAGTTCATGGATGTGCACACTCATATCTTGCTAATTTAGAGCATGTTACCTCAAGTGTCCACTGTGCATATCTCCTGGACCTTCTAATGCCAAATAGTCTTGCTGGGTACTTAGGTAAGTACAGCAGAAACATGCACAGTTAACAACTTTGATGAAAACTTTTGACTCATTAGAGATAGAAGTCATGGATAAATATTCCAGCCTCCAATAGTCCAAGTATGTATATTGGAAGGTAACCTGGATGATTCAGAAGATCCTCCTGGGATTGAGCCCTTCATTACTCATATTTGTCACCTTAAAATTACATTATTTCACTGGCTTTTCCACAACAGTTTCTGCTACCTCAATCTTCTCTACTTGTACCACCTCTCAAATAAAATAATTGTACTCATATCCCTGTCTCAGAACATACTCTTGAGTTACCCATACTAAAGAAACTGGCAGCAGAAGAAGTGCTAGAAGGTAGACCTTGAGGATTATATTCAGACACTGGATCATTTGAACGTCATAGAGTAAGGGCTCACTTGCCTGGGAATATATGTTTATAATAATCCTTAGCACTTTATAGCATTCCAGTACTTGGAGTCTCATGGGTAGTGGATAAGAATGATCAGGAGGCAGAATTAGAAGTAACTACAAACCTACCACTTGAATGACATAGAAGTAACTGTAATAAAGATTGCAGAGTTCACTGGCTTTCACTGACTTATACGTCTTTTAAAAGAGAGAAAAGCTCTTGGCCACCAGCTACGAACCCAGCATGTGCTGTGCCACATGGTCTACATGGTTCTTCACCTCTGGCTGCTGTAGGGCAATGGGCCAAAAGTAGGTCCAGAATTCACAAGTAAGTCAAGTGTGGCTGCAAGAGTGACTGAATGCACACAGACAGTTCTACTTGTTAAAGGCAAAGTCAAAAGATGGAAAAGATAGAACCATTATAAGTAGTATGGGGCTTTGAGCAGACAAACCTGAGAACCCTGAACCCCTATTTATTCTGAACCCTCTCCAAATCAGGAGAGGAAGCAACAAATGTCAAGTCCATGTATGTAGCTCCTGGATTTGTCCTCAAAACTAGCTTTGCCTTTCTTCTTCATCTCTAACCCATTAGAGATGGTGTTTTGTTTTGTTTCATTTTGTTTTGTTTTTGAGATGGAGTCTTGCGCTGTCACCCAGGCTTGAGTGTAGCGGCACCATCTTGGCTCACTGCAAGCTCCACCTCCCAGGTTCACGCCATTCTCCTGCCTCAGCCTCCCGAGTAGCTGGGACTACAGACGCTCGCCACCATGCCTGGCTTTTTTTTTTTTTTTTTTTTTTTTTTTTTTTTTTTTT
>NW_016805531.1:3257211-3279624 GCF_001698545.2 Rhinopithecus bieti
ATTTGATTACAATGGAACAATCGTTAGTATGAAGATTATAGACTGGCTGCCTCTGAATATATTTTTAAAACTTTTTAAAGGATAACAGGCTAGAGGCTTGATTTTCGTAACTAAAGTTACTGGTGGAGAATCTCAGAAAAATTTTTTATAAACCATAAAGGAATCTTATTATATCTTGCCACTGGCAAAACGTGGTTGAACATCATGTCTAATACCTAATTGTACAGCATGTAGAGTTGTATAACTTTGTTAAATCTATGCCAATATTAGGGTATTAAAATTGATATCTTGAAACTTAGCATGCAAATATTTGATTAAACAGAGGAGGTTGGAACTATGGTTCTCCAAAATCCCTCTGAAACTTGTTTTCCAGGAAAACAACCCCACCCCTATCTAAGGAAACCAGCCTTCATCTGATTAAAGAACTTTGAAAGACCTTATGCTAGGTCACAAACAATTCTCAATACATTTAAAATATTTAAATCAGAAAAAAGCATCTTCTCTAACCCCAATGGAATGAAACTAGAAATCAATAACACAGAAAACTGGGAAATCCACAAAAACTGAAATTAGGTGGAAATGAAGTCAGCACTCCTAAATAACCAGTGGGTCAAAGGCAATATTATATGTGAAATTAGAATATATTTTGAGATGAATTTTTCTAAAAAACATGCACAACATACCAAAACCTAAAGAATGCAACAAAAGTGGTGTTCAGAGGGAAATTTACAGTGGTAAACACTCATGTTTTAAAAATGAAGGGAAGTTTGAATCAATTACCTAACTTCATACCTGAAGGAACTAGAAAATGAAAAAACAAAACAAATGTAAAGCTGACAGAAGGAAGGAAATACTGCAGATTGGAATGGAAATAAACAAAATAGAAAATCCAAAAACAATAACAAAAATCAACAGACCAAAATGTTTTTATACCAGTGGTGTACTTTTGGTTACTATAGTTTTGTAGTAAATTTTTGCACAGCAAAGTAAACAGTGAACAAAGTAGAGACAACACACAGAATGGGAGAAAATAGTTTCAAACTCTGTATCTGACAAGAGATTAATAACAAGAATATATAGGGAGCTCAAACAATTCAATAGCAAAATAATAATCATCATCATCTGACTTTAAAATGGGCTAAAAATCTGAACATACATTTCTCAAAAGAAGACATATAAATGGCCAACAGCTATACAGAAAAAGTTCGGCATCACTAATTATGAGAGAAATGCAAATCAAAACCACAGTAAGATATCACCTGACCCCAGTCAAAATGGTTTGTATCAAAAAGATAGGTAAAAACAGATGCTAGTGAGCATGTGGAGAAAGAGGAACACTTGGACACAATTGGTGGAAATGTAAATTAGTGCAGCCACTATGGAGAACAATATGAAGCTTCCCCTCCCCCCCCAAAAAAAAACCTAAAAATAGACATACTATATCATCCGGTAATTCCACTGCTTGGTATATACCTAAAAGAGAGGGAATCAATATATTAAAGTAATTCCTGCATTTCCATGTTTACTGTAACACTCTTCACAATAGCCAAAACACGGGATCAACCTAAGTGTCCATCAGCTGATGAATGGATAAATAAAATATGGGATTTATGCACTACAGAATATGATTCAGCCATAAAAGGAATGAAATCTTGTCATTTTCAGCAAAATGAATGGAACTGGAGGCCAATATATTAAATATAATGAGTTAAACACAGAAAGCGAAATATTTCATGTTCTCACTCATTTGCGAGACCTAAAACGTGGACCTCAAGAAGATATAGAGTAGATTGGCGGTAACTCAGGGCCAGGAAAGGGAAGGTAAATTAATAAATATATAACTTTTAGCATCTTTATCATTATTATGTATACAGCTTAATGGTAATAAACTGTATTATGGTAATAATAAACTCTATAATGGTAATAAACTTAATTATATATGTATATTTCACCTCAGTAAAAATACCATCATGTTGCACATCATAAATATATACAACTTTTACTTGTCAATTAAAAATAATTTTAAAGAAACTTTCTACAAAGCTATAGTAATCAAAGCAGTATTGTACCAGCATAAAGATAGGCATATAGATGAATGGAATAAAACATATAATAAAGAAACAAATCTATATATCTAAGGTCAATCTATTTTTGACAAGGATGCTAAGATCACTTAATGGGGAAATAATTGTTTCCTCAACAAATAGTGCTGGGACAAATTGATATCCATGCAAAAGAATGAAGTTATACCCTTATATAAAATTAATATATATATTATACATAAACATATATATTATATAAAGACATAAAAATAAATTCAAAATAAATCAAAGATCTAAATTTTAGAGCTAAAACTAAAGCTCACAAAAGAAAACATATGGTAAATCTCCATGCCCTTGGACTCGACAACAGATTCTTACATGTAACACCAAAAGCAAAAGTGACAAAAAACAGACATAGCAGACTTCACCAAATTAAAAACTTTTGTTCACAAAAATACATTATCTAGAAAGTAAAAATACAACCTATGGAATGGAAGAAAGTATTTGCAAATCTTCTATTTGATGAGCCTAGTATACAGAATATATAAAGAACTCTTTTTTTTTTGTTTTTGTTTTGTATTGAGACGGAGTCTTGCTCTGTCGACCGAACTGGAGTGCAGTGGCCGGATCTCAGCTCACTGCAAGCTCCGCCTCCCGGGCTCACGCCATTCTCCTGCCTCAGCCTCCGGAGTAGCTGGGACTACAGGCGCCCGCCACCTCGCCCGGCTAGTTTTTTGTATTTTTTTAGTAGAGATGGGGTTTCACCGTGTTAGCCAGGATGGTCTCGATCTCCTGACCTCGTGATCCGCCCGTCCCGGCCTCCCAAAGTGCTGGGATTACAGGCTTGAGCCACCGCGCCTGGCCCAAAAATACATTATCTAGAAAGTAAAAATACAACCTATGGAATGGAAGAAAGTATTTGCAAATCTTCTACTTGATGAGCCTAGTATACAGAATATATAAAGAACTCTTATCACTCATCAACAAAAGCACAAAACAACCCAATTGAAAAACAGACAAAGGACTTGAACAGACACTTTTCTAAGAATATACAGGGGAAGCAGACAAGATATTCAGCTATAGAAACACTTCCATTCTGCAGCTCCCACCAAGAAGGACAAAAATGACAAGTGAACTCTGCACCTTCAACTGAGGTACCAAGGTTCTCGCATTGGGACTGACTAGGTGGTTGGTGTGACCTAGAGAGCAAGAAAAACCTGAGTGGAGTGAGGGCCCACCCAGGAGCTTCACAGGGCAAAGGAAGCTCCCCTTCCTAGCCAAGGGAGGTGGTGAGGGATTGTGCTACCTCTCTCTGAAAATCATGCTTTTCCCACTGATTCTTGTGACCCATGGATCAGAAGGACCTCTCATTAGCCCATTCCACTAGGGCTTTGGGTATCAAGCACAGAGCTGTGAAGACTCACAGTGGCTGCTCAGGTGAATGACCATTTGAGCAGGCACTAAGACACAGGAATATTTGAATACTCCAGCTCTGGGAATTCCCGTGAGGCAGGAAAACCATCCAGTCTTATGGGAAGGGAGCTGAAGCCAAGAAGCCAAGCAGCCTGCCTACCATGGAACCCCACAAGCTAAGACCCACTGGCTTAGAATCCTTGCCACCCAGCGCAGCAGGCTGGAGACTGCCTGAGAAGACTGAATTCCCAGTGGGAAGGGGTGGCCGCCATCACTGTGGCTCCAGTTGGCCATTTTTCCCTGCTGCTGGTGCCAGTGAGACTGGGAAGTCTGGACCAGGAGCAATTCCCCACAGTGTAGGACAGTGGCTAGATCAGTTCATGGCCACACTGCTTCTTTAAGTCAAACCCCAGTCCACTTTTCCTCACTGAGTGGAGCCTCTCTGTGGGAATTTCAGCATCCCCAGTCAGGAGTTTATGAAAAGAACTCTGATATCCCTGAGAGGAGCTCCTAGGAGAAAAGATGGCTGCGGTATCATGGATCAGTGGTCTTAGTCTTTTCTGCCTGCTGGCTCTGGGGAATCAGGAGAACCCAGATTCCCCCCAGGGCAGCACACCTGCTCCACCAAGGGGCAGCCAGACTGCTTATTTAAGCAGGTTCTTGATCCTGCTCCTCTTGACTGGGTAAGACCTCCCAACAGGAGTCTCCAGACATCTCATACTAGAGCATTCTAGCTGGCACCGGATCGATGCATTGTGAGACAGAGCTCCCAGAGGAAGAAACAGGCTGTCATCTTTGCTAGTCCACTGGTGATACCTCCAGGGACAGGAAGGACCAAGACGAATAGGGTCTGGAGCAAACCACAGCAGCCCTACAGAAGAGGGGTCTGACCGCTAAAAGAAAAAAAAAGAAAGCAACAACAATATAAATGACAAAGACCCCATAAAAACCCCATTCAAAGGTCAGCAGCCTCAAAGGTCAGCAGCCTCAAAGATCAAAGGCAGATAAGCCCATGAAGATGAGAAAGAATCAATGCAAAAATGCTGAAAACTCAAAAACCCAGAGTGTCTCTTCTCCTACAAATGATCATAACACATCACCAATAGCACAGAACTGGGCTGATGCTGAGATGTATGCAGTGACAGAAGTAGGCTTCAGAAGATGGGTAATAATAAACTTCACTGAGCTAAAGGATTATGTTTTAACTCATTGCAAAGAAGCCAAGAACCATGATAAAACCATTACAGGAGGTATTAACCCTAATAACCAGTTTAGAGAGGAAGATAAATGACCCAATGGAGCTGAAAAACAAAACGCAAGAACTTTACAATGCAAACACAAGTATCAACAGCCAAATAGACCAAGCAGAAGAAACAATATCAGAGCTTGAAGACTATCTTGCTGAAATAAGGCAGGCAGACAAGATTAGAGAAAAAATAAAAAGGAATGAACAAAACAAAACCTCTGAGAACTATGGGATTATGTTAAAAGACCAAACCTCTGACTGATACAGGTACCTGAAGGAGATGGGGAAAATGGACCCAAGTTTGAAAACACACTTCAGGATATCATCCAGAAGAACTTTGTCAACCTAGCCAGACAGGCTAATATTCAAATTCAGGAAACCCAGAGAACCCCAGTAAGATACTCAATGGGAAGATCATTCCCAAGACACATGATCATCAGATTATCCAAGGTCGAAATGAAGGAAAAAATGTTAAGGGCATCCAGAGAGAAAGGCCAGTCACCTATAAAGGGAAGCCCATCAGACTAACAGCAGACCTCTCAGTGGAAACTCTACAAACCAGAAGAGATTGGGAGCCAATATTCAACATTGTTAAAGAAAATAATTTCCAATCTAGAATTTCATATCCAGTTAAACTAAGCTTTATAAGCAAAGGAGAAATAGAGTTTGTTTCAGACAAGCAAATGCTGAAGGAATTAATCACAACCAGGCCTGCCTTGCAAGAGCTCCTGAAGAAAGCACTAAATATGGAAAGGAAAAACCATTACCAGCCACTACAAAAACACACTGAAGTACACAGATGACTGACACTATAAAGCAACTACCTGAAAGAGTCTGCAAAATAACCAGCGAGCATGATGATGACAGAATCAAATTCACAAACAACAATATTAACCTTAAATGTAAATGGAATAAACACCCTAATTAAAAGACACAGAATGGCAAGCTGGATAAAGGGTCGAGGTCCATCTGTGTGTTGCATTCAAGAGACCCATCTCACATGCAAAGACACATATAGACTCAAAATCAAAGAATGAAAGAAACTTTACCAAGCAAATGGAAAACAGAAAAGAACAGAGGTTGCAATCGTAGTTTCTGACAAAATAGACTTTAAACCAACAAATATTTAAAAATATAAAGAAAGGCATTACATAATGGTAGAGAGGTCAATTCAACAAGAAAAGCTAACTATGCTAAATATATATGTACCCAATACAGGAGCACCTGGATTCATAAACAAGTTCTTAGAGACCTACAAAGAGACTTAACCTCTCACAGAATAATAGTGGTAGATTGTAACAACCCGCTGTCCATATTAGATCATCAAAAAAGAATATTAACAATGATAATCAGGACTTAAAACTCAGCTCTGTATCAAGAGGACCTGATAGATAGCTACAGAACTCTCCACCCCAAAACAACAGAATATACATTCTTCTTGGTGCCACATGGCATCTACTCTAAAATTGATAACATAATTGGAAATAAATCACTCCTCAGCAAATGCAAAAGAATTGAAATCATAGAAAGCAGAACACAGTGCAATCAAATTAGAACTTAAGATTAAGAAACTCACTCAAAACCACACAACTACATGAAAATTGAACAACCTGCTTCTGAATTACTCCTGGGTAAATAATGAAATTAAGGCGGAAATCAAGAAGTTCTTTGAAACTAATAAGAAATAAGAAACAATGTACCAGAATCTCTGGGATGCAAATAAAGCAGTGTTATAAGGGAAATTTATAGCACTAAATGTCCACATCAGAAAGCTAGAAAGATCTTAAATTTACACCTTAGTATCACAACTAAAAGAACTAGAGAACCAAGAGCAAACAAACATCACAGCTGGCAGAAGACAAGAAATAACCAAAATGAGAGCAGAACTAAAGGAGATAGAGACATGAAAAACTTTCAAAAAATCAATGAATCTGGGGCGGGTTTTTTGAAAAAATTAGTAAAATAGATAACCTGCTAGATAGACTAATAAAGAAGAAAAAAGAGAAGAATCAAATAGATACAACAAAAAATGATAAAGGGATATCACCACTGACCCCACAGAAATACAAACAACCATCAGAGAATACTATAAACACCTCTATGCAAATAAACTAGAAAATCTAGAAGAAATGTATAAATTCCTGGATACATACACCCTCCCAAGACTGAGGCAGGAAGAAGTTGAATCCCTGAATAGAACAATAACAAGTTCTGAAATTGTGGCAGTAATAAATAGTCTACCAACCAAAAAGAGCCCAGGACTAGATGGATTTACAGATGGATTCTACCAGAAATACAAAAAGGAGCTGATACTCTTTCTTCTGAAACTATCCCAAACAATTGAAAAAAAGGGACTCCTCCCTTACTCATTCTATGAGGCCATCATCCTCCTGATACCAAAATCTGGCAGAGATACAACCAAAGATGAAAGCTTCAGGCCAATATCCCTGATGAACATCAATGTAATAATTCTCAATAAAATACTGGCAAACCAAATACAGCAGTATATCAAAAAGCTTATCCAACATGATCAAGTTGGCTTCACTGCTGGGATGCAAGGATGGTTCAACATACGCAAATCAGTAAATGTAATTATTCCATAAACAGATCCAAATACAAAAATCACATGATTATCTCAATACATGCAGAGAAGGCCTTTGATAAAATTCAACATCCCTTCATGTTAAAAACTCTTGGTTGGGCACAGTGGCTCATGCCTGTCATGCCTGCACTTTGGGAAGCCGAGGCAGGCAGATCACCTGAGGTCAGGAGTTCGAGACCAGCCTGACCCATATGGTGAAACCCCATCTCTAATAAAAATGCAAAAATTAGCTGGGCATGGTGGCAGGTGCCTGTAGTCCCAGCTACTCAGGAGGCAGAAGTTGCAGTGAGCCAGATCACACCATTTTCACCCCAGCCTGGGTGACAAAAGCAAGACAACATCTCAAAAAAAAAAAAAAAAAAAACTCTCTCAATAAACTAGGTACTGAAGGCTGAAGGAACATACCTCAAAATAATAAGGGCCATTTATGACAAACCCACAGCCAATATCACACTAAATGGGCAACAGCTAGAAGCATTTGCCTTGAAAACTGGCACAAGACAAGGATGCCCTCTCTCACCACTCCTATTCAACACAGTATTGGAAGTTCCGGCCAAGGCAATCAGGCAAGAAAAAGAAATAAAGGGTAATCAAATAGGAAGAGAGGAAGTCAAATTGTCTTTGCTGATTACATGATCCTATATCTAAACAACCTCTATGTCTCAGCCCAAAAGCTTTTGAAGCTGATAAGCAGCTTCAGCAAAGCCTCAGGATACAAAAATCAATGTGCAGAAATCACAAGCATTTCTATATCCCAAAAACAGTGAAGCTGAGAGTCAAATTGTGAATGAACTCCCGTTCACAATTGCTACAAAGAGAATAAAAAACCTAGGAATACAGCTAACAAGGGAAGTGGAGGACCTCTTCAAGGAGAGCTACAAATCACTTCTCAAAGAAATCAGAGAGGACACAAACAGAAAAATACTCCATGCTAACGGATAGAAAGAATCATAGCATGAAAATGGCCATATTCATAATTCAGGAAATACATTTCTTAAGGCTACAGCTGCCATAGATCATGGTTCCTCCCATAGACAGGATCTGGAGGATCTGGGAAAATTAAATTTAAAACTTTGTGGAGATGACTCATCATTCTAGATTCCATTAAGAACATTTGTGATTCACAGGAGGAGGTCAAAATATCAACATAAACAGGAGTTTGAAAGAAGTTGATTCCAACTCTCATGGATCACTTTGAGGGGTTGAAGACTTCAGTGCAGAAAGTGACAGCAGATGTGGAAATAGCAAAATAACTAGAATTAGAAATGGAACCTGAAGATATGGGTGAATTGCTGCAATCTCATGATAAAACTTGAACAGATGAGCAGCTGCTTCTTATGAATAAGCAAAGAAAGGTTTTTTGAAATGGAATCCACTCCTGGTGAAGATTCTATGAACACTGTTGAAATGACAACAAAGAGCTTAGAATGTCACATAGACAAGTGTGGTGGCTTATACCTGTAATCTCAACTATTTGGAAGGCTAAGGTGAGACAATCACTTGACACCAGGAATTCATGGCCAGCCTGGGCAATATACAAGACCCCATCTCTAAAAAATATAAAATTAATAAGAATTTATAATATTACATAAATGTAGTTAATAAAACAGCAGCTGAATTTGAAAGGATTGACTCTATTTTTTCTATTCGAATTTTGAAAGTTTTACCATGAGTAAAATGTTATCAAATAGCATTGCATCCTGCAAAGAACACTTTTATGAATGGAAGAGTCAATCTATGTGGCAAACTTCATTGTTGTCCTATTTTTAGAAATTGTCATAGCTACCACAATCTTGAGCAGTCTGATCAGTTAATGACCCTCAGCATTGAAGCGAGACCCTTCCCCACAAATTGCTGTAGTCTGAGATGATGGTTTCTAAGCAATAAAGTATTTTAATTAATGTACATTGGTTTTTGGACATAATGCTATTTATTACATACTTAATAGACTACAACATAGGGTAAACATAACTTTAATATGCATTGGAACACCCAAAATAATTAAGTAAATTTTGTGTTAATTTTGATATTACCAACCATTAGATTCACTTTATTGCAGTGGTCTAGAACTGAACCTACAAGTCCAAGGTATGCCTGTATATAACTTGCCAACTAGCACATGAAAAGATGCTGAACTCTTGTAGTCATCAGGGAAATATAAATCAAAACCATAATGAGATACCGATTCACACTGTCATCCTACAAGAAAGAAACTGAGGCAAAATTAATATAAGTAGAGAGTTTGTTGGGGCAAAGCTTGAGCATTGCAACCTACGAGCATAGATTTGAGTTGCCCTGAAGATACACTCCAGTTACAAGTGAATTTTTAAAGGCTTTTAAAAAAAAAAAAAAAAAAACAGAGACAGGGAGTGGACTGACACAAAGTTGTTCACTGGGAATTCTCACTGGTTTACAGAAATAATATTGATTAGTGATTGGGTATATGTTAAGTTAAGCTATATGATGTGGGTTATAGTGTCCAATGTGGCATTATTAGGTTAATTTATAGCTACTTGTGGCAATAGCCTGCAGTTTCAAGAGATGAATACATAGCTGAAAGCAAGCAGCAGAGCATAATTTTAATCTCATTTTAATGTATATGTGGACCTGCTAAGTAAAAGGACTTGCATTCTTCAGATAAAAATTTCTTTTCTTAATGCCCGCTAGGACTATTTTTTTTTTTTTTTTTTTTTTTTTTTTTTTTTTTTTTTTTGGAGGAGTTCGCTCTGTCACCCAAGGGGCTGGAGTGGGCAGTGGCCAATCTCAGCTCACTGCAAGATCCGCCTCCTGGGTTCCACGCCATTCCCTGCTCAGCCCTCCCGAGTAGGGGGCTTGGGACTACAGGCGGCCGCCACCTCGCCCGGCTAGGTTTTTCTGTATTTTTTAGGTAGAAGACGGGGTTTCACGTTTAGCCAGGATGGTTCTCGATTCTCCTGATCTTGTTGAATCCGCCCGCCTCGGCCTCCCAAAGTGCTGGGATTACAGGCTTGAGCCACCGCGCCCGGCCAGGACTGCTATTTTTTAAAGAAGAAAACAAGTGTTGGTATGTAAAGAAATTGAAAACCTCATACATGACTAGAAGAAATGGAAAATAATGAAGCCACTGGAAAACAGTTTAGCACTTCCTCAAAGTTAAACATGGAATTACCATGTGACCCAGCAATTCCACTCTTAGGTATGTACCCTCAAAGGACTGAAAACAGATACTCTAACAAGCTGCTATACACAAATATTTATAGCAGCACGATTCACAAAAGATAAAAGGCAGAAACAACCCAAATACCTATCAACTGGTAAATGGATAAACAACTTAGTGTATATCCATATAACTGAATGTTGTTCAGCCATAAAAGAGAAAAAAGTGCTAATCCATGCCACAATGTGGGTAAACATGGAAAACATTGTAAGTACCCACCATGGTTAGGGTCTCAGTTCTCTGTTCTTGACCACATGAGTTTTAATAATCATGAGAACTTGGCCTAATCCATTGATCACTCCTTGCTGTAGCTCTTTTGGCGGTTATATAACCCTTTGGCTCAGCCAAGCCTAAAGTATCCTCTCTAGGGGATAAGCTATCATGGAATTGAACATGGAAGGCTATGGCATTCCTTGCCACAATTATATATTTTTTAAGTTAATAACCTGTATATAAAATCTAGGATTTCCAGGAGAAGGACCCATAATATAAGAGTCATCCATGAGATAGAATAAATCCTGGGCCCTGCCAACTTACTTGGTGGGCAGGGATAAGAGCAGCAATTTCTTCATACACATATTGTTAAATCTCATGTCAGTTACCTTTCATGACTTTAACAATGCATTCTACATTTTAAGGTAAGATATATAAAATATTTTCTCACCCTACCCATTCTGGACCTTTTTCTCTACCCAGTATAAAGTTAGCACTTGCCTTAGCTTATTATGGGTTCTGAGGAGGGCATTCTGGAAGTGCACCACTTCCCATTCAGCATGGTCCTTTGTCCTTGGTAAAATCAGGTATTGTAAGATGAAGGATACCATGTGTTTGCTCCCTGTGTGGGTATGGCATGGAGTGAAAAACTGAAATAACAAAAGGTAGTAGATTCTAGTAGAACAGTGAAAGAAGCATGAAGTGAAGCTGTAGGCAAGCATCTTGTTTATGTAAGACATACAATATCCCTTCTGACTCCAAAGCTGAGTCAGTTTGTACAGCCAGGTCTAATCCCATCATTGGTTTCCCTCAATGGTATATGTGTACATTTTTTAAGTTCTCTGTCATGCTGGCAAGAATCGTATTGTATTCCTCACATCATACTTCTGTCTAATGATTACCAACCATGATGAACTTAGGAGAGAGACCATCAAGAAGGTAAAATCTTCGGCAGCAGTGGTGAGATCGCTAAAGATTGGTAGAGAATCTTTGCATGCAGATAGCTCTATAGGACAAAAGGTGAAAGGCTATCTAACAGTATTTGGTAAAGGCTCTGAGATATTCTAATATAGAGGTGAGCAAATATCTTAAGACAAAATAATTTATAAAGATGCCCTAATATGAAGAACACCCTGTTTTACCATAGAAAAATCTGGTTTGAGAATTTTGTTTCAAAATGTAGTAGTATAATTTGGGACCAACCAGTTTAATCTCAGATAGATTTGTGAAAATACATAATAAACTTAACTATTCTGAACTAGCTATTTTTAAAGAGATTGTTTAGTCAAAGCATTTATAGCCCTGAATGTGTGTGTAGTAGAAATCAGAGCCTGGCATCTCTAGCTTAATAAGAAAACTGGACTTGTACCATTTAAATTTATACCAAAAAAGGAATAAATATTGCCCCATCTGCTGAATAGATTAACTTGCTAGATGGCTAAATTTTTCCACTAAATCTCATTATATACCTGAGAGGACACATGTCTATTTCAGATAAAGCTAAAACTGTGTCACTAAGTGATTTACCAGAAGTCATTAAGTGATACTGCTAAGATTAAATTCTAATGCTTTCAATTATACCATTATTATGTTCAACTATACAGTCAGCTTTTTGTTCATGCCACTGAAGGCTTTTCAGTAGATTTGAGACATTGTGTTAACACTGGAGGCCAAACGGCTTGTCTGGTGGCCAAATTATCAAATGCTGGTCTGCAAAGTGCAGTGGAAACAATTGAAAAGCAGAAAAAGTTCCCTACAAACTTTGGTAAAAGAATAATTTGACTATTGTTACACTAAGAGAAGGATCAGTTAGAGGTGGTCATCACTGACAAAGCAAAGAGGCTTGTATCAGTGAGAGAAGAGATAGTTGACAACCTATTTGGAAGGTAGTGAGGAAGTCTAGGTCTCTTCATCTGTATAATACTGATGTTACTCTCATATATAAATAATAAACTCACCATCTAGTCCTAAAACTAAGGCATTTCTAATTAATCACATGTACGTTTTCTTAGCAAATCCCATTTTCCTGACTTTTCTCACCATAATCACTCTCATGATCTTCATTGTACCCTTTCTTTTAGTTTCATAACATATGCCTAAGCAATATTTAGTTTTGTTAGTTTTAACGTTATCAATAAAAGATATTCTATGCAATTGTTATGGATTTGTTTTTATTAACTTCCAAGTTATGTGTAGCTTTACTTCAGTTATTTTTATTGCTGTATAATATCCCTTAGGTTTTGTATTTATTAAACATTTAGTATTTTCTTTCATCAAACTTTCTGTTCCTACAAGGAATGTGAAAAAATAAACTCTACATTTAGTCCTAGGGAAAAAAGTCCTAGATCATGACAAAGTTCCCATTTAACCTGATACCTACATAGACACAAACATGCCTGATGGAGCCAGTGACACTTTCTCATAGTTCTCATTTTGAGTTAGGAAGCTTATTTAAAATGTTGGTTATCTGGAGCTCATTTTGGAGGGATATAACCCCAGTCCTATACTGTTCTCTAGTTTTGATACATTCAGAGGTTTAAATTGATCTTAGCATGTACTCATCTCTCATGGGTTGCTCACTACAAGGGATGCAACTTTACTAAATTAGGTGGATGTATTAGTTCATTCTCATGTTATTATAAATACCTGAAACTGGGTAATTTATTTTTAAAAAAGAGGTTTGACTGGTTCATGGTTTCACAGGCTGTACAGGAAGCATGATGCTGGCATCTGCTTGACTTCTAGAGAGACCTCAGGAAACTTTTAATAATGGAAGGTGAAGGGGAAGCAGGCACGTCTTACATGAGTGGAGCAGGAGGAAAAACATGAATTTTCAAATGATATCCCTTTAAATCTGACATGTAATTACGCTAATTTATAGCATCTAGGGAAATGAATGTCCTCATAAACTCAACCTTAGATGTGGGCAACTGGAAGACTGGCTCAGTCATTTGTGCTAAAGATCCTATAATCTACATGATTTTATACCTAACATATTAATATACAAACAAACACTTCCACCCCAATCAATACCTGCAGGTCTATGATAAAAGTTAAATTAATCTCCCTTTCCTTCTACCCAAGTATTTTTTTTTACTGGGACTCACTTTCTTTTTTTGTTGTTGTTGTTGTTTTGAGACGGAGTCTCACTCTGTCACCTGGGCTGGAGTGCGGTGGCGCGATCTTGGCTCACTGCAAGCTCCACCTCCTGGGTTCACGCCATTCTCCTGCCTCAGCCTCCTGAGTAGCTGGGACTACAGGCGCCCACCACCATTCCTGGCTAATTTTTTATGTTTTAGTAGAGACAGAGTTTCACCATGTTAGCCAGGATGGTCTCGATCTCCTGATCTTGTGATCCACCCACCTTGGCCTCCCAAAGTGCTGGGATTACAGGCATGAGCCACTGCGCCTGGCCTACTGGGACCCACTTCTGAAGATTCACCTCTACCATCCATATGCCAGAACCCATGCAAATTTTTGTTATGATAGTTCAGTTTAGGAATTCACTGTAGCCTTTTAAAGTTCAGCAGTTACCAAGACTATCCTGTTTTTCTTGTACTGTGCTAGGCATTATTTTAAAAATCCTTACAATAAATCTCACTGGTAGATGATATCTTGATTTTATTAAGGAGGAAGCTAAAGTTCTGTTACTAACTGATCTGCCCAAAATTACTCCACCCTTTAGATCTTCCCTGCCTATATGCTTCTGGGCTAGAATCTATCATTTATTTCAGGTAATATTAGAGTTCAGGAGATACGAGTTCACCTGCTCTGCCATTTAGCACTGGCCTTGAGAACTTAGACAATGAATTGTGGCACAGGATCTATCACTCCACAAGAAAAATTACATCATTACATCATCCTAATTTTCCAAGTCTTTTGGGAGGCAAGAGGCAGAGTTGCCTGTTCAGATTGTGATGTTGTGTCAAAATGATACTGCCTTGACATTTTGTTGAGGTAAACAACTTGGCAAGGGGATCAAAATGAGTGCAAAACTGACCCTGAAGGAAGTCACCATATCTGAACAAGCATCTTGGTACAATCCTTTGAGCAAGTCCCAAGTGAGTTCTTAAGAATAAACTGTGCTCCATTTCTAAGAGAAAAAAATCCCTCTCTACGGAGATAATCAGCCAGGGGCAAAGACTCAGATATTGACAGATACCAAGTATTTGAAAGCTTATGGCACCACAAAAAAAAAAAAAAAAAAAAAAAAAAAAAAATCAAAAGTATTCCAAAGTCTAAGGCTGATTTTAAAGGTTAGTGTCTTAGATGTAAACATTAATTTGCATTATATTTGTATTAAATTGTATAGTTTATAAAAGATTTGCAGGATTTGCAAAGGAAATACTGTTACTAAAGGCAGTGGGGTCCATAATGGGTATTACATTTAAAGTGGGTTAGTGACTTTTAATTTCCATCTGTAGGTATTTTTCTGACTTGACAATTTATTGCCAATATCTTTATGCCAGCATAAAATCTCTATTTGAAGTTCTTCTGTTATGTGAGGTCAAAAGAACCAGTGTTTTCAGGGTATCATAGCCTCTACCTTAGTTTATGTAACCTAGGAACAAAGCCCAAGACAGGTCATGATTCCATACTGTTTTCTAGGAGGGCTTTCCCAAGGAAATGGGGTGAGGGAGGTAGGCCAGTAAGGCAGGAGAGGAAGAAAATCTAAGAAGGGCCAAATGCCCTGGCCTTATTTGCCTTCATTGTCATCTGGAACACTCCCTGTTCCAATAAACCAACAGGCTCTTTGATTCTATACGGCCTTTGGTGCTACCATAGACATTGACCAGGAGGCAGAGATTTAATGAAAGAAAAGGAATACCCTTTAGCATACTGTAGATATCCAGGGTTCCAGTCCTCTGGTGACCCTTAGAGGAACCATGTGGAACACACCTCAGATCCTTTCCACTGAGGAACAAGGATATTAAAGCATTTATCAATCTATTCCCATAACTCATTGGTTGATGTTCCTGACCTTTCAGACTGTACCTATAAGTAGACTGGGACTTCTTTGGCTTCAGAGAAAGCCCTAAAGCAAGAAAGCAGAGTGCAATTAATAAGCATGTGTAATAAGTTCAATAAGTATAAAAGTTTGCACCAAAGCTGTACTTAAATAAGGGGATGGAGGGATCAGGGATCCATTCACCACAGTATTCTGCTATAAACCTGCAGAATGAATGTGAAAGAGGGAATCTGGCTTTAACATATGTTTGTTAGGTGGGAATGTCTAGGTTCTTGGGGGCTGTCAGTAATTATTAGAAATGCATGAAAACTTTCTCATGTGATTTAGGCAAATGGAGCTCTGGATCACTGCCTTTTCTCCTCTATGATGTAGCCACCATGCTTTACAACTAGCCCAAGCAGGATTAGGCTTTTGAGAGGAGACAGGGCCATGGCACTCATGGTATGGATCTATTTGTTGAGCAGGTAATGACAAGAGAAATTCCCCTGCAGGTTGTTAGTAAAGTTGTCTGTTTAAACTGAGTTACTTTTCTGTATTTAAATTCAACAATAATTACTAAACACCTGCTATGTGTCAGGTCCCATATTAAGTTCTATATGCACATTATAAACGCTGTAGTAGATGCCAGCTACGTCTTATAGAGGAAGAGGCTGAAGCTGTGTCATCAGGTAATTTATCCTATGTGACACAGATTATCATGATTTTAGCACCTTCAAGTTATAAAGCCACCCTTGTTTCACAGACTCTAATAATCTAATGTCTTAATATGTAATTATTATGCAGTCTCCAACATAATTTTGCTTTAATTACAATAGTTAAAACTAAATAAATCAAAGAACTTAGTTTTTTTAAGTTGTAAACAGCAAAATAGGTTTCAGGCTATTTTAAAATTTGTACAACAAATCTTCAGGGCACTATAGCTTGCTTCCCTACTATGCAACAGAGGAATTTTTTTCTATGTATCTATGAAGAAAGTGACCCAAACTTAGAATCTGTACTCCAGCAAGTCTGTGTCTGCTGCTCAGGAGACTATTGGCCCAATCCTTGATTACTTAGGATGAAATGCATGTATAGGCCCAACAGCGAGTGGGGTAAAATGGGAAGATGGTAGGCAAGGGAGAAAACATCTTTCTTGGCATCTTGCTGATAGAAAGTTCTCATAAATCATAAACTCTGCCTATGTGTGGACATGCGTGATACAATGCTGGCTGCCAAGTACAGATTTGAATATAATGGCAGAAGAGAATTGAGTACTTGCTTCCCAAAATGAAAGTCCCAGGAGACACAAAAGAACAATTCTCCACAAAAACATCTTAAGCATGGTGATAGCTGATTGAAGATGAACCTCTGGATATAAACTCCCTACATGGAGATCATATGAAATGTGAACAGGTAGAAAGGGGGAAAATGTATGATCACAAGCTTGGCCCTGATTTTAGAGATGTACACCCCTCAAGCTATCATGTTCTAGTGGTAGGTACTCAGGTAAAAGAAGCCAGACAGAGTTTCCTCCTTTTTCATAAAGCAAGCAGAATTGCCACCTGACAACAAACTCATTCATCTTAGAAAGTTGTGATGGGACCTCAAAATCTTGATGCATCAATTCCTCCTAGTTCAAGCTGCATGTTGAGCATTATAGCATGATGTGGAGGCTTCAAGATGGCACCCTGGCTAACTAATACCACGAGGAGCTTTCCAAGCTTTATGGGAACTTTGAACAGAAGGTTGTTACATTTCATTCTACTTTGGGGTAGGAGAAAGTGCCAACATTTAACAGCAGAATTTCTGACACTCTAGGAGAGGTTGGCAGTAACAATAGGTACTTATTTCTAAGTAAGGACCTCATGTCTCAGAATGATTATGTTTACCTCCAGTAACAGAGCTCTGATATTCCTTTACCCAGCTTTCAGTGCTCTAGAAATGGCCTGTGGATCCTCTATTACCTTGGTATTGCTCACTCCTATAGGGTATTTAAGCACTATTTGGGGTCTTGATCCTATCTAAATGCATACTTTCACATAATTCCAAAAGGGAACAATAAGGAGCGACATCTTCTGTGCACAAAAATGCCTTCAGAAGAGCTGAGGAATCAAGATAAGAGGTTAGAACACCGTAGTATAGCAGAGAAACAAGAGAAGATACATTAAAGAAGAATAATAGTTTTATATTACCATGTAACCCCTCCCCATAAGCACAGGCAGCACAGCCCAGAGAGATATACCCACTGAGTAGAGGGATGAGAGTGAAGTAAACACTGGACATTACTGTTGAACCCAGCACCAGGCCTGCCCCAGTGAAATCCAGAACCAGGCCAACCCCACAACCCCAGGCCCTAGAAACAGAGATCAAGATTCCAAGCACAACTTAATGATGCCAGGCCAGCTCTTGCCACTTCAGGCTCTAGGCAGCCTCCTGCAGGTTTCAGGCCAGCCCACATGGCCCCAGAATCCATGCCATTGCTAACCAGGCCAGCACCTGCAGCTTACCAGGCCAGCAGCCATGGACCCAAGAACCAGGCCTGCCACGGGGGACCCAAGTTCCAGTCTTGCTCTGGTGGATCCAGGCACTAGGCCATCCTCTAAGGACCCAGGTGCCAGACCAGCCTACCTGCTGATCCAGTGGCCAGGACAGCCTGCTGAGGGGCTACAGCCACAACCTGACCTGCAGATCCTGCCAGATGCCCTTCCCAGAATCTCTGGACAGTGAGTGGAGAAGAGCTTTCCCTGACAAAACTAGGTTGTAAACTGGAATAGATGACTACTTCCTCAAATATGCAGACACCAATGCAAAGCCACACAGATTATGAATAAACAGTGAAACATACTGCCAAAGGGAAAAAAAGATAAAGAATCAGTACTTAGCCCTAAAGAAATGGAGATCCACAAACTGCCTGACAAATAATTTAAAATAATTATCTTAAGGAAACTCAGTGAGCTACAGGAAAGCACATGTAGACAACTAAACAAAATGTATAGTTTGCAAGAAAAATAAGAAATTCAGCAAAGAGAAACAATTAAAAAAAAATTCAGGAGCTAAAGAACACAGTGAACAAACTAAAAAAATTCCATTGAGAGCTTCAACAGAAGACCTGATAGAGCAGAAAAAAGAATCTATCAACTTGAAGACAGGTCATTTGAAATTACCCAATGAGACCAAGAGAGGAAAGAATGAAGGAGTAAACAAAGCCTACAGGGCTTACAGGGCACCATCAAACCAGCTAATGCATACATTATGTCCCAAAAGGGCAGAGAAAGAGATAGGGGCAAAAAGCTTATTTAAAGAAATAATGACAGAAAACTTCCCAAATCTGGGGAGAAGAATGATATACAAATGGATCCATGAAGCCCAAAGAAGCTCAAATATAAAGAAATCTTTACTGAGACATCATAAAATTGTCAAAGACAATCTTGAAAGCAGTAAGAGAAAAGTAACTCATCACACACAAAGGAACTTTCATGAGACCAACAGCAGATTTTCAGTGGAAACCAGAAAACCTTCCAGGCCAGGAGGAAGGGGGATGTTATATTCCAACTGTGAAAGAAAACAACTGTCAACTAAGAATACTATACACAGAAGGCTGTCCTTCCAAAACGAAGGCAAGATAAAGACTTTCTCAGACAAACACAAGCTATGGCATTTCACCATCACTAAATCTGCTTTATAAGAAATGCCAAAGGAAGTTTTTCCAGGTTAAACAAAAGGATGCCACCAATACGAAAACAGATTGAAATATAAAACTCAATGTAAAAGTAGGAATATTATCAAATTCAGATTACTCTGATACTGTAATACTTATGTGTGGCAGAAGTCACTTTTATTGTATTATAAAAGCTAAAAGCAAAACTAAAATAATTCTAGGTACAATAACTGTGGTAATGGATAGATTGTATAAAAAGATGTAAATTGTGAAATAAAAGCATAAAACGTGATGGGAGGAGAAGTTAAAGTATAGAGTTTTTGTACACAAAGTTAAGCTGCTTATCAGCTTAAAATACAGTTACCTAATACTACAAGATATTTTTGTGAGCTTTAGGGTAACCACAAAGAAAAACTAAAGTAGATATACAAAAGATAAAGAAATCAAAGAAAGCCACTAGAAATAAATTACAAAGTATGACATTGATACAGTTTGGATATTTGTCCCCTCCAAATCTCATGTTGAAATTTGATCCATAATGTTGGAAGTAAGGCCTAGTGAAAGGTGTTTGGGTCAGAAGGGCACATCTTTCATGAATGGTTTAGCATTGTCCTTGCAATAATGAATAAGTTTCCACTCTATGAGTTCATGGAAGAGCTGGTTGTTTTAAAAAGCCTGGCACATCCTTCCCCGTCTCTCTTGCTCCCTCTCTTTCCATGTGACGCACTGATTCTCTTCCCCTCCCAATATGACTGGAAGCTCCCATAAGCCCTTACGGGAGCAGATGCTGGTGGCATGCATCTTATACAGCCTTCCGAACTATGGAGAAAACAAACCTCTTTTTTTAATAAATTACCTAGCTTCTGTTATTCTTTCAAGCAGCACAAAGCAGACTAACAGACACCAAGAGAGGAAGAATGGAACAAAGAAACTACAAAACAGTAAAAAAAAGTAATGGAATAGGATAAGTTATTTCCTACCAAAAATTACATTAAATTTAAACAAATTACCCAATCAAAAGAATCAAAGAGCTATCCAGGAGTTAAAGAACACAATGAGTAAACTAAAGTGATTTATGCCACACATAAGTTACCCGATCAAAAATTATCCATTCATACAGTAGCTAAACGAATCTTTAAAAAAAATCCAGCTATATGCTGCCTATAAGATGGTTATTTTTAGTTTTAAGAACAAATATAGGCTGAAAGTAAATAGACAAAAGGAGATATTCTATGCAAATCAAAACCAAAAGAGAGCATGGGTAGCTATATTCATATCAGACAATATAGAAGTGAAGTCCAAAACTGTCGCAAGAAACAAATAAGGGCATTATGTAGCAATAAAAGTATCAGTCTATCAAAAGGATGTAACAATTTCAAATATATGTCACCCAACATTGGAGCACTTAATTTATAAAGCAAATATTAAAATAACTGAGGGGAGAAATAGACAGCAATACGATAATAGTAGTGTACTTCAATACCTCACTTTTAGCAATGGAGAGATCATCCAGACAGAAAATCAATAAGGAAACAGCAGACTTAAACAACACTATAGACCAAATGGCCCTAACAGATATATATAGAACATTCCATCAAACAGCAACAGAAAAAATTATTTCCAAGTGCAAATGAAACATTCCCCAGGTTAGATCATATGTTAGGCAACAAAAATGTCTTAACAAATTTAAGAAGACTGAAATTGTATCAACTATTCTTTCCAACTATAATGGCATGAAACCAGAAATCAATACTTGGAAGAAGATTGGAAATTCACAAATACATGGAATTAAAAATATACTCCTGAACAATCAATGGGTCAAAAAAAGAGAAATAAAAAATACATTAAGACAAATAAAATAGAAAACACTATATCCAAACTTTTGGGATTTAGCAAAAGCAATTCAGAAGGAAGTTTATATAAAGGCCTGTACTAAAGAAAAAAGAAAAATCTCAAATAAACAACCTAAATTTATACCTTAAGAACTATAAAAAAGACCAAACAATGACTGAAGTCAGCAGAAGGAAGGAAATAATAAAGATCAGAGCAGAAATAAGATACTAGAAAAATAACAGGAAAAAAGTCAATGAAACTGAGTTTTTTAAAAAATAAAATTGACAAAACTTCAGCTAGACTAGGTTAAAAAAAAAAGAACACTCAAGTAAAATGATAAATGAAAGAGGAGATATCACAACTATTATCACAGAAATACAAAGAATCATAAGTCTCTACTATGATCAATTATATGCCACCAAATTGAATGACCTATATAAAATGGAAAATTTCCTAGAAACACACAACCTACCAAGATATCATGAAGAAAAGGAAAATCTGAAAAGACCAAAAATGAGTCGGAGATTGAATCCATTATCAAAAACCTCCCAACAAAGAAACTCTCAGGACCTGAGGACTTCACTCGCAAATTTTATCAAACATTCAAATAATTAATGCTGATCCTTCTCAAACTGTTCCCCAAACATGATGACTGTAAATACTTTCAAATTCACTTTAGAAGGCCAGCAGTATCCTGATACTAAAGCCAGACAAGGACAGTACAGAAAAAAAGAGTTATAAGCCACTATCCATGATGAGTATACAAACAAAAACCCTCAAAAGAATACTACCAAATGAACTAAACAGGACATTATAGTGATCGTAGTATATGATCAAGTGGGATTTATCCCTGGAATGTGATGATGTTTTAACATACACAAATCAATAAATGCAACACACCAGTTTAACAAAATGAAGTATGGGGGGCGGAGCAAGATGGCCGAATAGGAACAGCTCCAGTCTCCAACTCCCAGCGCGAGCGACACAGAAGACTGGTGATTTCTGCATTTTCAACTGAGGGACTGGGGTCATCTCACTAGGGAGTGCCGGACAATCGGTGCTGGTCAGCTGCTGCAGCCTGACCAGCCAGAGCTGAAGCAGGGCGAGGCATCGCCTCACCTGGGAAGCACAAGGGGGAAGGGAATCCCTTTTCCTAGCCAGGGGAACTGAGACACACAACACCTGGAAAATCGGGTAACTCCCACTCCAATACTGCGCTTTAAGCAAACGGGCACACCAGGAGATTATATCCCACACCTGGC
>NW_016805531.1:3283949-3289531 GCF_001698545.2 Rhinopithecus bieti
CTATCACGAGAAAACCAAACACCGCATGTTCTCACTCATAGGTGGGAACTGAACAATGAGATCACTTGGACTCGGGAAGGGGAACATCACACACTGGGGCCTATCATGGGGAGGGGGGAGGAGGGAGGGATTGCATTGGGGAGTTATACATGATATAAATGATGAATTGATGGGTGCTGATGAGTTGATGGGTGCAGCACACCAACATGGCACAAATATACATATGTAACAAACCTGCACGTTATGCACATGTACCCTAGAACTTAAAGTATAATAAAAAAAAAAGTATAAAATTTATATGATCATCTAATAGATAAAAAGCATTTGACAAAATTCAACATCATTTATGATATAAATTCTCAACAAATTAGGTGTACAAGGACTTGTACCTCAATATAATAAAGGCCATATATGAAAAGCTCAGCACAAGCATAATATTTAACAGTGAAAAGCTGAAAATATTTCCCCTAAGATCAGGAACAAGACAAGGATCCCAACTCTCATCACTTCTGTTCAATATATTACTAGAAGTCCTGGCCTGAGCAATTTGTTAAGAAAAAGGAAAAAAAAAAAAAGGCTTCCAAATTGGAAAGGGAGAATCATCTCTGTTTGCAGATGACATATTATATATAGAAAACCCTGAAGTAATTCCGTAAAGTTGCAGGATACAAAATCAACATGCAAAAGTCAGTAGTGTTTCTATATGCTAAGAGTGAACTATTCAAAAAATAAATTAAGAAAACAACCTCATTTACAGTAACATCGAAAATAAAATTAAATTCTTAGGAGTAAATTTAACCAAGGAAGTGAAAGATCTGCATACTGAACACATAAATATTAGTAAAAGAAAATAAAGACACAAAAAAAGGAAAACATATTCCATGTTCAAGGATTGAAAGAACTATAATTGTTAAAATGGTCATAGTACCCAAAGCAATCTAAAGATTCAATTTAACCCCTATCAAAATTCTAATGAAAAATTTCGCAGAAATACGAAAAAATATTCTTAAAATTTGCAGTGTTGGGACACTTGCCTCTCCTGAGTTTGAAATTCCTGTAACCCACCTCAGGATTATTAGGAGCTTGTAAGCTTCTTTACAACATTAAACACTGCCATAGTCAAATGTTTGATGCACTGGTTATAAGGTGAAATCTAGGGCCTGATTTTCCCATCCCCAGCAAGCGACATCATGCGGTTTCATTCCAGAAATGATGGTTTTCCTTGCAGAGGTCAAAGAATTATTATAGTAAAACCCTGCAGTTTTGCTGCCATAAGATAAATTCATTTTGTCTAGCTTCACTAGAGTATTTTGTAGCTCTCCAACAAAGTAATCCTGTCTAATAGCATTGCTTCCTTGGGAACTGACATTCCTGAATCTATAACAGATCCATCACTGGCAATGCTGTCAAGCTACACTGAGTGTAGAGGCCAATGTGTAGTGGGCAAATAATCCACTAAACTAATTTATTTTGCAAAAGACTCATTAACTAAGAAACCAAAATTAAAAGGCTATAGCAATCATAATATTTGGAGATAAAATAGCTATAGACAAGGAATTACACATGAAGTCCCGGCAGATCAAAGCTGGTGCAAGTCCCCTTCCTAATAGAAAGTTTGGGGAGTAGAGGTGGGGTGGGGTACAGCTATGGTATGGCTTAGTAGAGTATTGCTAGGCTATAAGGCAGTAAATTTAAAAAAAAAAAAAACCCTATAATTGATTTCTTTTTTTGTGTGTCAAATTTCTGTTCAGGATCTTTTCTGTGACTCAGCATTAAATGTTGGTTTGAAATAGTAAAACATAAACCAGGCTGCCAGAGCTAAAATTAATCCAAAAGAAAACAAAGGATCTATACAGAATATGCAAAAACTAACCAAGACCTAGCTCAATTCTATTAATTCTTCATCCCTAATTTCTCAATGAGAAATCAGAGCATTGAGAGGTTGTAAGATAGAAATGGAGATAGTCTTATTTAAGTGGCACTGAAAGATGAGCCTTGAAGAGGAATTTTGGTGCAAGTACTAATTTCAGAGGTGATACCAACATGCTCGAATAAGGAAGCAGGGAGAGTGAAACAGAGAGGGAAAGACAATGAAGGATGTGAGAAATTGGCAACTCACTTTTTCAGTCACTATACCCCTTCTCCATGATTCTTTTATGCCTGCAAGATGGTTTTCAATTCCCCAGTAGAAAGTGGCATCCTACTCTAACCTTACTTGAGATAAGCAAAGTATTCCTGCTTTCTCACTTACACTGACCTTGTTGCTGAAACAGAGTTCTAAGCAGAGGAAAGGAAGGGTTCTCTAGGAACTCACTTTTGTACAATTGATACTGAATGCTCTTTTCTGTCCCCAAAGAATAGGAACAGTTCCTCTGGGTTCTGTCACTCACTACTCAGAGCCAGCAACAAATACCTGCCCTGAAAGTTCTGTGATATTAAAATGTCATCCCCTTAAATTTCACTGAGGTACTTAACTGAGCATGAGGGTCAATGTGAGAGAGACTGACTTTGAGAATAAGGCTCAAATGTAATACCAGGTTCTAACCTGGAATCTAAATGAGGTCCCTTCTTCAGACATGAGACTGTCATTCAATTCATGAAATTCCTAATGCTGGTATGGTCTAGTCCAGGGCCAAGGTCCTTAGACACTGACAGAAACCAGGGTCTCTTAATATTTTTGAAGTTCTAACTATGTCCTACACAATACAACAAAACTTAGACCTCATTGTGTAATCCTGTTTCTTCATTCCTTTATTCTAAGTGTTTATATTTAATGATGCTATTCAACAATATAGTTCATACTAAACTTAATATATGAAACTCAATCTTGAGTCTTAATCCTGATTATAGTTACTTAACAGTATTACAATATAAACTAAATCTCTTGAGTTGTTATCTCAGAATTTGCTGAAACTTGAAGTCCACAGAGCAGGCCGTCAGGAAGGGAAGATAGATTTGAAGTTGGAGAAATCAAGAACAAGCTGAACTTACAAGCACAAGCTGGAACCCCACAAGGACAGACCAAAATCAGTGTCAGTTCTTGTTGCCTCTGACCTTGGTGATAAGGATGTCCTGCAGAATCCAGGGTCCTTCACAGAATTAAACACACATACCTAACCCAGGACTTACAGAAGCCAAAGGGGAGAACAGGGAAAGGTAAAGGAGTCACAAGCCCAGCTGCTGCTTTATGCCAAGGAAGAATGTCAGCAGACAAGCAATGACATGTGTAAATTACACAGTGGTTGCTGGTTCCTCTCTGCCCTCTAAATATCCAGTTTCTCCCCTTGCTGCTCACTTTTAACTGGAAACACACAAGAATGAATTATGGGAAATATAGCCTAGCGAAACACACTACAAAGCCATCACATAACTAAACACATTTAATTCACTTTTTAACATCTTTAATTTAGGGTTTCTTTTCTAGATCCAGCGACATTACTGTCTTTTAGTTACAGATCTATCTGATCTAGGGGTAGGGTTTTTTTTTATTTTCTTCTTCAAACAAGGGTTAAACTATTCTGCCTTTAGTTCATAATCCGCCTGAAAGAGAAAGTTATTCCTTGAATTCAAAACTCATCTATTCCCTCTGTTGAGGATCTCCCAAAGATATGCTCATCCTTCCCTCAGATCACAACCCTATTGATGTATTGAGGATGTGTCTTTCTTATTACAATTAACCCTGTTTCCCACCCAGGCCTTCCAAATTAATCTTTCAACACACCAGCAGAAAGTAACACATACTCTCCTATTCAGAATTGAAGTGACTCTATCTGTGTTAGAAGAAAATCCCAAGACTTCCCCCTCCACTGGAGCTTGGTCCTTGTGACTTTGTCTTCTCGTGATACCCTCAATATTTCCTACTCCAAAAGCACACTCATAAAACTGCCCAATGGCCTAGGCTTCACTCAAAAGTGCTGTCCTCAGAGCAGTTTATTCATTAACCAGCTTCCATGGTCTACTTCTGCTCTAATGTGTGTGTTTTTGCAGTGCCAAAAAATACTACAGACGTTAGTTACTAAGGCCCTAAAAGGCCATCCTAGTGTCATCGATTAGGATTGGTGGCCCTGTTTCTCCTTGTTCTACTGAATATTGGTACTTGATGCTTCTCAACTTTCTGATGTTTCTATTTCTTTATATAATCTGTGATTCTGATGCATCAGAAGGGGAGGTAAGTATAGAGGATGAGGTCTATTGCTAAAAATAGTGTTTATGTTTCAGGTTTGTGGAGCACTGAAAGCAATTTCAGTAGCAAGACAACATTAAGCTAACTCTGCCACCTGTCTTTCCTGAATTACTCTATCCAGTATTAAGAAAGTATCTGATAGAAATGTAAACCAGCTCTTTTAGTGCTTGAGAGGATCATGTGAATTGAGGAATCTGTCTTAGGCAGAATTGTGTTTGTTACTTGGAATAACCTTGACTTTAGTGGCTTAACCACTAATTACTCAGGATAGAAGGATTTAACCACAGGAGCTCCAAATACTGAACAAGGCAAATATGACAAAAGCTCTCATTAACTTTTTATTACATGAATTTTCATGGAGCCAGTATACTCACATATAGAAATGGAAGTGGATGCTGATCTCAAGCAAGTTGTTCTTCCAATATTATTTATGCTACCCATGCATTAAGGCATAGTAATACCTAGGAGAGGCAAACAGTTTCCACTTGCCTACTGTCTGAGCTTAGCTTTCCTCAGAAGCAGATTGTGAGACAAGGACTCCAGTACAAGTGGTTTATATGAGAAATGCTCTCAGGAAATACCTGTGTAGAGAAACAAGAAAGGAAAGGAAGGAAACTACTAATGGCACATATCAAATAAGTTATGACTGGGGAACTCTGTGAGTTAAAGAAATCCAAGGTGGGTCAGGCAGGCATGGCCTACCTTGAGTGCCTCCACTGTGCTCATCAATGGCTATGAGGAACCCTGGGGAAGACTGGCCGTAGCATGGATACCACCATACATCCAAATCTGTGAAGTGTATGCTCCCCTACTACCAGCAAGTATCAAAGGCACATCTGAGAAAAACACCTCCATGGCAGCTGTTCTTCATTTAATTATTGAAGATATGGCAATTCATGATATAGCAAAGAATATGTTCAAGGTCTAGGTGACATTCAAATATCAGCAGTTATTTTATACCTTTGATCTTCAGAGAACTAACTAAAATATCTGCTTTTACGGTGTGATGTCTATCCAAAGGTGCACTGGACTTGACTATCTCAAGACCTTAGCTCTAACTATGCCTCTTCACCCACCTTTCTAAACCCAGATTGACCCACTATCTGCTATGCAGTGGCCCCAGTACTGCATCGTCTCTTGTGATTAACTCAACGTCAATTTCCTCATACTTTCTGAGAATATAAATGGTGAAAAATTCTGGGAAAAAAAATTGAACTTTGAACTTCTTCAATCTATCCTATGAAAACTTTAAGCTATTGTTCCCTGAAGAGCAGTCATCTTGAGCTGTTCTCTCGTAAACATGTGAAGACTTCAGCTAACAGCTTGGTGGGTTTTTCTCCTTCAACCATTCTCTGGCACTCTTTTCAGTCTTTTAAATAAATATGAGATGGCATTAATT
>NW_016805531.1:3289901-3301978 GCF_001698545.2 Rhinopithecus bieti
AAAAAAAAAAAAAAAAAAAAAAAAAAAAAGAATTCTCTCTAGTAAATTTCAGAAAGCATTGATGAATTTGGAAGTTGCTTTATAATATATGTATACACACATACACACACACACACACACACACACATATATATATATATATATGTCTGTTCCCAGTCCACCAAATTGCAGGAGAGAAGCATAAAAGGGAAGCAAATTTTCCTTGAACTTAGCCACACATATTTCGATAGTTTCCTCTCCAAAATTTTTATTCCGATACCCAAGTAGCATAGCACTTCAGAAAGACAAAATCTAAAAGTGCTGGAAGAACATATTATTGGTGGCATAGGAAGTTTTTACCTCACTTTACTTCTCCTCCTAGCAGTTTGTATTTTAACATCTCAGGCCTCTCTGCAGTGTGAAGTTGATCACTTTCTGTCATTCATTTAGTTGAATAAAACCCGCTGGGTGTTGTCTATCATCAAATAAATACTTCTTTATAACTGGATCATCCTGACCCAGGAGAGAATTGCAGGTTGAGATCCCCATGGCCTCTTTCTGACTCATATCAATAAACGGAAAAGACCATTTCCCCCATCCCCACCCCATCAAGCTGCATCCATGTTCTAATACCTGCTTGAATAAAGCAAAGCCCAGTACAAAAGGAGATAGAAATGTCGGAAAATCATCTCTATTTCTTGCTTCACTCTCTATCCTGATTTAAATTGTGTTTGATTTTACACAAGTTTATTGAACACTTGAGATCATAGGGAGAGTTCTGTAAACATGCTATAAATTTTCTTTGATTCCCTCCCTGAAAATCAACACAAATTACATAATACCTGGGACAAGATCATCATAGAGATTACAACTATAGTTTTTGCTGGATGATTGGTGATGAAATATCATAATTCTATCAGTTCAGTATAAGACTGTCCCATGTATATAAAAGGAACGAATGAAACAGAACAGATGATCATACAGGTAGGACATTAAAGACAGACTCTCTAGTCTGGTAGACAGAAACACCATTTAAAAATGTAAAATCATTTCTCTCCTTGGGAAGCAGAAATAGTTCCAAGAGGTGACTGAGGGACTTTTGATGCGGTGGAGGAGGCTCAACTAAAAGTACCCTTCAAAGATACTTAACTAGAAGTGCATTTTCTCTGCAAATATAGCTCCACTAAAAAGTCACCTATCCTCTCTTACTGCAAACCAAGTTGCTATCCCAAACCCTCGGTATCCTTGGTGCCACTGTAGAGCATCTATACATTCTAAAATAACAGTGAAATAGCTATGGCCTGAAGAAGCATTCTAACTTCAGTGTGCAGTAGCTTTCAGTATGCCACATCAGCCGTTTCCTGAAGGTAGCTTGTTGAATATCCTTCAGGACATTTTCCATAGTGAACTTCTCAGTAAGCAATAGCTGTAATGATCTCAGAAATAAGAAGGAACCAATGAGGTCAATTTCGTTGCATAGAAAAATTGTATTTTTAATAATGTCTTTAGTGCATTTTTGGTTCCTTTATTTAGACACCGTCCTTCACAGACAACAACTTGTATACAAAGGAATATGAATGAGTCCTCTCAATCAAAGTTGTTAGAAATTTGACCTCAGCCCTAAATAATTAATTTCTCCATTTTCAAGGAAAAAGTTAAGCCAGCTGATAAGGCTTTTGACCCAGTCATGCTGCCTTCCTCAGTCCTATAGGCCACATGATCCAAAGGAGCTCACCTTGCTATGTAGGATGTAGATAGAGAGGCTGTAAAATTTCATGGCAAATTAAGGAGACAGAGAAATATTACGAACACTGTCTCTAAGAATTTTGTATAAGTTGTTGCCTGTAGTTGGGATTCCTTTTAGGTCGTTGTGATTGATGCCATGTGCATTCCTTGAAAGTCCAATGACTGAGTCCTGATGGTCTTTACTCAGTATTGAGTCATCTCAATGTAGGGATCATAAAAGATGGTACTAAGTATTCTCTATCGTTACTGGTATTGTCTATTTCATTCAGGGTTTACAGCACTGGTTTCAGAATTTGTCCCATTTAATTGCTTGACAGATTTGTCTTCTAAAGCAATAAAAAGTTTTACTTGACTTTTCTAACAGGAAATTACTATTTGTGGTGCCTTAGGAAGGCACTTATAGGTTGGAAGTGGACTTATAAAAGTGCTCTTAGGACCCTGACACTTCTGTATTTCCAGATATTTAGTAACAAACCTCAAGATTTTCAGATGCCTTGCATGCTGTGAGAAATGCAAAAAACTCCCAGCACAAACAATTCTGTCCAATCCCCCACACCAAAAGACTTGGCCAAACTGTAGCATGGCCTCTGCTACCCTAAGGTCATGTGCATAAGAGGAATGAGCCTCCGCTGAGTTCCTGCTTGGGAGGGGTCAAGACTGCCAAAAAAAAAAAAATTTTACTGTTTCTTTCAGTCAACACCTAGAGATAGGCTTCTAATCTCTCTTTTCTTAGATAATTTACTTTTGAAAACACAAAATTATAAATCCTTTCTCTGTCTCTTTGACACACAGATGTATAGTCTACAACCCAGGAATGACTTTCTCAAGAACCAGGGAGCCATTTCTTCTGAAATGTACTCATCAAAAGGGATAGGGCTCCTGTCTCCTTGTCTCTGTGGGAGGATAAGAGCTTAACTTCAATAAGCACCGGTTTGCAGACACAGATACTGACAGTCTAATCACATTTCTTAAAGTCTTTCAGTACTTTTCCTTTAGCACACTCTAGCATTTAAAAGGCCTCCTGCCTTTTGCTTCTTAGGAGTTGAGGAATTAAGCTCAGGTTACACTGAGGTCTCTCCCCTATTGCAATAGTACTGGATAAAATCTGTCTTACAGTGACTGCCTTTGTTTCTGTTGGACAGCTGATTCACTGTATTAAAACAAGTAATCTAACTGTTTATTAGCCTTGACTGTGCTAGTATTAGAGTATGCTTCCATGGATAATAAAACTAAGACAAATATTGATATCATGTTGCTATATGGAAAGAAGAAACACAGTGCTAGGGAAGTGGGAAGGTAATCGTGGGAAGTGAAAATAACTATAAAGGGCCCAGTCATCCACTGTGATACTGGCTAAAAACCACAGTTTAGTAGTGTAGGGAAGTTATGGGAGATTCTATGCCACAATTTTTCATGTCTCAATTATTCAAGCAAAGAAGTGAGAGAGTTGAGCTATTTATATTTCCTGCCTGTCAAAAGTTAGAGGTTGCATGTACCCAAAGAGATGTTAGTTCCCATGAATAGCGCAGGTGATATGTTCCAAGATCCCCAGTGGATGCCTGAAACTGCAGGCAGTACTGAACCCTACATATACTACATTTTTTCCTATACAGACATACTAATAAGGTTTATGAATTAGGCACAGTGAGAGATTAACAATAAAAATAAAATAGAACAATTATAACAATATACTGTAATAAAAGCTATATAGTCTCGTTCCCTCTATCTCTCTCAAAATATCTTCTTTTACTCTACTCACCCTTCTTCCTGTGATCTGTCAATCTAATAACTGAGATGGCTACTGAATGCCTAATGGGCGGGTAATGTACACAGCATGCATATGCTGGACAAAAGGATGATTCATGTCCTGGGTGAAACAGTGAGACGGCATGGAATTTTATGCTGCTATGCAGAACACCATGCAATTTAAAACTTGTGAATTGTTTATTTCTGGAATTGTCCTTTTAATATTTTCAAACTATAATTAACCATGGGTAACTGAAACCACGGAAAGTGAAACAATGGATAAGCAGGTACTACTATACTTCCTACCTTCTGGTCACATAGGAAAATTTGTCCTTGGTGGCATAAAGCCAGCATTCTGAGAATAAAGCAGGTCCTGGCCATTGGAAATCAGGCTGGTATGCATAGAAAAGTCAATGTGATCAAAGAGTTGTAGGCAAAATATCTGCTATACTGGTTATGAACAGAAACCTAAATATTGAGATGCTTCCTCACCTGCCCCCAAGAATATTCTGCAGCTTCATCAAAAAATGTGGGAAACCAGAAATTTCTGCATGTTACTCTAGAAACTCTAGGGCAATGTTGAGTCACCATATTCTAATATCAACAGATCCATTACAGCCATCCTAGTTAAATAAGAACTACTTAAAACTGTGGGAAAAAAACTGTAAACTAAAAGTTTCACAAAAAAACTATCAGAACTGATAGACAAATTCAGCAGAGTTGCAGGATACAAAATTAATACATCAGTTACATCTCTATACAAAATCAGTTACATCTTTATACAATAACAATGTGGACTCCAAATAAGGGATTAAAAAGCAATTTCATTTATAATGGCATTAAAAATAATAAAATACTTAGTAATTAACTTAATCAAGAAATCAAATGAGTCATACACTGAAAACTACAATTGCTGAAAGAAATTAAAGGAGATATAAATAAATGAAAAGATAATCCATGTTCACAGATTATGGAAATTTAATATTCTTAAGATACCAATACTACCCGAAGTGATCTACAGATTCAATGCAATCCCTATTAAAGTCCCAATGATTTTTTTTTCCACAAGAAAAATTTATCCTAAAATTCACATAAAATCTCAAGGGACCATAACTAGCAAAAAATATAGTGAAAGCAGAAACAAAATCAGAGGATTCACATTTCCTGATATCCAAACTTACTACAAAGTCAGTAATCAGTGTGGTTCTGGCATAAAGACATATAGCTCAATAAAATAAGTTGAAAGAGTTCAGAAATAAACCCTTGCATACATGGCCAAATGATTTTTGACAAGGGTGCAAGATCATTCAGTGGGAAAAGGACTTCTTTCACCAAATTATGCTTGGAAAACTGGATATGTGCAGGCAGAAGAACGAAGTTGGACTCTTACCTTACAACTCTTACCTTACAAAATAGTACATAAAATCCACAACTTAAAAAAAGTTATATATAGCTCAGTTATACATAAATATATTTTTTTTTTTTTTTTTTTTTTTTTTGAGACGAGTCTTACTCTTGTTGCCCAGGGCTAGGAGTGCAATGGACGATCTGTTGGCTCATCTGAACCTCCACCTTCTGGGTTCAAGTGATTCTCCTGCTCAGCTCCCAAATAGGCTGGGATACAACACAGGTGCCCAAAACAAGCGCATCACGCCTGGTGAATTTTTGTATTTTTAGTAGAGACGGGGTTTCACCATGTTGGCCAGGCTGGTTTTGAACTCCTGGCCTCAAGTAATCCATCCATCTCAGCCTCCCAAAGTGCTTGGATTACAGGAGTGAGCCACAGCGCCCAGCCAAAAGTATAAAACTCTTATAAGAAAAGGGGGAAAGGACCATGACGTTGGGCTTGGCAATTATTTCTTGGATATAACATCAAAAGCACAGGCAACAAAAGAAAAAATAGATAAATTAAACTTCATCAAAACTGAAAACATTGTGCACCAAATGACGCTATCAACAGAATAAAAAGGCAACTAACACTGGGGAGAAAATATTTTCAAACCATAGATCTGATAAGATTAATATCCAGAATATATAAAGAACTCCTACATTTCAACAAAAAGTAATAGCCCAATTCAAAACATAGGCAAAAGACTGGAATAGACCATTTCTCCAGTAAAAATATACAAACGACCAATAAACACATGACAAATGCTTGACATTATTATCATTAGAGAAATACAAATCAAAACCACAATGAGATATTCCACTTCAGACCCTTTAGAAGGGCTAATAACGGAAAAAGTAAAAGAAAAAAGAAAGTATTGGCAAAGATGTTGAGAAATTAGCACTCTTGTGCACTGCCAGTGGAAATGTAAAATGGTGCAGCCATTATGGAAAACAGTATGGTGCTTCTTTAAAAAATTAAATAGAACTGCCACATGATTCAGCAATCCCATTTATGGGTATATTCCAAAAATTGAAAGCAAATATTTAAACTAATATGTGTACATCTGTGTTCATAGCAGATTTATTCACAATAGCAAAGAGGTAGAATCAACCCAAGTGTCCATCATGAGTGGATAAACAAAATGTGGTATACAAATGCAATGTAATATTATTTGGCCCCAAAAAGAAAGGAAGTTCTGACACACACTGCAATCTGGATGAAACTTGAAAACATTACAGCAAGTGAAATAAGCCAGACACAAAAGAACAAATAGTGTATGATTCCACTTATGAGGCACCCAGATTAGTCAAATTCATAGAGGTAGAAGTAGAACAGTGGCTACTAGGGGCTGGAAGGAGGGGTAATGAGGAATCCTTGTTTAATGAGTACAGAGTATCAGTTTGGGAAGATGAAGAAGTTCTGGAGGCAGACAGAAGTGATGGATGCACAACAATGTAAATGTACTAATGCCACTAACCTGTACACTGAAAAATAGTTACAATGTTAAGTTTGTTTTGTATATTGCATCACAAATACACACTATGTATATATGTATACTCTAGTATATGTAGAGTGTGTGTATGTATATGTATGTATGTACGTATGTATATTTCTGTTGGGTGGCACGTATTTCACCAGTGAGTTCCTTAACTCTCCAGGATGCTAAGACAATCAACTTAGTAGTATTCTCTGGGAAGATGACAATAGTCTGGTCTATCAGCAACAATGCCATTAACTGCCCTAGGTGTAAAGTTTCAGTTGTAGGTAGCAAAGGAGTGGGCCATGCCAAAGATTAATTAACCAATAATCCAAAACAAAGATGAAATAATTGTAGAAAAAGTGAGAGATAGGTGTGAAACAAGAAGTGGCTAAATTGCAAGTGAATCAAGGGCTGGTTATGCCTGGTGGCTTGTTAAGGTACTGCTAGGTTGTAAAAACAAGGATCCTTTAAATCCAGATAGATATTCAGTTAATTATATATCTTTATTCATAACAAAGCATTTTCTCAGAACCTTATGTATGGTCCAATATTAGTGTGGGCTTGAACTGGTAAAACAAAAACTGAGCTCCAAACACAAAGATTGAACTTGGATAGTCAGGAAGCCAGTGGGAAAACCAAGCAGCAACACAGAATACACAAAGTGCAAAAAGAAAACCTGGATTAAGTATTGGTTCTTCATCAGGTAATTTCTCAGAAAGCCAAGACACTCACAGGCTATAGAAATGAAATAAAGACTATGTGACTAAATTGGGAGGCATTGAAAAGGACACCTGAGACAGTCAACTGGACATAGATAATTGTCTTAGTAGGTGATCCCAGGATGCCACAGGGGTGGCAGCAGGGAGAATAAGACAGGGAAGAAGAGACAATGAAGATTGGCTCTGTGAGCAAACTGAGTTCAAAGTCCCTGGGAACTTTCAATGTTAAGGACATTAGGATCCACTGACCAGTCTTGTGTTGAAGGACAAAAGGATTCAAGTGTCACGCAAGCTCATCCAAGTGGACCATGGCATAATAAATATTCTATCAACTATAAGTTAATTCATCATTCTTAAATATCTTAAAAGGTTTCAGTATCTCCTAAGAAGAGATCTAGTGAGTCAGTATTTATTATCTGCCTCTAATTCCTAATTTCTACCTCAACCTTTCATATGTGTATAATAATGACAAGGCTCATATTGTGTAACATCGTTGGAAAAGGAGTAAGTCTATATCTTAGCCCTAACACAATAGGAGGCAGTGTTATACAAAATTGTGTTTGTTATCTGTTTAGATTAGAAGGACTCATGGCCACTTAAGGTGTAATTGTCCCAGCAAAACCCGACCTTTAGGACGGTGACCTTAAACAGCATTTTCAAAAAAATCCTCAAGATGCTAATCAATTTCTCTTAAAAAAAAAAATAGTTATCCCAACAAACTTAACATGTTTTTCCCAGGCCCACTATTTTCTTGGCCAAAGTCCACTCTCCAGCTGAAATATTTTTTACTATCTTCTTCCTATTTGGTGAAAACACCTAAAAAATAAAGTACCAACGTAAGAATTGTATGGTGACACCTAAAAAATCATGCTGTCTACTCCTGGTCTCTCCATTCTTGTCCATCGATCTTCCCTTTGTCATCCTTCAGCATAGTTCTCACTTTCTGTTCTACATACTGGACCTACTTTGGGCAGCATTTGGGAACTCCTAGTCTCGGTACTGTTACCATCTTAACATGTTAAAATTGGAAGAGTAGGTGAAAATGGAAGTAAAATTAAAGGAAGATATTCTAGTCTGGGTAATTAGGAACACTGTTTTAAGATATAAAAATAATTCCTCTGATTCCCATACAACGGCAGCTCCAAAGAGTGACTATGCAACTCATCATATGGTAGAAGAATATTACCTCAAACTATGCTTCTAATAAACCAAATGTGTTCTTGCTGTACAAATACAACTTCATGAAAAGCCACCTAGTCACTTTGGCTGTACACCAAGTTACCACTCCAAATCCCCAGTGCTCTTTATGCAATTATGGAGCATCTATACCTGCCAGAATAACCATGGAATCGCTGTGGTATGACGAATTACTCTGAGCACAACATGTGGCATCTTCCAATAGTATACAGCATCTGTGACCTGAAGATTATTCTAGCTTTTCAAATACCTTTCAGGATGCTTTCCTTCCTAAATGTCTTATTAACCAATAGCTGTGATATCCTCAGAAACTGGAAAGCATAAATGAAGTCAGTCTACTTGCATAGAAATTATATTTTTATTCATGATTTTTATGTTTTGAGTTCATTAGACCACCAATCTTCACAGACAGTAATTTCAACACAAAGGGTTACCAGCATGTTTGAACTATTCTCTGTTTTCTATGGAATGTATTTAATAGAAAGTTATCCTAGTGCATGGAATGTACTGAATGTCTGTAGAGCTATCTTGTTATTTGAGACATTCACAGCTACAGAGGTGGGTCTGTAAGCTAAACCATCCAGATACTCTTGGGCCATGGGATAACTTTTTTCATTTATACATACAATTTTTATTTGAAATCTGCAAGTATGGACAATAGAATGCAAAAGTTACTGAAAAATCAATGTCAGCATCATCTGAACTCTTTCCCCCTAATGTAATCGGGGCATTTGGATAACACATTTCCAAGCTCATCAGTGGTTCTTAAATGTCAAGTGCACCCTACTTAATCAGTATGTAACCCTTTCCTTGGCTCAATGAACTGCTAATATGTACCTTTACGTATTAAAAATCTATCCCTCAATATACATACTAACTGGATCTTTAAATTTTAATTTTTAAGTTTTATGGGTAGGTATATATATTTATGGGGTACATGAGATGTTTTTATACAGGCATGCAATGTGAAATAAGCAGACCACGGAGAATGGGCTTCATTCCTCTAAAGCATTTATCCTTTGAGTTATAAACAATCCAATTACACACTCTAAATTATTTTCAAATGTAAAATTAAATTACTATTGACTGGCCGAGCATGGTGGTTCATGCCTGTAACCCCAGTACTTTGGGAGGCCCAGGCAGGTGGATCACCTGAGGTCAGGAGTTTGAGACCAGCCTGGCCAACATGGTGAAACCCCATCTCTACTAAAAATAAAAAATACACAAGTTAGTGGTGGGCTCCTGTAACCCCAGCTACCAGGGAAGCTGAAGCATGAGAATCACTTGAACTCATGAGGCGGAGGTTGCAGTGAGTGGAGACTGTGCCACTGTACTCCAACCTGGGCAATAGGCTGTCTAAAAATAATAATAATAATATTAATTATAAATATTATTTTCTGCTTAAAATAATGTATTTATATATATGACTATAGTTACCCTGTTGTGCTACCAAATAGTAGGTTTTATTCATTCTTTTTAACTATCTTTTTGTACCCATGAGCCATTCCCACTTCTCTCCTACCCCTCACTACCTTCCCAGTCTCTAGTAATCATCCTTCTACTCTTTATGTCCATGAGGTCAATTGCTTTTATTTTTAGATCCCACAAATAAGTGAGAATATGCAATGTTTGTCTTTCTGTGCCTGGCTTATTTTGGTTAACATAATGATCTCCAGTTCCATCCATGTTGTTGCAAATGACAGGATCTCATTCTATACTATGGATGAATAGTACTCCATTGTGTATACGTACCACAATTCTTTATCCATTTATCTATTGATGGACACAGGTTGCTTCCAAATCAGGTATTATATAAACAGTGCTGCAACAAACATAGGTGTGCCAATATCTTTTTCGTTTACTGATTTCCTTTCTTTGGGATATATACCCAGGAATGGGATGGCTGGATCATATGGCAGCTCAATTTCTAGTTTTTTGACGAACCTTCAAACTGTGGTTGTATTAATTTACATTCCCACTGACAGTGTATGAGGGTTCCCTTTTCTCCACATCCTCACCAACCTGTCTTTTGGTTATAAGCCATTTTAACTGGGGCAGCATGATCTCATTGTAGTTTTGATTTGCATTTATCTGATGATCAATGATGTTGAGCACGTTTTCACATGCCTGTTTGTCATCTGTATGTCTTCTTTTGAAAAATGTTTATTCAAATCTTTTGCCCATTTTTTCAATCAGATTATTCAATTTTTTTTCTAAACAGTTTGAGCACCACGTATTCTGGTTATTAATCCTTTGTCAGATGGGTAGTTTGCAAATATTTTCTCCCATTATGCGGGTAGTTTTTTCACTTTGTTGATTGTTTCCTTTGATGTGCAAAAGCTTTTTAACTTGATGTGAACCCATTTGCCCATTTTTGCTTTGGATGCCTATGCTTATGGTGTATTGCTCAAGAAATGTTTGCCAGGCCTATGTCCTAGAGAATTTCCCCAACTTTTTCTTGTAGTAGTTTCATAGTTTGAGGACTTAGATTTAAGTCCTCAATCCATTTTGATTTTTCTATGTAGTGAGATAAATATCTAGTTTCATTCTGCATGTGGCTATCCAGTTTTCCCAGCACTATTTATTGAAGAGACTGCCTCTTCCCCAGTGCATATTCTTGGCACCTTTGTTGAAAATGAGTGCACTGTAGGTGTGTGAATTTGTTTCTGGATTCTTTATTCTGTTCCATTGGTCTGTGTGTCTGTTTTTATGCCAGTACCATGCTGTTTTGGTTACTATAGCTCTGTTGTATAATTTGAAGTCAAGTAATGTGATTCTTCCAGTTTTGTTCTTTTTGATTTGAACAGCTTTGGATATTCTGGGATTGTTGTGGTTCCACGTAAATTTTAGGATGGTTTCCTCTATTTCTGTGAAGAACGTCATTGGTATTCTGATAGGGATTACAGTGAATCTATAGATTGCTTGGGGTAGTATGGACTTTTTAACAATATTGACTCTTCCAATCAATGAACATGGAAAATTTTTCCAGTTTTTGTTGTCCTCTTCAATTGATTATTTCAGTATTTTACAGTTTTCATTGTAGAAATCTTTCCCTTCTTTGGTTAATCCCTAGGTATTCCATTTTATGTGTGACTATTGTAAATGGGATTACTTTTTAAATTCCTTTTTCACATTGTTCACTGTTGACAGGTAGAAATGCTACTGATTTTTGTTAAATTTGTATCCTACAAGTTTTCTAAATTTATCAGTTCTAATCGTTTTCTTGTGGAGTCTTTAGTTATTATCAAATATAAGATCTTCTTGGGGGGCGGAGCAAGATGGCCAAATAGGAACAGCTCCAGTCTCCAACTCCCAGCGCGAGCGACACAGAACACCGGTGATTTCTGCATTTTCAACTGAGATATTGGGGTCATCTCCCTGGGGAGTGCTGGACAATCGGTGCTGGTCAGCTAATGCAGCCCGACCAGCCAGAGCTGAAGCAGGGCGAGGCATCGCCTCACCTGGGAAGCGCAAGGGGAAAGAGAATCCCTTTTCCTAGCCAGGGGAACTGAGACACACAACACCTGGAAAATCGGGTAATTCCCACGCCAATACTGCGCTTTCAGCAAACGGGCACACCAAGAGATTATACCCACACCAGGCCGGGAGGGTCCCACGGCCACGAAGCCTCTCTCATTGCTAGCACAGCAGTCTGCGATCTAACCGCAAGGCAGCAGCGAGCCTGGGGGAGGGGCGCCCGCCATTGCTGAGGCTTAAGTAGGTAAACAAAGCCGCTGGGAAGCTCGAACTGGGTGGAGCTCACAGCAGCTCAAGGAAACCTGCCTGTCTCTGTAGACTCCACCTCTGGGGACAGATANNC
>NW_016805531.1:3304509-3319090 GCF_001698545.2 Rhinopithecus bieti
GGGGAGGGATTGCATTGGGAGTTATACCTGATATAAATGACGAATTGATGGGTGCTGACAAGTTGATGGGTGCAGCACACCAACATGGCACAAGTATACATATGTAACAAACCTGCACATTATGCACATGTACCCTAGAACTTAAAGTATAATTAAAAAAATAAAAAATTTAAAAAAAAATCTTATTATTTGCAAAGCCAGGTGTTTTTTCTTCCTTTCCAATTTGGATGCCTTTATATCTTTCTCTTGTCTGACTGCTTTAGCTAGGAGTTCAAGTTCTATGTTGAATAACAATGATGACAGTGAGCATCCTTATTGTTTTTGAGATCGTAGATGAAAGGCTTTCAGTTTTTCCCCACTCAGTATGATACTACCTGTGGGTCTGTCATACATGGTTTTTATTATGTTGAAGTACATTCCTTTTATCCCCAGTTTTTTGAGGGTGTATTGTCATGTAACGACTGAGGATTTTATCAACCTCTTTTTCAGCATCATTTGAAATGATCATATGGTCTTTGTCCTTATCACATTGATTGATTTGCATATGGTGAACCATACTTGCATCCCAGGGATATATCCTGCTTGGTCATGATGATCTTTCTAATGTATTGTGACATTTGGTTTGTTAGTACTTTGTTGAGGATCTTTTCATCAACATTCAATACATTAAAATGTAGTGGTTTTTTTAATTTGTTTTTGGTTTTGGTATCAATAATACTGGTCTAGTAGAATAAGTGTGGAAGTATTCCCTTCTCTATTTTTTGGAATTGTTTGAGTAAGATTGGTATTAGTTTTCCTTCAAATGTTTGATAGAATTCACCAGTGAAGCCATCAGGTCCTGAGCTTTTCCTAATGGGATACTTTTTATTATATAGTTTTGATTGTGTACTATTTATTGGTCTGTTCAGGTTTTGGATTTCTTCTTGGTTCAACCTTGGCAGGTTGTACATGTCTAGGAATTTGTCCCTTTCTTCTACATTTTCTAATTTATTGGCATGTAGTTGCTCATAATAGCCACTAATAATTCCTTTGAATTTCTGCAGTATCAGTTGTCATGACAACTTTTTATTTCTGATTTTATTTAATATTTTCTGTTTTTTCTTAGCCTGTCTAAAGTTTTATTAATGTTGTTTTAACTTTTCAAAACAATAACTTTTTGTCTCATTGGTCTTTTTTATTTTTTCATGGCAATTTCATTAAGTTCTGCTTTGATCTTTATTATTTCTTTTCTTCTACTAATTTTGGGTTTTGTTTGCTTTTGCTTTTCTAGTTCTTTACGATGCATTATTAGATTGTTCATTTGAAGCTTTTCCTCTTTTCAGATATAGGCATTTATAACTGTAACCTTCCCTCTTAGTGGTGCTTTTGTTGTACCCCATAGATTTCAGTATATTGTGAAATTATTCAATTTCCTTCTCAATTTTATTAACCTACTGGCCACTGAGGAGCATATTGTTTAATTTCCATGTATTTGTATAGTTTCCAAAATTCCTTGTTAATTTCTAGTTTTACTCCATTGTGATCAGAGAAGATGCTTCATATAATTTCAGTTTTCTGAATATTTCCAGACTTGTTTTGTGACCTAAGGTATGGCCTATCCTTCAGAATGATCCATGTGCTGAGGAAAAGAATGTATTCTGCAGTTCTTGGATGAAATTTTCTATAGATATTAGATCTATTTTGTCTATAGTACCTTGGGGCTTATCTGTTTAGCTCTAATAAGATTGTTTATTTATCTGGGTACTATCTTATTGCTGAATTGACCCACCTTTATCATTATATAGTGACCTTCTTTGTCTCTTCTTGGAGTTTTTATCTTGACATGTATTTTCTCTGATATAATTATAGTGACTCCTGCTTTTTTGGTTTCCATTGTCACGAAGTATCTTTTTCTATCCCTTTATTTTCAGCCTGTGTATGTCTTTATAAGGGAAGTATGTTTCATGTGGGCAACAGATCAATAGGGCTTGTTTTTTCATCCATCCAGCTAGTCCATGTATTTGATTAGAGAGTTTAGTCCACTTACATTCAACATTATTGATAAGTGAGGACTTAACTCCTGCCATTTTGTTGTTTTCTGGTCTTCTCTTTTGTCTTTCTTTCCTTCCTGTCTTTATTTAGTGAAGCTGATTTTCTCCAGTGGTAAGATTTAGTTTCTTGCATTTTATTTTTTGTATCTACGTTGTATGTTCTTTGGTTTAAGGTTACCATGAAGTTTGCAAACACTATCTTACAACTCATTATTTTAGCCTGATAACAGCTTTAACACTGTTTACACAAACAAAAGAAAACTAATAAAACTCTACACTTTAACTTTGTCCTCACACTTTTAACTTTTTGCTGTTTCTATTTATCTTATGGTACTGTATCTTCAAAAGTTGTTGTACTTATTATTTGTGAGTGGTTCATTGTTTAGTCTTTCTAATTAGGATAAGAATAGTTTACATACCACAGTTAGTGTTATAACTAAAACTGTTTTTCTGTGTGTTACTATACCCAGTGAGTTTTGTACCTTCAGATGATTATTTGTTGCTCATTAGTATGCTTTTCTTTCTGAATGAAGAATTCCCTTTAGCATTTCTTGTAGCACAGGCCTGGTATTGATAAAATTCTTCAACTTTTGTTTGTCTGGGAAAATGTTTATTTCTTCTTCATGTTTGAAGGACATTTTTACTGGATATGCTATTCTAGGGTAAAAGTTTTTTCTTTCAGGACTTTAAATATATCATGCCCCTCTCTCCTGGCCTGTAACATTTCTAATGAAAAGTCTGTTGCCAAAAGTATAGGAGTTCTATTGTATATCATTTGTTCCTTTTTTCTTGCTGCTTTTAGGATGCTTCCTTGAACTTTAGGAGTTTGATGATTAAATACCTTGAGGTAGTCTTAAGTCTTCTTGGTGTTCTGTAACTTTCTTGTATTTGTATATTAATATCTTTCTCTAGGTTTGGAAAGTTCTGTTGTTACCCTTTGAATAAACTTTGTACTCCTATTTTCTTTCTCTACCTCTTCTTTAAGGCAAACTCTTAGATTTGTTCTTTGGAGGCTATATTACAGATCCTGCAAGCATGCTTCATTTTTAAAAAAATTTTGTCTCCTCTGTGGATTTTCAAATAGCCTGTCTTCAATATCACTAATTCTTCTGCTTGATCAGTTCTGCTATTAAAAGACTCTGATGCATTCTTCAGTATGCCAATTGCATTTATCAGCTCCAGAATTTCTGCTTATTTCAATCTGTTAAATGTATAGGATAGGATTCTGAATTTCCTGTGTAATATTGTATTTGAGTTTTTGACACAGCTTGTGTAATATGTATTTGAGTTTCCTTGACACAGCTATTTTGAATTCTCTGTCTGAAAGGTCACATATCTGTTTCTCGAGGGTTGTTCCCTGGTGCCTTATCTAGTTTATTTGCTGATGTCATGTTTTTCTGAATGGTCTTATACTACTAGATGTTCTTCAATGTCTGGGCATTGAAAAGTTAGGTATTTACAGTAGTCTTCACTGTCTGGGCTTGTTTGTACCTGTCCTTCCTGGGAAGGCTTTCCAGATACTCAAAAGGACTTGGGTATTACAATCTAAGCTATATCTGCTTTAGGGGACACCCCAAGCCCCAGTGACATTGTTGTTCTTGCAGACTCACAGAAGTACCACCTTAATGGTCTTGGACAACATCTGAGAGAATTCTCCTGATTACCAGAGAGAGACTGTTTCTTTTTCTTTTCCTCTTTGTTCTGAGCCACCTAAAGCTGGGGAAAGCATAACACAAGCATCCCTGTTGGCACGACCACTATGACTGCACTGAGTCAGATCCGAAATAAGGCACTGGGTCTTGTCAAGGCTTGTTGTAACCGTTCCCTGGCTAACACCTATTCACTCAAGGACCTGGGGCTCTACAATCAGCAGATGGCAAAGTCAGCCAGTCTTGCATCCTACCCTTCAGGAAGGTGAGGTCCCCTGGGCTCTAGCTAGGTTCAGAGGTATCACCTAAGTCAGGGACTAGAGTCAAAAACCCTGGAAGTCTGCCTAACGTTCTACTGTACTGTGGCTAAGCTGGCACTCAAACCACAAGAGAGTCCTTCCCACTCTCTCCTCGTCTTTCCAATGCAAGAGAGCCCTCACCCAGTAGCCACCACTACTGGAGGCCAGGAGGAGTACTGCCAGACTACTAAGAGCCCAATGGCTCTTAAGACAGCTTGTGGTGAATGCTGCCTAGGATTCATCTTTCAGGGCAATGGGCTCCCATCTGGCCCAGGACAGGTCCAGAAATGCCATCCAAGAGTCAAATCCTTGAATCAGGGACCCTAAGAGCCCACTTTGTACTCTACCCCTCTTGGCCATGCTGGCACCTAAGGTGCAAGACAGAATCCCCTTTATTTTTTCCTTTGCTTTTCTCAAGCCAAAAGAGTTTTGCCCCGTAGCCACCACAGCTGGTCATGTGCTAAGTCTCACTTGAAACCAGTAAGTCTCAGAGGCTCACCAAAGGCCCTCCATGTAGTACCTAGGTATCTCTGCTGGTTGTTCAGGGCCAAAGGGCGCTACAATTAGCAGATGACAAATGCTGCCAGGACTGGGTCCTTTCCTTCAAAGTAGCAGCTTCTCTTCTGGCCCAGAGTGTGCTTAAAATATCTGGGAGCTAGGGCCTGAAACTGGGACCTCATTACTCTGACCGGTGCCCTATCCTGCTGTTGCTGAGCTGGTATTCAAGATGCAAGACAAACTCCTCTCTACTCTTCCCTCCTCTCCTCAAGAGGAAGGAAGGGGTCCCTTTTGGAGCTTCAAGTTCTGTAGTCTGGGGTTAAGGGGTGATGCCAGCACTCCCTTGGCTGCCCCAGTTGGTGTCTCAGTATGTTGCATGTGGAGTCACTGGACTTTAATGGAACTTTTCACTCCTCCACTGTCTCTGAGCCTAGTACAGCACTAGGATTCACCTAAGAGTTGCAGTCCTTATGATTTAGACTGCCTTTCAAGTTTACTTGGAGACAAACAGCACTGTATCCCTTGGTGGCAAGGATTGTGGGAACTCAAGTTCTGACCGCGGGGATCAGTGGCTAGGGCTGGTTTAAATGAGCCTTCTGGCTAGTATTGGTGTAAATGCTCCTTCCATGGGAGGGCATCAGCTGTGTCTGGTCTGGTTTTCCTTTTCACTCTAACAGGACAGCACTGAGATCAGTCCATCACAATTGCTGTGTTCTCCCTCCCCAATGCCCAGAGATGCTCTCCATGCCATGCAGCTGTCACTAAGGGATGAGGGAGAAGTGGTATCCAAGATTCACGACTGCTACTCTCAGTGCCTCTGATATACAAGGAGTTAAGAAGAAATTACTTAGGCAGATAGTGAAGAAGAAAGTAAGTCTTCAGTAAGGTTTTCCTTTAATGAAAAGCAGCCCCCAAATCATTTTCTTTTCTAACAAAGAGCAGCCTGTAAAATCGAGCTACAGACATAGACAAAGAAGCTGGAAGCTTTCACGGCTGAATGCTGGCAGTTGTGCCAATAGGAAAGGACTACCTGGGAATCACCATGTTTGAGATGGTGGCTCCATCTTCCCTTTTTCTTTCCAATCACCTGGGCAGTAAGGAGAGGACAACGTGGTGCTGGCCAAGTGGAAAGCCCATTTGCATAATAAGATTAGGGTGGGGTGGCCAGCTTCCCTGCAGGCTGTGTAAATGTCACACCTGGTCCAACCAATCTGTGGACCCTATGTAAATCAGACACAGCCTTCTCAAGCCTGTCTATAAAATCTGTGCACTCCACTGTGGGCCGGAAGTCCCATTCAGGTGCCTCGCTCTTTTGCAGGAGACACAGCTGTTTTGTTTTTCCTATTAAACTTCCAGTCCTACACCCACTTCTTATGTCTGCATCCTTGATTCCCTTGGTGTGAGATCATGAGCCCCAGGTATTTATCCCAGACAACAATGCCACTGCACTTCTTTCAGTGATATGAAGTTAAAACCAGGTACTATGAGTGTCACCTGAACTTTGGTTCTTATGAAAGTGTATTTTCTGTGTAGATAGTTGTTAAATTGGTGTCCTTGTGTGGGGGACAATCAGTGGAGATTTCTATTCTTTCATCTTGCTCCACCTCTTGGGATAACTTCTAACAGACTTACCAAATTTATTAGGTATTGAAACCTAAGAAAAGAAATACAGCCGGGAAAAGAGGCAAAAATGGGAGCTCAAGATGTTTCTGAATCATTGGGAGTACCTGAGCAGAACAAGTTGGTAAGTAAGGAAAGAAATAATGATGTTGTAGGGATCCCTCATATATTATAGGATGTAGGTATTATAGGGAATTAATATATTTAGTGTTCTCTGAACTGATTAGCAGCTGAATTGCTGCCACATCTCTAATCTATTAATTCAGGTCATTTTGGAATCTATCACAGTCATGGACTCTAAGTGATACTGAATTGGAAATATTCCATTATAAAATCTTACTTTTTCCATAGGAACCTGGGACAAAGTGTGTATCTAACACGTCCTCTTTGCTTTAAAAAATACCAAAACACATGTAATTTTCCTGTATAACAATGCCCAGGCAAATACTCAAATCTAAGGAAAAATTTCATGTTACTGTGGGGCTACTAGTCTATAATCAGAGGGTTAACATTTACACAGTTGTATTATGCCTTCAGCATAAAAGCAACATGCAACCAAGGTAAATGGTATCTCTTTTAGAGGTAGTCATAGAGGTTTCCAGCAATTTCCATAAGAACCAGACATTGATGCTTGCAAAGAATGCAGGGATAAGTTTTGAAATAAGACAGTTAATGCTACATAAAAATATTTTTTCAGATGGGTCTTATACATCATAAGTTCTGTTCTGCAATGAAATAAGGCTATGTTTATTTAGTAGACAAGGTGGAAAAATGAATAAATAGAAGTAAACAATGAACTAACCTGGAAAAGCTGACACAGTGGTTATAGTACAGGCAGTAGCTGACTAAAAAGACTAAGATTAAGTGAGTTGTAGGTAGATCAGAATAGTTTTCAGACCATTTCCTCCCCAAGTTGCCCTACCCAGGACTTTGTGGGTGTGGCTTGGCAAGATACTGAAAGACTGTAAAGGAAGATGAACAAATTCCTTTAAAGGAACAAGAGTATACTTCAGGTGGTAATGTAATAGAGTAAAAACTACAGGCGCAGGTGAACACAATTCCCAGTTGTCACTTTACATAGTGTTAGAATGTCTACGAAGTGTAAAATGTGGAATTGATATTGAAAAGGGAGTCTTTGAAGCCATAAGTCATAACATGTAGGCAAATCCCAATGTGACCTAATTGGTGAGCAGTGTGTAAGCAAAACCGCTTATATTAGATATATAGGTACAATCTTAGATTTTAATTTCTTATTTATAAAAAAGCATATATAACCAAATCCAAGGAGCCAAATTTTCAATCCAGCAATTTGAGAATCCTGAATAATTTATATGTGTTCCTTCCATAGCCCATCTTTCTTCCTATAATATAACTACATACTGAACTTTATTGTTCACTTATATTGGAAGGAAATACATTCTTTAAAATGAATTTAATCTTAGACATCTTTGTTCAGGGTACAATTGCTATCTACTCTTAAAAATTGAACAGTTGGGCCGGGCATGATGGCTCATGTCTGTAATCCTAGCACTTTGGGAGGCCGAGGTGGGCAGATCACCTGAGGTCAGGAGTTCGAGACCAGCCTCGCCAACATGGTGCAATTCCATCTCTACAAAAATACAAAAATTAGCCTGTGATTTTTGATGGTGAGATGGTGCGAGCCTGTAATCCTAGCTACTTGGGAGGCTGAGGTGGGAGAATTGCTTGAACCCAGGAGGTGGAGGTTGCAGTGAGCCGAGATCATGCCACTGCCCTCCAGCATGGGCAATTAAGGGAGACTCCATCCCCAAAAAAAAAAAAAAGAAAGAAAAGAAAAAAAAACAAACCAAACAGAAGAATTGAATGTTGAACAATTTTTTAAAAAGGTTATTTTATTCCATGATATACAAAGCTTTAGTACAGTTATTTTAACAGTTTGTAATATTCTCTAGTTGTGTGTTTTGTACTATGTTCTTCAGTCACTCATCTCCACAAGAAATCACAGGGCATATGCTCTACTACTGTTCACAAATGCAAAGCAAATATTGATAATCGATGTTGCTCTAAATCTTGAACTGAAATCCACATGTGTGTATATATAACACATATATTCACTTATTCCTGAAGAGAAATAGAAGCATTTTTTTCTCATAGAAATCTATCTCCTACGTGAGTAGTTATTTTAGGAAATACTTCCAGCTCACTTGGGAAGTGTATACTCTAAATTCTACACAGGGCTCTACTCTTGCAGAACTATAGGTTGAAACTGATCTTACCATGTACTCTTACTCATTTTTTTCTTAAGGAAATGTAGTAGAGATTAATCAGTCAATTCTCTACTTGGAACCAGGCTCCCAGGGAGAAGGCCATGGAATTAATCGGTTAATTTTGCTGAATGCAACCTTAAAGTATTGTGCTGTCTCTAAGCAGTGTCAGAAGATGTGGTGCTGGTATTCACATCTGGTCATCTCTGTGCCCTCTTCTCCATCACCTGTGGTCTTGACAATAACCTCAAGAAAAGAACTTCAGCTTTCTTCACAATAACTGACAGGTGCCACCTACTACCAAAGGACTTGCTTCAAACTGCTTGGAAACAGGGGTAGGCTCTAGAGATGTGTGAGTAGGGGAGAGACTGCAGGGTGGCGGAAATCCAGAAGAACAGAGGATATTACAATTAAATTGTTCTGATACTTGGTCTGTTCTTGGGCCTGAGAATCAACTTAAAAAGATGACATTTAAACCATCGGACTATTAATGCTGTATCCTCAATTTCTCCTCAAAAAGGGATCCTTGCTTTAAGACTTGAATTCATTTCTAATGTCTCATTCCAGATCTGTTTATGCATTTTACTGAGGCTGTTCATTAGAATCCAGGAATATAACATGAAAAAAGCAAAAGGATGATTTGAAATTCTGAGCATTATTTTATTTTTTTAATAGTTTATTTTTATTGATATATAATTGATATACATAATTTCAGGATAGGTGTGATAATAATCTATCATATATTTCAAGATGGCTGGAAGATAATAATCTGAATGTTCTCAGCATAAAGAAATGTTTAAGGTGATGGATATCTCAATTATTCTGATTTGATCATTACATATGATATGAATGAATCTGAGGCTTATTTTAAAATTTAGGCACTTACTATCTAGAAATTAACACACATACAATTTAATAATTCTACAGCTTGTAGAATATATGTAAGTTATTTTAATAAAAGACAATGGGATCATAGTGATAAACAAGCTTAATGTTGCCTTAACAAACTTTATCTTCTACCTACTTATGAGTATATTGTAACAACGTAAAACCATTTTGAAATAATGTCTAATTTGGGGAGGTTTATATACATTATAAAAAGATAAGCAAATATTTGCTGTGTATCAAAAATCACCAGGAAATGGACATTAAATGGCATCCCAGTTTAGTTAAATACTATCCTCTCCTGGGTGGCAAAAAAAAAATTGCACTGTGGGAGTTCCTTAGCTGTCTAGCATACTAAAAGCCTTATCTAAGACAGCTCTGTTCAACTCAGTTAATTGTTGGAAAGATTTTTTTTTAAGTGCTATATCACCAGCAAATCCATCAACTGCTCTGGGTGTAGAATTTCAGCTGCATGTAGCAAAGAAGTGGGCCCATGCAAAACATGAGTAAACCTAGAAAACAAAATGAGAAGCGTAGAGAAGGTTACAAAAATAAAGATGAAATAAGAGGCAGATGTGGGACAAGCTGCGATTGAATTGCAAGTGAATCATGGGCTAATCCTCTCTAGTGGCTTCTTAGGGTACTGATGGTCAGGAAAGACAACTTAAAACCAAGATCATCTTCCAGTTGACAGTTTATCTTTATTCCTCATATTACTTTTGTTCAGAAACTTATCTGTGGCCTGACACTAAATTTTGACTTGAACTTTAAAATTAAATTGAGTTGCCAAAACTGAAAATGGGCAGAGGAGTCAGACAGCCAGAAGAAAGGAGCTATACACAATAGTCACATATTAAACAAGGCCTGGTTTAATTTTATTGACTCATTATTAGGTAATTATCAGGGAGACAGAACAATTACAGGCACTATAAATGGAATAGAGGCTAATTTGGGTGGCACCAAAAAGAATGCCTCAGAAAGCGACCTGGATGCAAGTAATTGTTGAGAAAGCAATCCCAACAATCTAAAAGGGAGAAATAGTGAGTATAACTGAGAGAGAGAGAGAGAGAGAGAGAGAGACAAGGAAGAGTGGCTAAGTGAGTAACAAGAACTCAATCTCCCTGGAAACCTTCAGTGTTAAGAACATTAGGACCCACTGGCTAATCTTGTTTTGAAGAACAAAAAGCTTCAAGTGGCAGGCAAGCTCATTTCAATCAACCATGGGCTAATGAATATCCTATCAGCACTAAGTTAACTCATTATCGTTAAATACCCTCAACTTGCCCAGTGCTTCTTTTTTTGTTTTTGTTTTTTTAATTTTTATAGAGACAGGGTCTCACCAGGCTGCCCGTGAACTCTTGGGCTTAATTCATTATCCTGCCTCGGCCTACCAAAGTGCTGGGACAGGCATCAGCCACCACACCCACCTTCAGTGCCTCATAACAGCCTTTTAAGGCAAAATTCATTCTGGTTTTGCTTTTGTTTTGATTTTGGTTTTCTTTTGTCCTTTTTTCCTGAAAAGAGATTGAATCGGTCTGTATTTACTCATCTTTTTTCTAATTGCTACTTTAACTTTCTATTTGCATATAAGAATAGCAAACTGCTTCTTATGTGTAACATCCTGGAAAATAAATCCATATTTTGGCTTAATCTTTACATACACAATGATGCAGTGTTTTGCAAAACGGTAGGTCTTTAACCTGTTTAAATTATAAAAGCACATTTTCAGTTGTGTTCAGTTGTTTGTTACAGCAAAACCTGGTCTTTCAGGTGGCATTTTTAAACAACTGTTTCTCATAAATGTCAAGGCAACCTGAGCAGCTTCTCTAAAATGAACATAGTTCTCCCAGTGAACTCTCAGGATTCTTCCTCAGGTCCATTATTCAGCTGAAATGTACAGGGGCTACATAAATATTAACTTCCGAGATGAGAGAGTGAGAACTTTGGTGAACATCCTCACAAAACCATGAAAATAATGGCAAAATTACTAATTAACCACTTCAGAATTCTGGAAATTAACCAAAACTACAGATTTGAACTGAAAATCATCTATCCCAGAGCAACTACTAAATGCTGATAAAACAATAGTGTCTGCTTTTAGAATTTTTTTATCTTTTCACATTTTTTAATTTGGGGCTACTATTCCATTTTCTTCTCTACCCACTTTATTGGTGCAGTAGTAATAAAAGCCAGTAGCCTCACATTTAATGGAGGGGACTTATCTCTTTTGAAGCTGCTTAAATGAATTCCCCAGAGAGAACAATGTTTTGTTCCAACCAGAAGTTTCCAGGGAAATCTCTATTCCCATGGTACTGTTTCTATGTTATTTTTCTCAGAGCTCATCTCACGAGGGAAAAAAAATAAGTCCTAACCTTAAGGCATTACCAAAAATAATAGTAATCTGCTGCCAATACCAAAGCTGCCTAAGGCTGTGATTTCAGTTGCAGTAAAATAAGAGCCTGTCCAGGAAAGAGTAAACCCAGGAAAACTAGATGGCAACAGGAAATTTTTAAAAGGTCAGAAATATTCCTGAGAATCTGAATAGTGCCTGGAAAAGGAGAATTTGCTCAGCTCTCCTCGAGCTCATGTTAAGATTCTGTGCAAGGAGAAAATAAAAAACTTTAGGTTGAAGACATGCCTTCTCACAGAGAAACTATATAATAACAAGTCAATACATCAGGAAGATAAAATAACTATAAATATATGTATCTAAAAACAACGTATCAAAATAAATATAAAAATTGACAGAAATAAAAGGAGAAAAGTCAGTATTTGGAAACTTCAAAATCTCAATTTCAAAATGTACAGAACAATTTTGCAGAACAACAACAAAAAGAAAGCTTGAGCAACACTATAAAACAACTCAACATAGCAGACATTTATAGAACACTCCACCCAATAAGAGCAGAAGACACATTCCTTAACCACAAATGAAACATTTTCTCAAATATTCCATATGGTAAGCCATAAAACAAGCCTGAACAAATGTAAAAGACTTGAAGTCATACAAGCACTATCTCTGAACACAATGAAGTTGAATTAGAAATCAACAGCAAAAAGAAATTGACTGAATTCATAAATATGGACAAAAGAAACAGCACATGAATACATAATGATTCGAATAGGAAATCATAGTGGAAACTATACTTTCAGATAAATAAAATGAAAACAACATAAAAGAAACCATAAGCCAACAACAAATCAGATAATGTACAGGAAGAGAAAAATGTAGAAAGATACAAACTACAAAAACTGATCAATAAGAAATAACCTGAATAGCCACAAAACTGTCTATACTAAAAAAGAAATATAACTTAATAACCTAACATTTCACCTTAAGAAATGAGAAGTGGAGGGGTAAACTAAACCAAAATGCACAGAAAGAAAGAAATAAAGAGTAGTGTGGAAATAAATGAAGTAGAGCATAATAAAACAGTAAAGAATATCCATGCAATTCAAAGATGTTCCTTTTAACAGAACAAAAAAGAATACTAAGCTTTAGCTAGGTTTATTTAGAGAGAGAGAGGTAAGTCACATTACCAAAATCAAAGTGAAAGAAGGAATATCACTACCAATGTTGCATAAATAAAAATCACAAGAGTTCTACAAGCAACTGTAGGCCAACACATTAAATTAGATGCAGTAGAAAACAGATAATTTAAATAGACCTACAGCAAGTAAAATATTTACTAATAAAAAATTTTCATAAAGAAAAGCCTAGACCCAGATTGCTTCACCGTTGAATTCTACCAAACATTTAAGGCAGAATTAATATGTATCTTTCAAAAGCTCTTCCAGAAAGTATAAGCAGAGAAAATACTTCCTATTCATTCTACGAGGCCGGTATTACCTTGATACCAAAACCAGACAAAAACAAACATCACATGAAAAGAAAATGACTTGGCAATATCGCTAATAATATAAATACAAAATCCTAAACAAAACACTAGCAAACCGAATATAGTAATGTGTAAAGAGGATTATAAACCATAACCAGTGTGATTTATCCAAGGAATGCAAGATTAATTTAATATCTGAGAAACCAGTAAGTTATAATATACAACATTAACAGAATAAAGGACAAGAGTCACATGAACATCTCAATAGATACCAAAAAAAAAAAAAAAAAAGAGTTGATAAGCCCAATACCCTTTCATGATAAAGATACTCAACAAAGCAGAAATAGGACACTTCCTCAACCCGATTAAAGGAATCTCTGAAAAACTCACAACTAACATTATACTGAATGGTGAAAGACAAATGCTTTCTCCCTAATCAGGAGGAAGACAAGGATGTCTGCTGTCATTGCTTCTATTCAACAATGTACTAGACATTACAGAGATAGCAATTAGGCAAGAAAAAGAAATAAAAAGCATCCACGTTGGAAAGAAAGATGATTACTTCTATCTATAGATGATATTGCATTCTGTTTGTAGATGACATTATCTTGTAAGCAGAAAATCCTAAGTAATACACTAAAGTACTACTAGAATTAATAAACAAGTTCGGCACAGTTGCAGAATACAAGATCAATCTGACCCAGCAACTCCACTTCTAGTTGCATATGGAAGATAAATGAAAATATATGTCCACACAAAAACTTGCACATAAATGTTCACATTATTCACTATAACCAAAAAGTGGAAATAACCCAATGTCCATCCAATGAAGAACAGATAAAGTGGTGTATGCATACAATGGAATATTATATAGCAATAAAAAGAATGAAGTAATGATACATGTTAAAACACGAATGAACCTCAAAAAATTACACTGGCTGGGTGCAGTGGCTCACACCTGAAATCCCAGCAATTTGGGAGGCCGAGGCGGGCAGATCACCTGAAGTCAGGAGTTTGAGACCAGCCTGGCCCACATGGTGAAACCCCACTTCTACTAAAAATACAAAAATTAGCCGGGCATGGTGGCAGGTGCCTATAATCCCAGCTACTTGGGAGGCTGAGACAGGAGAATTGCTTGAACTTGGGAGGTGGAGGTTGCAGTGAGCCGAGGTCATGCCACTGCATTTCAGCCTGGGCAACAAACAGCGAAACCCTGTCTCACAAAACACACACACACACACACACACACACACACACACACACACACACACACACGTACACCCACACCCACACACGAAGTTAAAGAGCTAGTCACATGGGACTGCATATAATTCCACGTATATAAATTGTCCAGAATCAGAAAACCTATAGAGACAGAATAGTGATTAGTGGTTGACTGAGACTGATGGAAAGAAAAAATGAGGAATGATTACTAATAGGGTGAGGATTTCCTTTTTTTTTTTTTTTTTTTTTTTTTTTTTTTTTTTTTTTTTTTTTTTTTTTTTGATGTTGTTTTTT
>NW_016805531.1:3319199-3338772 GCF_001698545.2 Rhinopithecus bieti
AAAGGGGGGGAGTTTTTTTTTTTTTTTTTTTTTTTTTTTTTTTTTTTTTTTTTTTTTTTTGAGATGCAGTCTTACTCTCACTCAGGCTAGAGTGCAATGGCATGGTCTCAGTTTTCTGCAACCTCCACCTCCCGAGTTCAAGCAATTCTCCTGCCTCAGCCTCCTGAATAGCTGGGACTACAGGCTTGTGCCACCACACCCGGCTAATTTTTGCATTTTTAGTAGAGATGGGGTTTCACTATGTTGGCCAGGCTGGTCTCGAACTCCTGACCTCATAATTTGCCCACCTCAGCCTCCCAAAGTGCTGGGATAACAGGCATGAGCCACCATGCCCAGTCAATTATTTTCTAAATGTAGACAGTGGTTATGGTTGCAAACAATGTAACAGTATTAAAAATAATTAACTGGAGATCCTTTAAAAGAAGGACCACATCACTGTAAATTCTGTGAAATGTCACAGGATACCTGGGGTGTCACTTCATCAGCTGAAAACCTCTGTGGCCAGTGATGCCTTTGCCCAAGTTTTGCTGGGGCCTGCTGGGCTCTTTCAGCCCACTTGGCCTGGCAGGCAGCACTTGGTTCAAGCTACCAGCCTGAATCCCATGCCTGTGAAGGGCAAGACAGGCACGGAGCAGTGAGGGGTGCATGAGCAAGCGAGCAAGCTCAGAGTCCACCCACTGCATACAGCCAGGCACACCTGCTGCAGTGGGGTGAGCAGTTCCAGGTGCTGGACTCTGGAGGCTGCAGATGGACCAGGTGTACCACAAACAACTTCCACAGCTTGCACTGGGGAATGCAGTGGTGCCCAGAAGTTTGGAGATGCCAGGAACCACAGATCCTCACAGAGAGTATTACAGCCCTGGCTTGGGAAGTTCCTAAGTCTGGGCTCCCTGAAGGGCCACAGCTCTTCTCTCCTTCTCTCTTCTCTCCCTCTCATTGTCCACAATGTGGCAAGTAAGGGGCATGTTTCAGCTCTGTTTGTTACAGCTCTTTAAGCCCTGTCATTCAGCAGGTCCCAAGTTCTTCTCCAGCATCCAGGAAGAATGAGGTATGTGGACAAGTGGAGAGAGAACAAGGTGAAGAGGTGCTTTACTGAGCTACAAAACAGCTCAAGGGAGACCTGCAGTGGGTATCTCCTCTCTGCAGATAGATCATCCTGTCATCTGCTCAGCTCTCAGCAGAGAGGAGACCCATAGTGGGTAGCTCTTCTTTGCAGCCTGTATCTGACTGAGTCTGGGGTTTTTATGGGCTTCAGAGGGGAGGAAGTGCATGCTGATTGTTTCGTGGGCAACCATGGGTGGACCTGAAAAAAGAACTGTAAGTTCTCACTCTGGTCCATGGAACTGGCAGCACAACCCCCAGGCCTGAGGCCATCCCTGACCTGAAGGTGAGGTTTCACTGGGGACCTGCCCCTTTTTGCCCAGGAGCCTGTCCACCTCCTGCTGCCATTAACCTGACATCCACAGTGCCCATGGCACCCAGGTTGTTTGTGCTGAGGGGTGCCTGCAGGCCCATGCCAAGCTGCCGTCAGCCCCCACCTCAACCTCCCTTTCATGCTCATCAGCACCCAACATCTGGAGGGAGCCATGGTGTCAGGGGACTGGTATATGTCAGCACTGCCCTGAGTGTGCACACGCCTGGGACACGCACTGCTTATTCCTGTGACAGCACCAAGGCTCAGCCACTTTACTCCAAAATCAGAGTTGGCACCAGGAGTTGGGAGAGGCCACGCAGCATGAGCAGACATTTCTGAGCCTGTGGTGACAGGGGGACTTCCCAGGCTCCCAAGAGTGCAGAGATGCCTGGGTCTACAGCTGCAGCTGGGCAGCTGCAGCTGTGTCCTGGAGGGCAGGGCTCCTGCCCCTCCAACTTAAAAGGGGATGGGGCTTCTGCTTGTTCTCAGCTCCTGCTGGCTCCATGGAGTCTGCAACCCCAGCCATACCTCCCTGACTGCAGCTGGCATCATGGCAGCAGCCACTCCAGACGGGCTGCTGCTGCCATTAATCTCCCCTCTGAGGAGGTACATCTAACTGCCATTAGGATAGAGATGATGATTGCTCTTAACTGCTTTATGCTGACAGCGGGTCTTGTTTTGTTGGGGGAAAATATCAGTCAGACCTTCCCTCAGAGGCCTATCTATGGGTCTCCAGTAAAAGGGAGCCATTGTGTGAGGTACCATTTATAAGACCACTTGGAGGAGTTTGATGGTCTGAAGGCAAGAAGAGACAAACCAAGTTATTAGAAGACATGGATCAAAATGAAACAAGGGGGTAAGGACAACTCAAAACTCCTGAGGCTGCCACCATGCCCAGAATCAGAATATTGATCCAGATTTTTACATTACCCCTTTGTCTCTTTCGAGCTTCAGTCAGAAATCACTGGTTGGTTCACAGGAATAAGCAGGGTTAGTCTAAAATGCAGTCCAAAACATAAAAACAACAAATGAGCACCTGTCAAAATTCTATAGCTGATTATAAACTATGTTTTGAAGAGGATCAAAACAAGACAACAATTGTCTGTGAATGACAAAATGTCTTAGGGTAGTCACAGTCAAAAACACGATTGACAAAGAAATTCAGTTATTTCTGTGGTTTACAATAGCATAATAACCCTAATTATGATTGATAGCACATACTCAGACATTTGAATTTTAGAAATCCCATACAATTTTGGTACATATATTGATATTATTCAGTAAAATATAGCCTGAAGAAGATCAAACCATTTTTATTTTGACAATCCCATGTAACTAAACATGTCAAATAGTCCCGTTTACTTCTCTTTTGGATACTCCAGGGGCCCTCTGCAGCGTCCCAAAGTTAGGGGTCAGAAAAGACAATTTTGAGACTTAAATTTGATTTTAGGAAGCCTATCGAATATGTTAAAGGTTTAAAACACTTGATATTATTAAATAACAGATCAGTGACTTAAGAAACCCTGGCTGTACTTTTATTCCAATGTTTAATTTATGGAAAAACCAATACGTTCACACACAGTTTTTTTTTTTTTTTTTTTTTTTTTTTACAGTTTTTTTCAAATTCTTCCATTTTTTTTTTTTTTTTTTTTTTTTTTTTTTTTACCAGATTTTTACAAACCTTCCACTACTTGTTTAAACTTTTGGCTTTATCTTATCTAATTTAAGACTATTCTTCAACCCTGTAAGCAAAAATTTACACTCTCATGTCTTCTTACAATCTTTTACTTAAGACACATTTTACTTCCCTTACACACCTTATAGGTAAATCTATTTTCAGTCATCTCAATTACATGTTATAATGGTAACTCTTAGCAATTTTTTTTTTTTTTTTTGAGACGGAGTCTCGCTCAGTTGCCCAGGCTGGAGTGCAGTGGCGCGATCTCAGCTCACTGCAAGCTCCGCCTCCCGGGTTCACGCCATTCTCCTGCCTCAGCCTCCCGAGTAGCTGGGACTACAGGCGCCCACCACCATGCCTGGCTAATTTTTTTTGTATTTTTAGTAGAGACGGGGTTTCACCGCGTTAGCCAGGATGATCTCCATCTGCTGACCTCGTGATCCGCCCACCTCGGCCTCCCAAAGTGCTGGGATTACAGGCGTGAGCCACCGCGCCCGGCACTCTTAGCAATTTTTAATCTTGGTGTAAAACCTAATAAGTTATTTTAGTTAGATACTAGATGCGGATAAGGTCTGATTCTTTTCAGCTTAGCTAGGAGCGTGGTTAACTCCTATGTCCCCAGGCCTCGCCAAACTGTAAAGCAGGAAAGTCAAACACATTTCAAAAGCCAAAGAAGCAGTTTATGATCCTAAAGCATTTAACAAACGTAGTTTTTGACCTGTGTAATTTAGACTACATCTACATTTTGAAAACATTTTTATTTTACCAATAATCTATGAAGTTGTTTTATTTCTCAAAGATTAAAGTCATGTGAACTAAAAGGCATTACAGCTTTGTTTTTCTTTAAAAATATTTGATCTAAGTGCTTACTTTTCTTTAAGCCAGTCAGAGGTCTTTTTTTATATAAACACCACACACACAACATGTATATAACTAGATAGACAGACAAAAGTAGATCAGTAGTTGTAAGTTTTTTCATTTGCCAATCTCTTAATTGGATTACCGGCCTCAGAGTGGAGTCCCTCAAGAAACAGGCTAGGAAAACATGCAGTTTCTAGGGCCTAATAAGCAGGCATAGCTGGAAGACAAAAACAGATTTTGAGAGGGATCCATTGCCCCTAATTCCTGAGGTTCCATGAGGAAAACAGAGGTTTTTCCCAAAATGGGGTCAGGGGTGCCTTCTGTTTTTCCCAAGGAGTTCCAGGCCATCAGAAGTTATCATGGGGCCTCTCATATGTGCATTAAGAGTGGCAAGAAAATGGAGAAAATAATTCAGTCAATTGAGAAGAAAATACCAGAAAACAGGATCCACTAATAGACATAAAGGCCTTTTAAATTTACCTATAGCTTTGGTATTCACCTTTAATTAAGCTGACTTTTAATCATAGTACTCCTTTTATAAGGAGTTGTTTTAAATCTCTTATTACCCAACCTTAGCCATGCCAAATGGCCAATACCTTCGGCTTTTGAATTCATGGAGGGGCAGAGAACACAGTGAATTTTTACCATTTCTACAACCAGTTTGTACAGAGGGAGAGCAGCCAGAGGTCTGACTGGGAAAAACTTTTCATGTCAGGCTTCTAGATTCCCTTCCCCTGAGCTATGGAGCCCCATTGACTCTGGAGTCCTGGAGTCCTGTGAAGGGGGAACAGACAAAGAAAAGCCCTTCCTCAAGAGATTGGGTATGTCTGAGGGTAAAAATAGTTCCAGTGATTCAGGATGCACTCAAGAGGAGTGCAGGTGGAGGATGACTGGTCACCCGTCTGGAAAGACAGCAAAAGGCAACCCTTTGTTTCTTTCTGTTTCTGGGGAATACCTGGTGGTACATGAAGGAGAGAAAAGATGGTGTCCCCTTCTTTCTTCTGACCTTATATCCCCATGTCCTGGCAACCTTTGCAGGGAGTTTCTCTTCATAGCCACCACAGCTGTGAATATGCTGAGTTACACTGAGGCCAGCCCACCTCAGAGTCTCACCCAAGGTCCATAGCATGTTTTCATCTGGTTATTGCTGCTGATTATACCAAGTGCAAAATTAAGGCAAAGACTCAGACAAGATTGGAGGACTTCCTACCAAGAATGAAGTGGGCAAAAGATATGAACAGACACTTCTCAAAAGACGACATTTATGCAGCCAACAAACATATGAAAAATGCTCATCATCACTGGTCATCAGAGAAATGCAAATCAAAACCACAATGAGATACCATCTCATGCCAGTTAGAACGGCAATCATTAAAAAGTCAGGAAACAACAGATGCTGGAGAGGATGTGGAGAAATAGGAAAGCTTTTACATTGTTGGTGGGAGAGTAAATTAGTTCAACCATTGTGGAAGACAGTTTGGCGATTCCTCAAGGGTCTAGAACTAGAAATACCATTTGACCCAGCCATCCCATTACTAGGTATATACCCAAAGGATTATAAATCATTCTACTATAAAGACCCATGCATACATATGGTTACTGCGGCACTATTCGCAATAGCAAAGACTTGGAACCAACCCAAATGTCCATCAATAATAGACTGGATAAAGAAAATGTGGCACATATACACCATGGAATACTATGAAGCCATTAAAAAGGATGAGTTCATGTCCTTTGCAGGGACATGGATGAAGCTGGAAACCATCATTCTTAGCAAACTATCACAAGGACGGAAAACCAAACACCGCGTGTTCTCACTCATAAGTGGGAGTTGAACAATGAACACATGGACACAAGTAGGGGAACATCCCACACCGAGGCCTGTTTGGGGGTGAGGGACTGAGGGAGGGATAGCATTGGGAGAAATACCTAATGTAAATGATGAGTTGATGGGTGCAGCAAACCCACATGGCACATGTATACCTGTGTAAAAACCTTGCACGTTGTGCACATGTATTCCAGAACTTAAAGTATAATAAAAATAAAAAAAGAATGAATAGGCATATTATTTCTCTCCAAATAGATCTGAAGTAAATGGTAAACAAGAAAAAAAAAGATTTATTGGGTTATCTCTTGGCTTGGTGTGTAGCCAAGAATAAGATAAATTTAACTATGACAAACAGTCTTCATATGATACATATTGTTACGTTACATCCTTGGAATAGTTATAAAACTCAACCTCACTTCTATGTCTTTACTGTATTCCAGATCTGTTCAGTTATGAGATATATAAGTAAGTCTTCTACTGTCTTTGTATCAACATCTTCCATTTCTAATAATTCTTTGCTTTATATGTATACATGTTTATAATATGGGTTTATGACTTCACAACCATGCTATAATTTAATGTATTTTATCTTAGGGACTGCTATTATAATATTGACAGCCCTACTTTTTAACAGCTCCCTCAAGTTATAATATACAACTAAAAATTGTATATAAATTATACAATGTGGCAGAATGTATATAAATAGCTTGATTATGGCAATCATTTCACTAACATTTCTGTCACCTCACATACTTACCTTTTTTTGTAGTGGGAAATTTTAGCTATACTCTTTTAGCAAATTTCAAGTATACAATAGATTATTATTACCTATAACCACTATACTGTATATTAGATTTCCAGGACTTATTTATTCTGCATAACTGCAACTTTTTACCATTTGATCAATATCTCATTTCCCTCCTACTAGCCCCTGTCAACCACCATTCTACTCTCTGCTTCTATGAGTTTGACTTTTATGTATTGCACATATAAGGAAAATTATTGAGTATTTGTCTTCCTGTGTCTGGCTTATTTCACTTAGTATAATATCCTCCAAGTTCATCCATGTTGTCACAAATGACATGATTTCCTTCTTTTTTAAAGCTTAAAAATATTCAATACGTGATATATATTTGTGTGTGTGCCTGTGTGTTTTTATATAGGTATAGATATATAGATATATAAATCACATTTCCTTGACCATTCATCCATCGTTGGACACTTAGGTTGATTCTATGTCTTGGCTATTGTGAAAAATGCTGCAGCAAACACTGCTTTATTTGTAGTTAATCTCTTTGCCCATACCTTTATTTTTAACCTTTATCATGTGGTTTAAGTCTCTCTTTTAAAAGATGTGTAACTGGGCTTCATTTTCTTAAGCCAGTCTGGCAGTCTATCGTTAAAAAGGAGAACATATATTCAGTCTACTATATTTAATATAATGACTTGACAATTTTTTCAACTTTGTTGAAATACCCTTCTAAGTTTTATCAATGTGCTGTTCACTGCATACTTTTCTTTTTCCTAATATCCTAGTTTTATCAATGTGCTATTCATTATATACTTTTCTAATTCATTAATACTTAGCATTTCTTTTTTCCCCAAAGTTGTTTATATGAATATGAAATAACCCACAGAGAAAATAGCTATTACCCAAACCCAATAAGACCCACATAATTCTTTTTATTTCCCTTACCCTTTTTTGCTGCTGCCTCTTCCCATGAGAATTTTCAATGTTTTTACTTTACCTTTTTCTTACAGCCATCTCCCTCAAACCCCCATGACAACTTTCAGATTTTGCTAAAGTAGTTTAGTAATTTCATGTCTATGGTTATACTTAAGTTTGTCCTTATTTTGCATTTATATTGTCTATTCCCAGATTTTCTAGTATCTATTTGGATTTAATTATATTGCAAGTTATGTTATTCACCACTGTTTCCCCTATGCATTTTCCCCACCTATGTCTCTGTTTCTGCTCAGTGGTTTGGAAATTCTTCTCAAAGATTTTTCTCAAATCTATTAAATGTATGCCCAAATTCCAAGATTATATCTTCCTTTTATTCTCTGAATTAAAAGAACTGCAAACCAGGGCTCCTATGTGAAGTCAAGATATTCTGTTATTAGTCTGGAAGCTAGGAGAAAGTGACATTGCATCTATAATGTTACCATTTGTTTCTTTTCTCTTTGTGAGTTACTTGGTTTTTCTACATAGAACTTTTTGAGACTTTTTTTTTTTTTACTNCTAGGTATATACCCAAAGGATTATAAATCATTCTACTATAAAGACCCATGCATACATATGGTTACTGCGGCACTATTCGCAATAGCAAAGACTTGGAACCAACCCAAATGTCCATCAATAATAGACTGGATAAAGAAAATGTGGCACATATACACCATGGAATACTATGCAGCCATAAAAAGGATGAGTTCATGTCCTTTGCAGGGACATGGATGAAGCTGGAAAACATCATTCTTAGCAAACTATCACTAGGACGGAAAACCACACACCGCGTGTTCTCACTCATAAGTGGGAGTTGAACAATGAACACATGGACACAAGTAGGGGAACATCCCACACCGAGGCCTGTTTGGGGTGAGGGACTGAGGGAGGGATAGCATTGGGAGAAATACCTAATGTAAATGATGAGTTGATGGGTGCAGCAAACCCACATGGCACATGTATACCTGTGTAAAACCTTGCACGTTGTGCACATGTATTCCAGAACTTAAAGTATAATAAAATAAAAAAAGAATGAATAGGCATATTATTTCTCTCCAAATAGATCTGAAGTAAATGGTAAACAAGAAAAAAAAAGATTTATTGGGTTATCTCTTGGCTTGGTGTGTAGCCAAGAATAAGATAAATTTAACTATGACAAACAGTCTTCATATGATACATATTGTTACGTTACATCCTTGGAATAGTTATAAAACTCAACCTCACTTCTATGTCTTTACTGTATTCCAGATCTGTTCAGTTATGAGATATATAAGTAAGTCTTCTACTGTCTTTGTATCAACATCTTCCATTTCTAATAATTCTTTGCTTTATATGTATACATGTTTATAATATGGGTTTATGACTTCACAACCATGCTATAATTTAATGTATTTTATCTTAGGGACTGCTATTATAATATTGACAGCCCTACTTTTAACAGCTCCCTCAAGTTATAATATACAACTAAAATTGTATATAAATTATACAATGTGGCAGAATGTATATAAATAGCTTGATTATGGCAATCATTTCACTAACATTTCTGTCACCTCACATACTTACCTTTTTTTGTAGTGGGAAATTTTAGCTATACTCTTTTAGCAAATTTCAAGTATACAATAGATTATTATTACCTATAACCACTATACTGTATATTAGATTTCCAGGACTTATTTATTCTGCATAACTGCAACTTTTACCATTTGATCAATATCTCATTTCCCTCCTACTAGCCCCTGTCAACCACCATTCTACTCTCTGCTTCTATGAGTTTGACTTTTATGTATTGCACATATAAGGAAAATTATTGAGTATTTGTCTTCCTGTGTCTGGCTTATTTCACTTAGTATAATATCCTCCAAGTTCATCCATGTTGTCACAAATGACATGATTTCCTTCTTTTTTAAAGCTTAAAATATTCAATACGTGATATATATTTGTGTGTGTGCCTGTGTGTTTTATATAGGTATAGATATATAGATATATAAATCACATTTCCTTGACCATTCATCCATCGTTGGACACTTAGGTTGATTCTATGTCTTGGCTATTGTGAAAATGCTGCAGCAAACACTGCTTTATTTGTAGTTAATCTCTTTGCCCATACCTTTATTTTAACCTTTATCATGTGGTTTAAGTCTCTCTTTTAAAAGATGTGTAACTGGGCTTCATTTTCTTAAGCCAGTCTGGCAGTCTATCGTTAAAAGGAGAACATATATTCAGTCTACTATATTTAATATAATGACTTGACAATTTTTTCAACTTTGTTGAAATACCCTTCTAAGTTTTATCAATGTGCTGTTCACTGCATACTTTTCTTTTCCTAATATCCTAGTTTTATCAATGTGCTATTCATTATATACTTTTCTAATTCATTAATACTTAGCATTTCTTTTTTCCCCAAAGTTGTTTATATGAATATGAAATAACCCACAGAGAAAATAGCTATTACCCAAACCCAATAAGACCCACATAATTCTTTTATTTCCCTTACCCTTTTTTGCTGCTGCCTCTTCCCATGAGAATTTTCAATGTTTTACTTTACCTTTTCTTACAGCCATCTCCCTCAAACCCCATGACAACTTTCAGATTTTGCTAAAGTAGTTTAGTAATTTCATGTCTATGGTTATACTTAAGTTTGTCCTTATTTTGCATTTATATTGTCTATTCCCAGATTTTCTAGTATCTATTTGGATTTAATTATATTGCAAGTTATGTTATTCACCACTGTTTCCCCTATGCATTTTCCCCACCTATGTCTCTGTTTCTGCTCAGTGGTTTGGAAATTCTTCTCAAAGATTTTCTCAAATCTATTAAATGTATGCCCAAATTCCAAGATTATATCTTCCTTTTATTCTCTGAATTAAAAGAACTGCAAACCAGGGCTCCTATGTGAAGTCAAGATATTCTGTTATTAGTCTGGAAGCTAGGAGAAAGTGACATTGCATCTATAATGTTACCATTTGTTTCTTTTCTCTTTGTGAGTTACTTGGTTTTCTACATAGAACTTTTGAGACTTTTTTTTTTTTTACTGGAGTTCAAAAAAGTTTTATTAAAATATGCATAAGTGGATTATTTTATAATGAATCCATCCTGGAATTTAATGAGTCCTTTTAATCTTTGAACTTAGTTCAGTCTTTATTTCATGGAAAATTTTTTTATCCAATAATTGCCCTAATGTTACTTTTTTATTCAAATATCCATGTTAATGGTACATATGTGTCTACCCCAATTGGAACTTTTATTACTTATAAGTTAGTTTCATACGTGTGTGTATATTTATAGACAAACACACACATATATGTGTTTGTGTGTGAGGTGTGTGTTTGTATATATATGCATATATATATTTTTGAAGTCTTATTTTCTTTCATTTCTAGCTATACACATATATGTATAGATACATACACAATATATAATGAAAGGGATAATGAGAAAATAAAGGTATTTAACAAATAGTTCAAGTCTAAATATGAGAGCAGGAGGATGCTTTACAGAGTCAGTGCAACTCACCTTATGGAGCTGGTCTACATCCACATGCCCACTTTGGTCAAGCACTGTATAATCCTCCTCCACACAGGCTATAGCAGCTCCCATCAGAAACTTTCCAGAAGCATACGATTAGTATTATCCCATTTTAACATGGTTGGGAATATATCGGACATAGGAAAGAGATTACCATACAGAATGGCAAGAATTAGCCAGCATGTGCTGGCCAAGGAAGTTCCCGTAGGATTGGATTTTGAAAGTTCCTGATCAAGGAAAAGTGCAGCCGGCGCGGTTGTCAAGCTGTATATCCAGCACTTTGGGAGGCGGACGGGCGGATCACGAGGTCAGGAGATCGAGGCATCTGGACTAAACGGTGGACCCGTCTCTCTAAAAAATACAAAAACTGCCGGGGCGACGGTGGCGGGGCCTGTGTCCAGCTACTCGGTAGGCTGGGCAGGAGAATGGCGTAAACCCGGGGAGCGGAGTTGCAAGGTGAGTCTGAGATCTGGCCATGCCTCAGTCCGGGCGAAAGGCGAGACTCGCCTCAAAAAAAAAAAAAAAAAAAAAAAGTGCAAGATAATATAGATAACAACTGATTTGGGTGCACAGGATTCAACACTTTCCAACTCTCCCAGGGAATAGAGAAAACTCATTGCTAAAATGGCATTTACATTAGAGCAGATGATGACCTATGCTGAGTCAAGTTGAAATGCCGGAGTTGCCATGGTAGATTATGGAGGGCCTCATTATATCCTGGCAAGAATAAATCTTGAAAATGACTACATACTACTGTACTTAGCCATGTAGAAACCATAATTGTGGCTGCTGTGCTGGAGATAGTATCCACATCAGATTAATGGGTAAATTATGTGCAGTCATTGATTACATGAATGTGGGGTTTTCCCTATCTAATTCATGAAAGAATATAAAAAACAGCTCTTAGCTAAACTTCATTCACATGAGGTGAACAATAAAATACATTTGTAAACTATAATAACTCTCTCTACTGTCATAATCTAATCAGAAGATAGATGGGCCACATAAACATGCGAAGAACATCACATTGATTGATTATAATCATGCCAACAAGCTGATGAGGCAAGATGTGTAAGAGGTGGCACACTGAAGGCCTTGGTAAGAACTATGTTCTCTGGAAAACAAGAGAGGAACCCTTCCAGGATTTATCACTTCGTTATCTTAATAAAGTATCTAGGTGGTAGACAGTGGTCAATGATGTGCCTGGATATCTCCAAAGCAAAACATAAATTACTGCATCTTTCATGACCTGTTACAAGAAATGACGCACAATGTCTGGCCTGCCTCTTTTGATTTGGAGGGTAGCATATATCTCCAGGGATATATGCCTGGCCTATAAACTGGTGACAAAACACCTACCAGTTTTAAGTGGGACCTACAGCAGAAATGTGCTCTTTTGCAGGTCTAGACTGTGATATAAGCAGCTTTACCCTTCCAGTCAGAGAATTCAGATCGGATGGTGTCAATGGTATTATAATAAAGGTTCACTTTAGAGTTTGTGGAAAGACCTGGGCTTCTGAACCAAGGTCATATTATCTGCAGAAGAGAATTATACGCCTTCAAAAAACAGATGCTGGTCTTTTACTGGGGCCTGGTAGAGACAGAAGTCATATCACAGAATTCCAAGTGACTATTTGTCACTGTTCCATTAGTTATGAGCTGGGTTATATCTTGCCCATTAAGTCACAACGGACTGTTGCTCAGCTTGTCTAACCTTACAAAATGGACATGGTATATTCCGAATTGGGCTCAAGAAGGAGGGGGACTAATACAACTTACTTTTCCTCTCTAGTTCTGACCTATGCCAAATGTTAGTGAGTATATGGGAGCCAACTTTTCTCTCATGCACTGCCCATGGGAAGATAAAATTGCACAATCGCTTTGGTAAACAATTTGGCAGTTTCACAAAAAACGTTAAACATACACTCTCTACATAATTCAGTCATTCCAAACACAGGTATTTATTCAAGATAAATGAGAGCATATGTCCATACAAAGACTTATACATGAATGTTCATATCAGCTTTATTTATAGCCAAAACTAGGAACCAACCCAAATACTTATCAAGAGATGAGTAGATAAACCATTTATAGTATATCCATTCAGTGAATACAATTTAGCAATATGAGGAAATAAACTATTGATACAGCAACATGGATAAATCTCAATATAATTATGCTAAATGACAGAAGATATAGTTTTTTAAAAGTATATATACTGTATGATTCTATTCTTGAAAATGCAAATTAATACATAGCGACAAAATAAATCAGTGGGCATGAGGGTAATATGGTTTTCTGTGTCTCCACCCAAATCTCATCTTAAATTGTAGTTCCTATAATCCCACTTGTTTTGGGAGGGACCCACAGGGAGGCAACTGAATCATGGGGTGGTTACCCTCATGCCTGTTCTCATGATAGTGAGTTATAGTGAGACCTGATGGTTTTAAAAGGGGCTTTTTTCCCTCTTTGCTCGGCACTTCTCCTTCCTGCCACTGTGTGAAGAAGGACTTGTTTGCTTCCACTTCCACCATGATTGTAAGTTTCCTGAGGCCTCCCCAGCCCTACAGGACTGTGAGTCAATTAAACCTCTTATGTTTATAAATTACCCAGTCTTGGGCAGTTCTTTATAGCAGTATGAGAATGAGCTAATACAGAGGGATTGCAAAGTGACACAAGGAAGCTTTTAGCAATGATGAATATGTATATGATCTTCATTGTGGTGATAGGTTCACTGGTATATATATTTGTCAAAACTTACTAAATTGCATACACAAAATATATAAAGTTTATTGTATAATGAGATCTTAATAAGCTGTTTTTAAACATTAAATATAGCAGAAATTTAGAAAATGGTGATTAGTAACATACCAGGAAGAGCTGTTTCTTTGCTTAAATTTAAGTCAAGTGATGTCACACTGACCAAGTTTGAAGATAATGACCATGTTCAGGTAGTTTTTCTTATGAGACCTATTAAGAATGAGATGAATAACCAGTAATTAAACAAAGGAAATGAGGTTGTTTCATTTATTCTGGCACTCCATGCCAGACTATGTCAAAATACCTCTCTTTGACATACCAAGGCCCTCTACAATTCTTAAATCATTCCTCCATCTCATTGTGAGAATATGGGTAGAAGCTAAGACAGAAAGGAAATAAGCTATGACCCAGATAGTTCCACTAGATATCTTAGAAATGATGGAGAAACCAAGATCAAAACCTGAGAAAGCACCCCAATGCCAGGCTGGTCCCAAAACAGGTTGACCCCCATGGACCCCAAGCTTCACGCCCATTCCAGCATCCACATGTTCTAGACCTATATGCACATACCCAGGTACCAGGCCCATCCCAGTGATCCTCCATGAACCCAGACACCAGAGTCACCTGATCATAAAAATAATTACCACGCTCTCCTTCCCACAGCAAGCCTGACCAGGGTCCCAATCTGCTAGTGCATCCAAAATCTCTGGGCAGGCTGACTGGTCAAGGGATTTCCCTCCCAAAGCCAGTCTAAAGACTAGAAGATGTAACTACTTCTTCAAATGCATGGATAGCAATGCAAGGCCACAAGGATCAAAAATAAGCAGGAATACTTGATATCACCAAAGGAAAAAATTAAGCACCAGTAATTGGTCTTAAAACAATGGAGATCTACAGATTGTCCTATAAAGACTTCAAAATAATAATCTTAAAGAAACTTGTGAGCTACAAGAGAATATACGTAGACAATGAAACAAAATCAAGAAAACAAAAAGAACTTCAACAAAGAGAAGGAAACCGTAAAAAGGAACCAAACAAAAGTTTTGAAGCTGAGGAACAAAAGGACTAAACTGAAAAATCCCATAATGAGCTTTAACAACAGACTTGATCAAGCAGAATAAAAGTCAATGAACTTAAAGACATTTGAAATTACCCAGTCAGAAGAACTAAAAGAAAAAAGAATGAAACAGAGTAAAGAAAGGCTATAAAACCCATAAGACATCATCAAGTAAACAAACATATGCATTATGCTTTGTTTCCAGATGAAACAAAGCAAGAAGACAGCTTATTTAAGGAAAGAATGGCAGAAAACTTCCCACATTTAAAAAGAAAAATGAACATCCAGGTCCATGAAGTCCAAAGAACTACATACATTGAACATAAAGAAGTCTTTGCCAAGACTTTGTAAATAAATTGTGAAAAAAAGTAATAATTAAATTCCGAAAAGCTAATGATGAACAATTTTGAAAGCAGCAAGAGAAAAGCAGTTCATCACAAACAAGGGACCATCCATAAGACTATCACCAGATTTGTCAGCAGAAAGCTCACAGGCCAGGAAAGCCTAGGATGACATATTCCTCAGGCTAAAAGAAAACAAAAAACTGTAAACCAAAAACACTTTACCTAGTAAATCTTCCCTTCAAAATGAAAAGAGATAAAGATTTTCTCAGAAAAGAAAACAAAGGTGTAACAATAGAATTTGATTTTTCTTACAAGAAATGCTAAAGAAAGGTAGTCAAACTGAAACAAACGAATGTTAATTAGCAACGTGAAAAGTAAATTTTAAAAGCAACAACAACAACAACAAAAAAAGAAAAACAAAAGAACCAATAAAGTTAAAATAAAAAAGTAAATTATGAAATCCGCTGGTAATGGCAGGGGTATAGAAAAATCCAGACTACTCTTATACTGCAATGGCAGTGTGTAAATAACTTTTAATATTAGTTTAAAATTTTAAGCATTAAAATAACTATAGCTATAATAGTTTGTTAATGTACACCTGATATATAAAAGATATAACTTGTGACACAAATAACATAAAAAATGCTGAAGAATAGAGTTTGTGTGAGAGATCAAAAATTAAATTATTATCAGCTTAAAAGAGACTGTTGCAACTATAATTTTTTTATGTAAGCCTCACAGTAACCTCAAAGGAAAAACCTGTAATAGATGTAAAAAAAAAAAAAAATAGAAATCAAAACGTACCACCAAAAAAAAAAAAATCATTGAATAACAAAAAAAGACAGCAAAAGCAAAAAAAAGGAACTACAAATTAGTCATAAAACAATGAGCAAGATGGCACTAACTCCTTACCTATTAATATTTCTTTCAATGTAAACGGTTAAATTCTCTAATACAAGTCATAGAGTGGCTGAAAAAATAGAAAAAACAAGGTCTAACAATCTGCTGTCTCCAAGGGACTCATTTTAGCTTTAAGAAATGCATAGTCTGAATGAATGGAAAGAGATATTCCATGTAAATGATAACCAAAAGAGAGCAGGGATGGTTGTACTTACATCAGACAAAATAGACATGAAGTCCAAAATTGTCATAACACACAAAGAAGGTCATTATATAATAATAAAAAAGTTAATTTATCAAGAGGATATAACAATTCTAAATATATATGCACCCAACATTGGAGCACCTAATTTATAAAGCAAATATTGAGTTTTAACTGAAGGGAGAAACAGACAGCAGTACAATAATAGTAGGATAATTTCACTTTCAGCAAGAGATAGAGCACCCAGACAGAAAATAAATAAGGAAACATCAGATTTGAACAACACTATAGATGAAACTAACCTAGAAGACATACACAGAATATTTCATCCAATGGCAGAAGAATAGACATTTTGCTCAAATGCACACAGAACATTCTTCAAGAAAGATATATGCTGGGCCACAAGCCAAGTCTTACTACATTTAACAAGATTAATTATATATCAAGTATTTTTTCTGACCTCAGTGATATAAAACTAGAAATCAGTAATAGGACAATAATTCAAAAATTCACAAATATAGGCCAAGCGTGGTGGCTCACGCCTGTAATCCCAGCCCTTTGGGAGGCCAAGGCAGGTGGATCCCCTGAGATCAGGAGTTCAAGACCAGCCTGGCCAACATGGTGAAACCCTGCCTCTACTAAAAATACAAAAATCAGCCAGATGTGGTGGCAGGCGACTGTAATCCCAGCTGCTCAGGAGGCTGAGGCAGGAGACTCACTTGAACCCGGGAGGTGGAGGTTGCAGTGAGCCAAGATCACATGATTGCACTCCAGCCTGGGCAACAGGAGTGAAACTCCATCTCAAAAAAAAAAAAAAAAAACCACAAATATGTGGAAATTAAATAACACATTCCTGAACAACCAAACGGTTAATGAAGAAATGAAAAAGGAAAATCAGAAAGTATCTTGAGATAAACTAAAATGAACACATAACCTACCCAAACTTATGGAATGCAACAAAAGTAGTTCTAAGAGGGAAGTTTATATGTAGAAATAGACACCTACATTAAGAAGAAAAGTCCCCAAATAAACAACCTAACTGTACACTTAAAAGAACTAGAAAAAGGGCCAGGCACAGTGGCTCCTGCCTGTAATTCCAGCATTTTGGGAGGCCAAGGCGTGTGACTCACTTGAGCCCAGAAGTCAAGACCAATCTGGACAATAAGAAAAAACCCTTTCTCCAAAAATAAATAAGTAAATTAGCCAGACATGGTGGTGCACACCTGTAGTCTCCGCCACTAGGGAGGCAGAAGTGAGAGGATCACCTGAGCCCAGGAGGCAGAGGCTGCAGTCAGCTAAGACCATGCCACTGCACTCCCATCTGGGTAACAGAGCGAGACCCTGTCTCAAAGAGAAAACAAAAGAACAAAAGCCACCCAAAATCAGCAAAAGGAGAGTAACAAAGAAAAAGACAAATGCCCCAAGGCTCACCACACTTCTCTAGGTGGCTTTGGCTTTTGTTGACTGTCAAATCTGGACAGAGCAGGGCAGTCTTGCCCCTGGGATGAGGCCAGTCTGACTTGAGCATCAACCTGTGTGCCAACCTCTCATAGGGTCCCTGGCTGGCCATGCCTGCTTCCAGTGCAGCCTTGGACACCCAACCAGGGTACTGTCTGGATGCCACAGCCATAGCTCCCTTCACAGGTATACCACACCTGACCTTCAGGGAGCTCCAGCTGACAGGCTTCTACCACTTTACCAATACACATGCACACATAGGCGGATCTCACCACCGCTCCACTGGGACGTGTGTGTGCACACTCCAGCATGCCACTGCTGTCAGCATGAGTGCTCGTGTACAGATGTCACCAACCAACCCCCCACTGGCACACACGTGCCCTGCTGCCCTTCCCTCTCCAATGAGAACACCTTGCTGCCAGCACATGCCTGCATGCAGACATTGCTATCTCATTCACACATGGAAACCTCAACCCAACCACATCTGTGCCCTGTCCCAGCAAACACACGAGTGCTCCACCATGCTGCTACCACTTCTGGCACACTCGCATGTGCAGATGTTACTTCACCTCAATGCAAATGCCACCACATCACCTCCAGGAGAACACATGCTGCCCACTCTACCAATGCACAGACTGGTGCACACAGGCATGCAACAACATTCCCACCGGCCCCCATCAATACTCTGCCCCCGCAAACATGCATGCATTTCCACTGCTGGCATGTGGAAGCACAGACCCCATGGCCACTGCCCCACCAAAGCACTTTGGCTGACACCCCTCATCGAAGTGTTGTCAGCAGAACAGGAACACCTCATGCCTTCCAGTGTGGCAGCTGGTTAACTTGAGGGGTCTGAGAGCAAAGCCATGGACCTCATACCAGCCCCTCATGGTTAAAGCATGCAGACCAGGAATGGTGACATGAGCCTTATCCCCCTGAAATCTGCCAGAAAGGGTCAGTTGATTGAACCCATATTTTCCCAGTCAAACCCTAAAGGGCATCAAAGACTATACAACCAAAAAAACCCATACAAAGGACAGACACTTCAAACGTTCAAGGAACATCAGCCCACAGAGAAAGAACCAGCACAACAACTCTGGCAATGCAAAGAGTGTCTTCTAACCTCCAAATAAGTGCACTAGCGCCCCAGCAATGGTTCTTAACCAGGCTGAAATGCCTGAATGAATGAATGAATGAATGAATAAAAATTTTTAAAAAAACAGACGTAGAATTCAGAATCTGGATAGGCATGAAGATCATTGAGATTTAGGAGAATGTTAAAACCCAATCCAAACATTCAAAAGAATCCAATAAAATGATGTAAGAGCTGAAAGAAGAAATAGCTATTTTAAAAAAGAACTGAACCAAATTCATAGAGCTGAAAAACACACTACAAGAATTTCATAATACAATCACAAGTATTAACAGCAATCAAGACCAAGCTGACAGAAGAATCTCAGAGCTTGAAAACTGGTTCTTCAAATCAACTCAGACAAAAGTAAAAAAAAAAGAAAAAAGAGCATTCATTAGGGGGTCGGAGCAAGATGGCCGAATAGGAACAGCTCCAGTCTCCAACTCCCAGCGCGAGCGACACAGAACACCGGTGATTTCTGCATTTTCAACTGAGGTACTGGGGTCATCTCCCTGGGGAGTGCCAGACAATCAGTGCTGGTCAGCTGCTGCAGCCCGACCAGCCAGAGCTGAAGCAGGGTGAGGCATTGCCTCACCTGGGAAGTGCAAGGGGGAAGGGAATCCCTTTTCCTAGCCAGGGGAACTGAGACACACAACACCTGGAAAATCGGGTAATTCCCACCCCAATACTG
>NW_016805531.1:3341534-3363406 GCF_001698545.2 Rhinopithecus bieti
GGGGGGGAGGGATTGCATTGGGAGTTATACCTGATATAAATGATGAATTGATGGGTGCTGACGAGTTGATGGGTGCAGCACACCAACATGGCACAAGTATACACATGTAACAAACCTGCATGTTATGCACATGTACCCTAGAACTTAAAGTATAATAAAAAATAAATAAATAAATAAATAAAAGAAAAAGGACAAGAAACTAACTATAACCTCTGAGAAATATGGGATTATGTAGAGACCAAACATATGACTTATTTCTGTCCCAGAAAGAGAAAAAGAAAGAGAAAGCAAGTTGGAAGTCATATTTGAGGATACTGTACAGGAAAATTTCCTCTACCTCACAAGAAAGGTCAACATTCAAATTCAGGAAATGCAGAGAATCTCTATGAAATGCTATACAAGAGAACTTTCCCTGATACACAGTCATCAGATTCTCCAAGGATAACATTAAACAAAAGATATTAAAGGCAGGTACAGGGAAGGGGCAGGTCACCTACAAAGAAAATCCCATCAGGCTAACAAGAAACCTTTCAAGGGCAACCTTGCATGCTAGAAGAGATTGGGGGCCTATATTCAGCAGAAAGAGAGACAGAGAGAGAGATAGAAAGAGAGACAGAGAGACAGAAAGAGAGACAGAAAGAGAGACAGAAAGAGAGACAGAAAGAGAGACAGAAAGAGAGACGCAGCAGGCAGGGAGGGAGGGAGGAAGGAAAAGAATTTCAACCAGAAATTTCACACTCAGCCAAACTAAGCTTGATAAGTGAAGGAGAAGTCAGATCCTTTTCAGACAAGCAAATGCTAAGGGAATTTGTGACCACTAGACTTGTCCTTAAGGGAGTGCTAAACATATAAATGAAAGACCATTACCGGCCACCACAAAATGCACTTAAGTACATAAACCATTGACAATGTAAAGCAGCTACGCAATCAAGTCTGCATAATAACCAACTAACAATATGACAGGACTAAATCCACAGATATCCATATTAATCTTGAATATAAATGGGCTAAATACCCCACTTAAAAGACATGGTGTGGCATAGAATCTTTGCCCAAAACTCCTAGATCTGATAAACAACTTCAGCAAAGCTTCAGGACACAAAACCAATGCACAAAAATCAGTAACATTTTACATCCAAGCTGACAGACAAATCAAGAACACAATGGCATTCAAAATATTCACAAAAAAAATTAAAATACCTAGGGATACAGCTAACCAGGGAGGTGAAAGCTCTCTACAATAAGAATGAGAAAACACTGCTGAAATAAGTCAGAGATGACACAAACAAATGGAAAAATATTCTATGCTCATGGTTAGGATGAATCAATATTGTTAAAATGGCCGTACTGCCAAAAGCAATTTACAGATTCTATGTTATTCCTATCAAACTACCAATGACATTCTTCACAGAATTATAAAAAACTATACTACAATTTATATGGAACCAAAAAAAAAGCCCAAATAGCTAAAGCCATCCTAAGCAAAAAAGAACAAACCCAGAGTTATCACATGATCCAATTCAACTATACTACAAGGCTACAATAGCCACAACCGCATGATACTGGTACAAAAACAGACACATAGACTAATGGAACAGGTTAGAGAACCCAGAAACAAAGCCACACACCCACAACCATCTGCTCTTCAACTAAGTCAACAAAAAAAGCAATGGGGAAAGGACCCCCTATTCAACAAATAGTGCTGGGATAACTGGCTAGCCATATGCAAAAGATTGAAACTGGACGTTTACCTTTCACTATATACAAAAATCAACTCAAAATGGATTAAAGACTTAAATGTAAAACCTAAAACTATAAAAACCTCTAGAAGATAACATACGAAATGCCATTCTGAATATAACGCCTGGCAAAGATTTCATGACAAATACACCAAAAGCAATTGCAACAAAAAACAAAAGTTGACAAGTGGGACCTAATTAAACTAAAGAGCTTGTGCACAGCAAAAGAAACTATCAACAGAGTAAACAGACAACCTACAGAATGGGAGAAAATATTTGCAATGTATATATCTAGCAAAGGTCTCATATCTAGAATCTATAAGGAATTTAAACAAATCAACAAGCAAAAACTAAAACGCCCCATTAAAAAATGGGCAAAGGACATAGACAAGCACTTCTCAAAAGACGTATGTACAGCCACTAAGCACATGAAAAAATGTTCAATGTCAGTAACCATTAGGGAAATGCAAATAAAAACCACAATGAGATACCATTTCATACCAGTCAGAAGGCCTTTCATTAAAAAATAAAAAATAAAAACCGGCCGGGCGCGGTGGCTCAAGCCTTAATCCCAGCCCACTTTGGGACGTGCCACCCTCAAGGTAGGCGAGACTCGTGGGCTGGTAGACGATATGGTTAGCGTCATATTCTGATGTGGAGTCACCCTTCCTGGCTAAACATGGGTGTACAACCCGTATCTCCTCAAAAATGATTATCAGAAACATCACTAGCCGCGTACTGTACAGAGCTGGCGGGCGCCTGTAATACAACATAGCGTATAGCATTAGCGTGTGAGTTTTCTGAGGCAGAGAGAAATGGCGTCTAGTATTCTCCGGAAGTGTTTAGTTCACGGCGCCCCGAGCTTGCAGTGAGCTGAGATCCGGCCACTGCCCATCCAGCCCGGGCGACAGAGCGAGACTCCGTCTTCAAAAAAAATAAATAAATAAAAATAAAATAAAATAAAAATAAAATAAAAAATAAAACCATGCTAATGAGGTTTCAGAGAAAAAGGAATGCTTATACCTGCTGGTGGGAATGTAAACTAGTTCAGTCACTAAAGAAAACAGTGTGGAGATTTCTCAAAGAGTTTAAAACAGAACCGATTTGACCCAGCAATCTCATTACTGGGCATATACCCAAAGGAATATAAGTCATTCTACTATAGAGACACATGTATACGTATGTTCATCACAGCACTACTCACAGTAGCAAAGACATAAAATAAACCTAAATGCCCATCAGTGGTGAACTAGATAAAGAAAATGTGAGACATATACATCCAATATTCTGGATAAAGAAAAGTACACAGTTGTAAAAAAGAATGAGATCATTTTCTTTGCAGCAATATTGGTGGAGCTGGAGACCATTACCCTAAGCCAATTAACACAGGAACAGAAAACCAAATACTGCATGTTCTCATTTATAAATGGGAGCTAAACATAGTACACACAGATGTACAGAAGTGAACAATAAGCACCAGGGCCTATTTGAGGATGGAGGGTGAGAGGAGGATGAGAATCAAAAAACTACCTGTTGGGTACTATACTTATTACCTGGGTGACCAAAGCCCTACAACACATGATTTATCCATAGAACAAACCCACATATCTACCCCTTGAACCTAAAATAAAAGTTGAGAAAAAAAATAAGATGCATTTCCAGTAAATAATTTTCACATTATGGAAAAAGGTATTAAATATTCTGCCTCACTTGTTTTAAAATTGTGTGAACATTCTTATGATATTTCTTATTAATACTAGCATTTCATGACAGTAAAATTCTAAAATATAAAAAAGAAAGGAAATCAGAGAGATAAATGAAATAGACTGGAAAAAACAATAGAAATAATAAATGAAAATAAGACTGGGATTTTAAAAAAATAAAAAACATTGACAATTTTAGCAAGACTAAGAAAAAGGAGAAGACATTCAAATAAGTGAAACTGTAAATAAAAAGGGTGACATTAATTATAATTGACATCACAGAAACACAAAGGATCAAAGAAACTACTATGAACAATTGTATGTCAACAAATTGGATAACCTAGAGGAAATGGATAACCTAGAAACATACAACCTATCAAGATCTCATACAGAAATAGAAAATCTGAACAAACCAGTAAACAATAAGAGAATTCAATCAGCAATCAAAAGCCTCTCAATAAATAAAATTCCAGGGCCTGAGGGCTCTATGGGTAATTTATACCAAATATTAAAGAAAGATCTAACGCCAATCCTTCTCAAACTCATACGAAAAAAAATTAAGAGGAGGTAAAAAATTCAAATTCATAAGGCCAGCATGATTCTGATACAAAACCCAGAGAAGGACAATACAAAAAAAAATTATCACTGATGAACATAGATGCAAAAATTCTCAACAAGATACTAGAAATCAAATTCAACAGTACATTAAAGGGGGCATACACCATGATCAAGTGGGACTTATCCCTGCAATGTAAGCATGATTCAATATATAGGCATACCTCAGAGATACTGCAGGTTCAGACCACAATGATAAAGCAAGTATCACAATAAAGTGAGTCACACAAATTTTTTGGTTTTCCAGTGCATATAAAAGTTATATTTACACCATACTGTGGTCTATTAAGTGTGAAATAGCAACATATTTTAAAATGTGCATACCTTTTAAAAAATAGTTTATTGCTAAAAAATGCTAACAACCATCTGAGCCTTCAGTGAGTCATAATCTTTTTCTGGTGGAGGGTCTTGCCTCAATGTTAATGGCTGCTGACTAATCAGAACAACGGTTGCTGAAAACTGGGGTGACTGTAGCAATATTCTTAATTCTTCAGAGATAGGGTCTTGCTCTGTTACTCAGGCTGGAGTATAGTGGCATGATCATAGCTCACTGTAACCTCAAACTCCTGGGCTCAAGTAATCTTCCCACCTCGGCCTGCCAAGTAACTGAAACTGCAGGAGTGTGCCACCATGCCCTGATTTTTTTAAAATTATTTTTCATAGAGATGGGGCTCCCTATGATGACCAGGCTGGTATAAAACTCCTGGCTTCAAGTGATCTTCCTTCCTGAGTCTCTCAAAGTGCTGGGATTACAGGCCTGAGCCACCATGCCCAGTCCTGTAGCAACTTCTTAAACTAGAACAACAATGAAGCTTGTCACCGTGATTTACTCTTTCATCTGTGAGATTTCTCTGTGGCATGCAATGCTATTTGATAATATTAATGTTTTACCCATAGAAGAACCTCTTTCAAAATTGGAGTGGGTCCTCTCAAACACCACTACCGCTATATCAACTAAGTATAGGTAATATCCTAAATTCTTTGTTGTCATTTAAAGACTGTATATATCATCTTCACCAAGAGTAAATTCCATCTAAAGAAACCACTTTCTTTGTTCATTCAACTCCTCATCTTTTCAACTTTTACCATGAGATTGCAACAACCCAGTAATAGCTTCAGGCTCCACTTCTAATTTTAGTTTTCTTGCTACTTCCACCACATCACCAGTCACTTCCTCCACTGAAGACTTAAACCTCTCAAAGTCTTCCATGAGAGTTGGAGTCAACTTCCTGTTCATGTTGATATTTTGACCTCCTTCCATGAATCATGAATGTCTTTTTTGTTTGTTTCTGAGACTGTCTCACTCTGTCAGCCAGGCTGCAGTGCAATGGCATAAACACAGCTCTCTGTAGCTTCAACTTCCCAGATTCAAATCAACCTCCCACCTCAGCCTCCCAAGTAGCTGGGTCTACAGGCACACCACCACACCCAACTAATTTTTTTTTTTTTTTTTTTGAGATGAAGTCTCGCTCTGTCACCCAGACTGGAGTACAGTGGTGCAATCTTGGCTCACTGTAACCTCCGCTACCTGAGTTTAAACGATTCTCATGCCTCATCCTCCCCAGTAGTTGAGATTACAAGTGCATGCCACCAAGCCTGGCTAATTTTTGTATTTTTAGTAGATACAGGGTTTCATCATGTTGGCCAGGATGTTCTTGAACTCCTGAGCTCAAGTGATCCTCCTGCCTTGGCCTTCCAAATTGCTGGCACTCCAGGTGTGAGCCACCACACCTGGCCTGTTTTTAAAATTTTTTTGTAGAGATGGAGTCCCACTATGTTACCCAAGTTGGTCTCAAACTTCTGGACTCAAGTGGTTTTCCCACCTTGGCCTCCAAAAGTGCTCAAATTGCAGGAATGAGCCACTGTGCCTAGTCACAAACATTCTTAATAGCACCTAGCATAGTGAATCCTTTCCAAAAAGTTTTTAATTTACTTTGCTCAGATTGATCAGAAATATCACTACCTATGCCAGTTATAGCCTTAAGGAATGTATCTCTTAAATAATAAGACTTGAATGTCAAAATTAATCCTTGATCCATGGAATGAAGAATGGATGTTAGCAAGTATGAAAACATTAATCTTTTCGTACATCTCCAGCAGAGTTCTTGACTGACTAGTTGCGTTACCAATGAGTAGTAATATTTTGAAAGGTATCTTTTTTCTGAACAGTAAATCTCAACATTGGGCTTAAAATATTCAGTACACCATGATGTAAACAGATGAGCTGTCATCTAGGCTTTTTTGTTCCACTGGGAATGTTCACTATTTAGGTGATGGGTGTCTAGAATTGCAAACCTCACCATTATGCAATATATCCATTAAAACCCTGCATGTGTGCCCCGAATCTAAAATAATTTGTTTAAAATTAAAAGAAAGACAGTTACAGCTTTGTTCTGGATTAGGTTTTTTCTTAATGTTTTGTTCTATCCAAATCATTAAAACTTTTTTTTTTTGAGACGGAGTCTCACTCTGTCTCCCAGGCTAGAGTGCAGTGGCCCGGTCTCGGCTTACTACAACCTCCGCCTCCCAGGTTCAAGCGATTCTCCTGCCTCAGCCTACCAAGTAGCTGGGACTATAGGTGTCTGCCACCACTCCCAGCTAATTTTTTTTTTTTGTATTTTTAGTAGAAACGGGGTTTCACCATATTGGCCAGGCTGGTCTCAAACTCCTGACCTTGTGATCCGCCTGCCCACCTCGGCCTCCCAAAGTGCTGGGATTACAGGCGTGAGCCACCACGCCCAGCCAAAACCTTTTTCATATCAGCAATAATGCTGTTTTACTTTCTTATTATTCATGTGTTCACTGGAGGAGCACTTTCAATTTATTATAACGTTTAGTTTCAGGGGTACATGTGCAGTTTTGTTCAACTTGTATCATCAGTGTTTGGTGTATAGATTATTTCATCACCCAGGTAATAAGCATAGTACCCAACAGGTATTTTTTTCTGATCCTATCCCTCCTCCCACCCTCTATCCTGAGGTAGGTCCCAGTGTCTGTCGTTTCCCTCTTTGTGTCCATGTGTTCTCATTGGTAAGCTCCCACTGATAAGTGAGAATATGCAGTATTCAGTTTTCTGTTCCTGCATTAGCTTGCTTAGGATAATGGCCTCCAGCTCTGTCCATGTTGCTGCAAAGGACATTATCTCATTCTTTTTTACAGCTGCATAGTATTTTGTGATGCATATGCACCACATTTTCTTTATCTAGTCTACCATGGATGAGAATTTAAGTTGATTCCATGTCTTTGCTAATGTGAACCATGCTGTAATAAACACACGTGTGCATGTATCTTTATGATAGAGTGATTTATATTTTTTTGAGTATATACCCAATAATAGGACTGCTGGGTTGAATGGGAATGTTTCATCTTCTTTGAGTTATCACCACACTGCTTTTCACATAAAAGAAATTAGAATTTACTTTTAATTTATTTCAAGAAATATTATTTTGCATTCACCACTTAGCTGTTTGAAACAAGAGGCCTAGCTTTTGGGCTGTCTTGGCTTTCAACATGCCTTCCTCACTAAGCTTAATCATTTCTGGCTTTTAAATTAAAGTGAAAGATGTACAACTCTTCCTTTCACTTGAACACTTAGAGGCCATTGTAAGGTTTTTAATTAGACCAATTTCAATATTTTTGTGTGTCAGGGAATAAAGAGAAGAGAGACAGGGGAACACCTGGTCAGTGTAACATTTAGAACACATACAACACTCACCAATTAAGTTTGCTGTCTCACATTATGGTGTGTTATGGTGGCGTTATGGTGTGATTCATGCCACATCAAAACTATTATAATAGTGATATCAAGATCATTGATCACTGATGATCATAACAGATGTAAAAATAATGAAAAAGTTTGAATTTTGACAATTCCCAAAATATGACTCAGAGACACAAAGTGAGCACATGGTATTAGAAAAAATGGTGCTGATAGACTTGCTTGATGCGAGATTTCCACAAACCTTCAATTTGCAAAAAAAGGAAAGGAAAGCAAAGGAAGCAACCTGCAATAAAGCAAAGCATAATAAAACAAGATATGGAGTTATACCAATGAAGGCCTGAGAACCATGGAAGCTTTAAGAGAAAATGAATATCCCAGCTCCAGAGAAGAAAGCAAAGCTGCCTTTCCTTATGGGATGATGCCTGCGTCCATTGGTAAGGGCAGACCCTTTTAAGGTAGTCTACTGATTCAAATGCTAATCACAGACACAGCAAAAACACCCTCAAAGACACACCCAGAAATAGTATTTTACCAGCTCTCTGGGTATTCCTTAACCACCCAGTCAGGTTAACATATAAAAGTAAATATGTGTATAATGGAATGTTACCCAGACTTTAAAAAGAAAGAAATCTTGCCATTTGCCTCAATATGGATGGACCTGGAGGACATTATGCTCAGTGAAATAAGCCAGATACAGAAAGACAAATACCGTATGTGAAATCTAAAATAGCTAAACGCATAGAGGCATGGAATGAATGGTGATTGCCAATGACGGGGGAGAAAAAGATATGGAGGTGATTGTCAAAGAATACAAAGTTTTAATTATGAAAGATAAATACGTTCTGGAGACCCACTATACAGCATAGTGTCTATAGCTAACAATACCGTAACACATACTTAAAATTTTCTAAAAAGGTAACTCTCATGTTAAGTGTTCTCATGTTAATTGTTCAAACACTCACACTTAACTCCCAAAATAATAATGGGGTCAGGAGGAAATTTTGGGGTAAATGATCTATGGCCTTGATGATAGTGACAGTTTCACTATCATTAAAATTTATTCCAAAATCCATCATTAAATAAGCAGTTTTATATATTAAGTAAATTGTTTCCATGTCAATCATACTTCAGTACAGTTGTTAAAAAAATTGGGCCTGGCATGACTTCAAGGTCTATGAACTTTTGCTATACCAGGCTGTCCAGTGTTTGAAAGAACACTGCCTTCCAAGCCATGTTTGAGAAGTCAGTTCCCTAAGTGTTATAACATTGTGGCAGCACTCTAGAAGTCAGTCTCCAATACGAGACGTATATACACAAAGAGTATGACTTAATATTCCAAGGTCCAAATAAGGTAGTGAGTTCACTGAAAATTCAACTTCTTAAAAATATGGACCCCCTCGAAACTGACCCTGAAGGCCAGATGAGAAGGAGTGCAAATGAATCTCAGACTGGTTTCTGCTTTATGACAATAGCAATAGTAGACTCATTACTTTCAGATTTTTCTAACCCAGTTGAATAGAAGAGGATGTCATAGGACATTTGAACCATGGTTTAATTTCAATGCCAGCCAGAGGGAGGAAAAGTTGTTTATCCAAGACTACTGGAATAAGACCAACAGTCCAGTTTGGCCCTTTCCATCCACTGTGTCAAAGGGTACATACATGAACAACCCACATGTAAAGCCATAAGCCTTGTGGCCACCTGGAGAGACCTACCACCCACATACAACAGACTCTATCAGTGCTGCCCACAAGGGTGTTTGGAAACTACAAGACCTGGGTATTTAGATTTCTATAGTGTTCTGTGGTATAATTTTGCCGGAGTCTAGAGGTGTTTTGGTGACAGATTATGAAGTGAGATCAATTCATCCTATGATATACCCCTTTCCCAATGCTGGGACTCAGCATCACCTCAGATACACTGGTTCCTTGTTGGGGTTTTAAATGTAAACAGGTAGACACATCAGTTAGACACATTGCCTGCTTGGGTAGCCATAAGCTCATCTCAGGAGCCTGATCAATCCCTGCTGGAACTAGACAGAACAGCTGCTGCTTTCTATGCCTAGCTGCAAGCCATGTGCCATAGCTACAGAAACCCATGAGAGAGCATCGAGCATCATGGAGACAAGAATATTGAAAGGATTTGTAGATTGACAGAAGAGGTTTGACTGATTCTTAACTACTCACTTCTTACATACATGGCAAATAAATAATAAAGGAGACAAATCTGGATGAAATATAGACATGAGGAGCATAACAGATGTTCCAGAAGATATCATAATAAGGGAATAGAAGTAATAAGCAAACAGACATACCTGACTCTATGACAGCATAAAAATTAAGAGCCTGGGAGTAAGACTCCCTTTTTTCCTCTTTCCCCAACCATCAAAAGAATTCTGTAAATGTTTCCCTAAAGATGGGAGGGTGGGGAGGAAGTTTATAGAGATGTTTATTTGTAAAGATTAACTAGGCCTTCCCCCCCACCCCCTACCCTCCAAAAAAAATTGCAGATCAAAGGCAGAGGGGAGGGGAATGAAAGCCCTGGTAGTGAACAGAAGGAAATAGATAAAGGAGCCAGAGAGATGGGCAGCTGGAGGAAGCAGATTTCAGTGTGGACCATGGCTTTCCACTTAAGGTATTGCAAGAGAAGAGTAATTACAAAGAATAAAATTCATTGCTTTTGCTTCTAGAATTGTGCCTCTTTAATGCTTAACTATCTTAAGATTTGAGCCATGTTAGTCTCCAACTTAATTCAGGTCTCCTATCATCTGTCCCTTCATCAGTGTCTTCAGTCTGAAAGAGCTTTCTGAGAATGGCCTTCACGGTCATTCTATTTTATTATTTCTAACGATTTTTCAAATGTACAGGTTTATTTTCTTCTCCCCTAAATTTAGCCATTTTATAAACCATCTTCTGTTACTGTGGCATAAAGTTCATGTTTTCTCAAAAGTGTAATATTGAATAAAAATCATAGAAAATAGATGTTCCAAATGTTTAAAGTGGCACCAGGTATATGCCATCTATGTTCCAGACTAGAGAGACATTACATAGTCCCTGACTTAATGGTTTTCAGTGTCTATGAAGTAAAATGAGGAGCAATTACTAACTACAGAAATGAGAGATACGAGTGACATTAAAGGACGCATGGAAGGCTATGGGGACACAGAGGGGATTTAATCTAGCCTAGGGAGACATTCTTCATCTCCCTGGAAAGGCCTTCAATAAGCTGAGTGAGTAAATGAGTTACAGTGCTTTATTCTCAAACTAGTGCTTTCAGGAGAATGTCTCTTTTCAGATCTCCTTATATTTGCTGAATCTAACTTTTGCCTGCTAAAGCCAAAATCAAGGAAAAAAGATAAAACCATTTGTTAACTACAGCTCTTATTTTCAAAAAACATTTTAATGTAAGGGTTAAGGAGGCAGAAGACAAGAACCCTGAAAAAGTCTAAGTTTGTGTAATACATAGGTGACCTGAATCTTGCTGGATGAAATAAGACTAAGTCCTGACACGTTCCAGCATTTTAAATCTTTCCCACATTCTTCTGTGCTATTAGACTAGTTGACATTTCTATTAGCACTCCAGCCTGAGGGAAGCAAGTGTACAAACTGCCTTTGACTACATGGCTTTCACTATTTGAAGATTCTGTGTCAAGGGTGACCGGTTTTCCTAATCCAATTTGTTAAACCCTCAAATGACATCCACAGTTTTCCTCCTTCCAAGTCCCATCTATATCACAAAAAGCCATCACTGGTTTGAACTTAAAAGACTGAGCTCCCTTTTGCCTAAGTAGCTATTGCTATTTTTTAAATTTAAATTGTTATTATACATTAAAGAGTACATATGCAGGCTTGTTACATGGCTAAATTGCATGACATTGAAGCTTGGGGTCCCAACAATTCCGTCACTCAGGCCATAAGCATAATACCGAATAGGTGGTTCTTCAGCTCATGGCCTCCCTCCACCTCCCCTGTATAGAGATCCCCAGGGCCTATTGTTCTCCTCTTTATGATCATGTGTATTTAATATTTAGCTTCCACTTGTAACTGAGAACATGTGGTATTTGGTTTTCTCTTCTTGCGTTAGTTTGCATAGGATAATGGCCTCCAGCTCCATCCATGCAAAGTGCATGATTTTGTTCTCTTATGGATGCACAGTGTATATGTACCATTCTGATGGCTAATATTGAGTGTCAACTTGATTGAAGGATGCAAAGTATTGTTCCTGGGTATGTCTGTGAGGGTGTTGCCAAAAGAGATTAACATTTGAGTCAGTGGACCACTGAGAGGGGCAGACCCATCCTCTATCTGGGTGAACGCCGTCTAATCAGCTGCTAGTGTGGCTAGAATAAAGCAGGCAGAAGAAAGTGGAAAGAGCAGACTTGCTGAGGCCTTCATCTTTCTCCCATGCTGGATGCTTCCTGCCCTCGAACCTCGGACTGGAAGTTTTTCAGCTTTTGGACTCTTGGACTTACACCAGTGGTTTGCCAGGGACTCTTGGGCCTTCGGCTACAGACAAAAGGCTGCAGTGTCAGCTTCCCTACTTTTGAAGTTTTGGGACTTGGACTGGCTTCCTTGCTCCTCAGCTTGCAGACAGCCTATTGTGGGACTTCACCTTGTGATTGTGTGAGTCAATACTCCTTAATAAACTCCCCTTCATACATGTATCTATCTATTAGTTCTGCCCGTCTAGAGAACTCTAATACAACCACAGTGTATATGCATCACATTTTCTTTATCCAGTCCACATTGATGGGTACTTAGGTCGATTCCATGGCCTTGCTATTGTGAATAGCATGGTGATGAACATATCAGTGCATGTGTCTTTTTGACATAATGACCTATTTTACTTTGGGTAAATATTCAGTAGTGGGATTTTTGGGTCAAATGGTAATTCTATTTTAAGTTCCTTGAGAAGTCTCTAAACTGCTTTCCACAGTTGAACTATATTGCATTCCTACCAACAATCTATAAGCATTCCCTTTTCTCGGCAGCCTTGCCAATATCTGTTAATGCTTTAATAATCACCATTCTGACTGGTGTGAGATGGTATCTCATTGTGATTTTGACTTTCATTTATCTGATGATTAGCGATGTCAAGCATTTTTTTTTCATGTTATTGGCTGCTTGTAGGTCTTCTTTTGAGTGGTGTCTGTTCATGTCCTTTGCCCATTTTTTAATTAGTTTTTGCTTAAGTTCCTTGTAGATTTGGATATTAGACCTTTGCTAGACACATAATCTGCAAATATTTTCTCTAATTCTGTAGGCTGTCTGTTTAGTCTACTGATAATTTCTTCTGCTGTGCAGAAGCTCTTTAATTAGATTCCACTTGTAAATTTTTGTTTTTGTTGCAATTGCCTTTGGGGATCTAACCATAAATTATTTGCCAAAGCCTATGCGGAGAGACATATTGCCTAGATCATCTAGAATTTTTTATTTTGAGATCTTACATTTAAGCCTTTAATCTATCTGGAGTTAATTTTTGTGTATGGTGAGAGATAGGGTCCAGTTTCATTCTTCTGTGTGTGGCTAACCAGTTATCACAGCACCATTTATTTAATAGGGAAGCCTTTTGCCATTGCTTATTTTTGTTGATTTTATTGAAGATCAGTCAGTTGTAGGTGTGTGGGTTTATTCCACTGGTCTATGTGCCTTTTTTTTTTTTTATCAGTACCATACTGTTTAGATAATTAAAACTTTGTAGTATAAAGTCAGAAAATGTGATGCTAGGATTGCTTTGGCTATTTGTGCTTTCTTGGTTCCAAATGAATTTTATAATAGATTTTTCTAATTTTGTGAAAAATAACGTTGGTATTTTGATAGAAATAGCATTGAATCTGTAAATTGCTTTGGGAAATAAAGCCATTTTAACTACATTGATTTTTCCAATCCATGAGCATGCAATATTTCTCCATTTATTTGTGTTGTCTCTAATTTCTTTCAACAGTGTTTTATAGTTCTTCTTGTAGAGATCTTTCACCTCCTTGGTTAAATGAATTCCTGGGTACTTTATATTTTTGTGGCTATTGTAAGTAACATTGTGTTCTTGATTTGGTTCTCAGATAGAATGTTATTGGTGTATAAAATGGTAGTGGTTTTTGAACACTGATTCTGTACCCTAAAGTTGACTGAATGCATTTCTCAGTTCCAGAAGACTTTTCACAGAGTCTTTAGGGTTTTCTAGTTACAGAATCTTATTGTCAACAAAGAGGAATAGTTTGATTTCTTCTTTTCCTATTTGGATGTCTTTTATTTCTTTCTCTTGCCTGATTGCCCTGGCTAGGACTTCCAGTACTACGTTGAATAAGAGTGGTAAGAGTGGTTAAGAGTGAGCATCTTTGTCTTGTTCCAGTTCTCAAGGAGAATGGTTTCAGTTTTTGCCCATTCAGTATGATGTTGGCTGTGAGTTTTTCATGAGTGGCTCTTGTTATTTTGAGGTATACTTATTATTTTATAGGTATATTTCTATCATTATTTTGAGGTATACTTATTTTATAGGTATATTCCTATTGATATTAATCTGTGACAACAAGGCAGTGGATACTCTTGACTTCTTTCTCATCTCACTTGTTACATGGTATCAACAACTTCAAAGAATGTACTAGATTTGTAGTATTCTTTTTACCTTTTAATGCTAATACAGAATTTTTTCTTATTTTCATTTCTGGTCACTTAAGTGAGGTTTTATTAGGGGTAGGGATAGCGTTTCATTCCTGAGTTCAAGTCATCTGAGAACCCAAGAGCCTCAGAGGGCTAGTTTAGGATGAATTTATGAGTCAAGTTCTGTTTTCCATGTTCCCTTTCTTCTGTTTTGTACATACCTGCTGGATCCTTTTTCAGAACTTTGAGCAAATTCAACCATTTATCTATACAAACGGACAAAAGATCAGTTCTCCTCTTTGCCATGCACAATGGGGTAGTAAGAGAAGTAGAGAATGCACTTAACCCCATCTAGACTGATGGCCCCGCACTCTGAGCACGCTTTCAAATATTACTATACTGCCCCTTGCTCTCCAAGCCCACAGTCTGCTAGGGCAATCCATTTCTAGGAACATGATTGACCCATTTTTCCCTGCTAGTCAGGTAAGCAGGCATAGCCTTGGCATATAAAATCTCTATCAAAGACTTCAGAAAATATACAATGGCTTGGTTAATTGTAAAATGGGGATAAATCTTCCTTAAGAATTGTCAAATGGGGAAGGGAGACATGGATACTGCCACTACGTGACCAGAAACATAATGGGCACTAATGTCCTGTTTGTATCTTACAGGCTCAAATCTAGTATTCTCCAGGTCACACTACATTCCAAGGTTCAAATTCAGGTTATACCTCCCTTTTGTCTCCCTGTGTCCTACTTCATAGGATAAGAGGGTTGCATTTTTGTAAGAGGAGGTAATAACCGAAGCAAAAGGGAAACATCACAGCGCTCATTGCATTTCTTTCTGGGAATCCAACCTGCAGCAGATTCCGAGGTGGAAATGAGCAGACAGAAGGTTTATTAGGGAGTACTTTTGGAATCCTCAAGTGTAGAAGGGAAGCAACTGGGACTAAGCAGAAGGAGAAGTCAAGCTGCAATGCCGTCTGGGTGTAATATCTCAGCCAGCCCTGTGGGAAGATCTAAAGATAAAATTATTCTGCAAAGCTGCCCAGAGCTGGAACAAGAGGGTTGGGCCTTTTTATATTCCTGGGACAATAATTTATTGGATGCAGTCTATCCAGGAAAGAGGCATGACTTTGAATAAGGCACGACTCTGCCTCTGTGGGATTCCTCAAGAAGGCTGACAGCAGAGGACTCTACACCTACAGCAATCTCCACAGCTTGAGAAGCTGGTCTTTCATTACTGGAGGAGGATCTGAGCAACGTATCACACTAATCACCACACTGCTCAATATATATCCGAGAGTAATTTATTTTCAAGTTTCCAAAAATTTGAACTTGTAGTCTGAGACAAGTATGTCATGTGTGTATGCAAGCTGAAATGTATGTGAATCTTCTTCACTGAAAAGAAATTATCTCTTCATCCTGATTGGGACTATCATCTTTTTATATTCACATATATTCTTTATGAAACCAACAGATATTATTATCCATGCGTATCTATTCAAAATGGAAAAATCTTGGGTGTTTTTTTTTTTTTTTTTTTTTTTTTTTTTTTTTGAGACAGTCTCTCTCTTTCTCCCAGGCTGGAGTGCAGTGGTGCGATCTTGACTCACTGCAAGCTCCACCTCCCATGTTCAGGCCATTCTCCTGCCTCAGCCTCCCAAGTAGCCAGAACTACAGGTGCCTGCCACCACACCCGACTAATTTTTTGTGTTTTTAGTAGAGATAGTGTGTCACCGTGTTAGCCAGGATGGTCTTGATCTCCTGATCCACCCGCCTAGCCCTCCCAAAGTGCAGGGATTACAGGCGTGAGCCCGGCCCGCGAGTCTTTAAAACAGTCTTCTTCTGAGGAACTCATTGGTGTTCAGGCATGATCTTTTTAAAGCTGTACGCAATTGAAGGAGAGCTGGTAAGGAGAAACATGGCTTCCCTATGCCATAGTAATGAAGTTAGATGTTTCCTAACTAGTATAGAGTAGTGGGGGCAAAAGATCCATATAGACCTATTCAACTATTAGCAATATTGAATTGTAAAATATGCAGTAGAGGCCACTTTTATTTAGTTTTAGAATAAAGGGAAATCACTGTAAGCAATTTTAGGAAAGACTTTAGAAGTAGGACTCTTGAACAGGCTATGGGAAATGTATAGCATTCATTTAGAGGCAGGTAGGGTGATATTATAAGTGAAGGCAAAGCTGAAAATACTCAAGAGTATTCAGAGAAATAAATACAGCTACCTGGTGGTAACTGTTTGTGGAGTATAAGCAGGAAGAGGCTGGGACTAGATGATCCTCTTTTCTATCCCCCAAACAAGAAACCAAAGGTTTCTTTATCATTGATAAAAGGAGTGTCTTATCAAAGTTAACACAACATAACTTTGATAACATATCAAAGTTATCACAACATTCTAGATTTGATAATTCACATCTAGAATAACTTAGATATGGGAGACAGATTAATGAGTATATAATGTCCAGGCATGAGACATTGGCCACATTAGTATCAGTGAGACTAGAATGGGAAGATATAAGAGGAGCTATGAGGAAATGTCAGGCCACTTTATCCCTGTTTAGTCCTTTAGAATCCAAACTGAAAGAATCTATGAATTATATCCTTTAGTATGATATAGCCTGTGGTGCTAGCACAGTTGGTAAGAATGAATCTTTCATAGTGCTATTAGCTTATTGGAGCCTTTTAGCCTATTTCTTTAGAGCTCTAGCTTCCGTATCTATAGTAAAAAGTCATGTAGGTTAGGTGGAATTTTTCACCAGTACCCCCCACATACCTTGCCACAAAACTAGCAGACGAGAAAGATCTAGCCGTCTGTATCCTACATTTCTGTAATTTCATACAGTGTGGAAAATTATTTTCCAAATGTAAACATGTTGGCTGTTACCAACTTATTAAAGATTACTAATACACATGAATTGATTGAACCATTGTGTAGTTTAGTACATACATATTAATAGTGATGACATTCCAAAGAGCCCTGAAATCTAACAAGGTCTTATGACACCTCGTAACAAATAATTGATCTCTGGTAATTCCAAAGTTGAATGTGCTAGAATATTGGTTTTCCACAAATCCCAGTCAGCTAAGGATGTCACTAAAAACAAGATTATAAGAGGAATTTTTAAAATTATTACTGACTAGCAGGATCAATTTCCTTGTACATTCAATTCCTGGCTTAGATCTACTCATGTGATATAAAAGAAAAGGCTCTAGCCTCTGAGACACAACACTCTACTTTTCCATTCTCCCACACCGTCTTCACTACATAGATCCTCAAACAAGCGGACCAAACTTCCTAGACTTTAACAATCTCATCCATAATAATGAGGACAATATCTGTAGTAATTTGAGCAAGACAAATTTATAAATTAATTTTTATTAGACCAGCTATAATTTGAAGTAGCAGACTGCATGATAAAAATCACTAAACAGGCATGTATCTTAGATTCCATTTCCTGAAGGCAGAGTCTAAGAGGAGAGAAAGTAGTAACTTTACAGTGGAGAAACCTGACAAACAAGATCTCAGCCAGGTAATCAAAATCAACATCAATAATGATAATGAAGCAGGATATTTCCCTGACCCCACTGTGGACCTCACAAAGGAAGTACCTCATTTAACTAAGCCCGCAGCTCTCAACTCCTTGTGGGAGGGAACATGCAAGCCAATGAAGCAGGAACTGGAGTGCATAGGCACAGGAAATAGCCAGCCACGTTGGCACTGACAGAGGTGAACTCTACTCACTGGTACCTGCTGTGCTCCACCCCTTGCAGGAGGGAGCATGCAGGTAAACAGGTGCAGGAGCTGGGGCAAGCACTTTTTGGTGCTAGCAGCAGCGAACTCTGTGCAGCCCCTGCAGCAGTGTCTGGAGGAAAGGGGGGTGCCCATGAGCCCTGAAGCCCCAGAGGGAGCGTTATCCTGCTCTTTTAGCTCTACTATCCATAGATGGCTTAAATGTTAACAGCTCAGTGGATCCTTTGCTTTTCTGCATAAGGCAGCTGCCTTCTGCCAGTAAGGGGAAAAGGGTCAGTGTGACAGCCTTTTGCATCTGCACTCATGGTTCCCAAGTTCTTGTCTGGCGCCCAGGAGAAATGAGGTTGCATGAACAAATTGCAGAATGAAAATGGGAAATTTTATTGCCGATGGAGGTGGCTCTCAGTGGGAAAGGGAGCTGAAAAAGGGATGAGGTGGGAAGGTAACGTTCCCCTGAAGTCTGGCCATCTCCAGCCAGATTCTTCTCCAAAGTTACACTGTCAAGCTATCCCTCTGAAGTCAAGGTGCTTCTCTTTGACATCCACCCTTAGTCATCTCAACATCCAGCTGCTTCTCCTCTCTCTGCCAGTTTAGCCTGGGGTTTTTATAGGCACAGGATGGCGGGGCAGGGTTGGGCCATGGCTAGTTGTGGAAAAGGCAACACTTAAGCAGGCAAACAGGGATGGAAGTTCTCACTTCAGGCCATGGTCTGAGGCTTTTTGTCGTGAGGATGAGGCTTCACCAGGGGCCCACTCTTTTCTGCCTAGAATTTCTCTGCCTTTTATCCCTATCAATAAGTCATGTTGATAGTATATGCTTTTTATATGATGCGATGAAAATGGCACTTCACCTCTCTTATCTTCTTCCCCAAACTCCTTAACCTCAGTCTAATCATCAGCTAAACATCAGACAAACCTCAGTTAAAGGACACACTAAAAAACATCTGACCAGTACTCCTCAAAACTGTCAAGGTCATCAAAAACAAGAAAATTCTAAGAAACTGTTTTAGCCAAGAGAAATCTAAGAACACACAGAAATAAAATGTAGTGTGCTATCCTTGATGGAACCCAGGACAGGGGGAGAGTGGAAAACATTAGGTTATAAACTATGAAAATCTGAATAATTTTAATTAATAATAGATCAGTATTAGTTCATGAATTATAACATACATACCATACTTATATGTAAGATATTAATAGTAAGGGAAACTAGGTACAAGACATATGAGAACACTTTGTAATATCTATGCAAATCTCCCATAATTCTAAAACTGTTCCACAAAATAATTTTTTGAGACAATTTTGCTCTTGTTGCCCAAGCTGGAGTACAATGGCACAATCTCGGCTCACTGCAACTTCCATCTCCTGGGTTCAAGCGATTCTCCTGCCTCAGTCTCCCTAATAGATGGGATTACAGGCGGATGCCACAACGCCCAGCTAATATTTTTATTTTTAGTAAAGACGGGGTTTCACTACGTTGGTCAGACTGGTTTCGAACTCCTGGCCTCAGGTGATCTGCCCACCTCGGCCTCCCAAAGTGCTGGCATTACAGGCAGGAGCCATCACACCCGACCAAAATAATTTATTTTAAAACAAATTTAACTCCTCACACTAAAGCTCAAACTCTTGGTTTAGGACTCTACTAAATATCTTAGGAAGAAAATCCCTATTATGTGGAGCACCTCTCCTACATTACTTCAGATCCTTTAGAATTCTTTCAGCCTCACCTCTCATTCTAGCCCCTAATACCACTTCTGTGTGGGCTTATCCCACTTTCACACAGGTGCACATTTACCGCATCTCATGGTGTTCTTTACTGCCTTACATTTCTCGGACATCATTGAATGAAACATCCAAGAGAACCAACATAAAAGAAAACTTAAAGGAGTCATATAAACAGACTCTTAGGACTAGCTGTATGTGCCCTTGCCAGTACATTGACTTCTAAGCCACAAATGAGAGACTCTGTGTCCATACATTCTCCCTTATTGAGCCTGTTCTTCCCTCTGTTTATTAACCAGGTATCCATTCTGCTTTAGGCATCCTTGTAGGATATGCCTTAATTGTCCACCAAAGGCACAGGAAAGCTTCTGTGTTTATCCACCCACTCCCATTTCTCACTGATGAAGGTTATCCCAGGAGCATTTAGCACCAGCATTTCTTGGCTGCTCTGCACATGGGTTTAAACAAACTTGACAGGCACTAAAGAAATCCTTCAGTCAGAGAAGCAAAGAGATACAGGTACTGAAATGGTAAGATGTCAGTGTGCATAGAAAGTTCACCACAGTTCTAGCTGAATTTAGAGGTGCATCTGAAGTAATGAAGTGGGACTTTAACAAGGTCTGCTGTTCCAGGGTTTTAATCTTCCTAGGCTCATTGATTCCAGAGTCCTCATCTCAGATCTCAGGGACCTAAGCTTTACCTATTAAAGAGTTTAAGATAGGGGACTCAGATGCTACTGTTTTGAGAAGGATGATCCTAGAGAGCAAGATTCAGTAACAAAAGGAATGAAGCAGAAAAGGAGAGAAAGACCAATATAAGCACATGACTGATGGCCGAAGCCCATAAGACTTTTCCTAAAGTGCCATGTGAAATGTGTCCAAGGATATTGCATGGGTGGAGGAAGAAAGGGGAGTCAGTGGGTAAATGTTTGACCAATGGGAATGGGCAAAGGTTTGCCCTGCAGAGTGTTAACTCTCTGCTCTCCCAGCATGAATATGTGAGGGCTCCAAGAAGGTCCCAGGATGGAAGGCAAGAGGTATATGGTACAAGGTAAGACGCTGCCAGACTGCACGTGGTGAAGTCAGTCAGTTAATGAAGAGCTAGTTGCTATAGCTACAGCTGATAGAAGACAGGTGAGTCAGAGAGGATGAAAATGGTGTATGACCTAAGAGGTATATGACCAGGAATCCAAACAATATAGAACTACGATATCAGCAAGAACATGAAAGATGAAGGCTGAGATATATTAGCCTTTTTTTCTTTCTCTTCCTCCTGAACAATGCAAACTCTAAGATCAAAACTCCTCTAGGTCAATATTCATGGAAACACATAAAGGTGAGCACTAAAAGACTACATAGAGAATCAATAAATTCCAAACAAGAAAAGGGAAAAAGAGAATAGAGATCCCATCAATCCAAGAAGTCAAGAAAATAATTAGGAGAGAGAAAAAGGTCTTAAAATCCATAAAACAGTAGAATCACTAAATGCAGTGATTAAACATACCTTTAAAAGACAGATAATCTGGCTCTTTAAAAAATATTGTTGTAAGCTGATTAGGAAGAGATACACCTTGCAAATACTAAATTTAAAAATGCCAATGTCAAATATTCACATAAGATTGAGTAGTTGTATATCAATCAATATGCAGTGTTTATCTCCAACAACGCACTTTTACCAATGGAAGATGTACTATGAATTTGTGTGCATATAACAAAACCTCAGTATACAGAAAACACTGGCAGAAGATTTCACTATAACTGTACATTTGCAATTTTCCTTAGATTTGCAATTTTCCTTAGATTTGTATTATAGTTCTCCTAAATCAATTGTTAAGTACGGGATTTGAACTATTAACAAGTTTAGTCCAATAAAAATATCTAGAAGAACATTGCAACTAATAAAATTTGATTTATACCTATATTATTTATTTTTATTCATATATATATATATATAAGACATTTTTGGTTTTCAAGTTGATATATAGACCATGGTCTGACTGCAATGCAATTAAAT
>NW_016805531.1:3363674-3379321 GCF_001698545.2 Rhinopithecus bieti
TTGATCTCCTGACCTCGTGATCCGCCCGTCTCGGCCTCCCAAAGTGCTGGGATTACAGGCTTGAGCCACCGCGCCGGGCCTATTTTGCCTTCTTTTATGTTTAATGAACCCCATGTACTCATCACACAGCCGCATTTACTAATTCAGACAATTTTGTTTCATCTATACCCCACTTACTTCCCTAGTCCAATATTATTCAGAAGCAAATCTAATAAATCAACCCTCAGAAGCACACACTGAAATATTTATGAATAAAATAAGCACTCTAACTTATAGGGTGTTTAAAATTCCGGTATCCTACAAGTTTGCTTTTGTAATTTTTTTGTTCTTTGCAAAGACTTTGAAACAAATACGGATGGCCAACAAAGAAAACTCATTCAACTGATTTCTGCTTCTTTTGTTTTATTTCTTCCTTTCTTCTAATTTATGCAGGTAGGGTTTTGTTGTCTGAGATTTTTTAAATCAACATTTTCAAGTATTTAAAAGTGATTTTCAAAATTAAAGCTTAGATGTAATGCATTTAAAGTGTAAGAAACTACTAAGAAACATTAAGAACCAATTTACAAATGGTTTTATTACTTGTGCCTTTGCTTTGTTTCTGAAGTGACCAACTGCTAGCTAAATGAAAATGTAAAAGGATGACACGATTGAGATGATGCTCCATCATGAAAATATAGTGAACAAGTTTGTCCTTGTCATCTATGTTTTCAACTCCGCTGGTATCATGTATTCCCATGTCTTGATAATTTTCTGGTATGTAGAAAATGGATCTTATCAATAATAAAAAATATTGCTGTATATATTTGAGAGTCTTATATGCTAGGCACTCTTTTAGGCATGAGAAACCAGCAGTAAACAACCAAGACTCTGCTTTTGGTTATAGGAGATGTGTTGGTATGGGCTGGGGTAGGGGTAGGATCATAGCAAGCAAACAATATCCCACTAGGTTCAAATGGTTTGATAGTAACTTTCACCAAATCTTTACATTCAGTCTTTATATCAAGTTTATACTCATTTTAGTCTTTAAAGACATGGTTCTTTACTTAAATTTGAGTAGCATCCCTTCTTTTGTAGTCTCTCAAACTTCAGATCTATAAAATATTTCTATAAATATATACACAAAATATCTTAGATTCAGTTACTAGTATTTATCTATGATAGATAAAATAGTACATCAAAATTGAATGAAGCTTACTGTGAATATGCAAAGAAAATTAGGTATCAGATAATATGCAGAAGTACATTAGACTAAGATTTAAAGAGAAGCATATTCTTATTTCAATAGGGTCACAAAAGTCTCTAAGAAAATATAAGGCACACTCAGTACTATTCTATTAATAGAAGGGAACATAACCTAATAGAAGGTATCTACCACACAGCATCTCATGATTAATGATGACACTATTTACAAGCAATTCTATTGAAGTGAGGAGCAAGGCATAACTCCTGTGGTCAACATTGTACTAGAGCTTCTATTTAACTCATTAAGACAAAAGAAATTAGGTACACAGAGTAAAAGAAACAAGACTCTCTTCTGGAGCTGGGGCGTTCATCTTCTCCTGCCTTCCGACATCAGAACTCCAAGTTCTCCAGCCCTTGGACTCAAGAACAAGCTCCTCCTCTGGTTCTCAAGCCTTTGGTCTAGAAGTGGGAGTCACACCATTAGCTCCTCTGCTCCTCAGTCCTTTGGACTCAAACTGATGTTAGATAATGCAAGTGGGAGTTACACCATCAGCTTCCCTGGTCCTCCAGTTTGCAGACAGCATGACATAGGACTTACTGACCTCCATAATCACATTCACAAGGTTCATTATCATTCAGGAGACAATTATTAGACGGATCCTCATTCATTCAGATACAAAAGCAGGAGGAAAGAGTCCATTGATGTGAATTTGATGTCTCCTTGAGGCAGTGATGTGCCAAGCCTACAGAATCATTACTATCTATCCATGGCAAAAGTCCACTCCATGACTTTTGAGTCTCCCACCACAGGAGTTATAAATATTATCAGCACAGCCCAAGAAAACATCCAAGTCATGGTAACAGAAGCCTTGGATGGGGTTTAAGAAATTTTGTGGATCACAGAACTGCCCTCTTCATAGCTGATTACTAAAGATGAAGACCCTCAAAACCAGTGATCTTTCTAGAGGTCTGATGACTTGGGAAGGTTTTCAGGACATGAATATGAGTTTACTATGATATGCACCAGAGCTGCAGTCACCTTGTGATGCCAGTAACCATCTATATCAGTCCATTCTCACACTGCTATACAGAAATATCTGAGACTGGATAACTTATAAAGAAAAGAGGTTTAATTGGCTCACAGTTCTGCAGGCTGTACAGGAAGTATGATGCTGGTATCTGCTTGGCTTCTGGGAAGGCCTCAGGAAACTTTCAATCATGGCAGAAGGTAAAGGGAAAGCAAGCATGTCTTAGATGGCCAGAGCAGTAGGAAGAGAGAGAGAGAGGGCAGGTGCCACATACTTTTAAACAACCAGATCTCGTAAGAACTCTAACTCAAGGACAGCACTGGGGTTGATGCTAAACCATTAGAAACTGCCTCCATGATCCAATCACCTCCCACCAGGCCCCACCTCCAACACTGGGGATTACAACTGAACATGAGATTTGGCTGGGGACACAGAGCCAAACCATATCACCATCAATGATGATCTCCTTTATATTGTTTAATTACTTGATAATAAAGAGAGCTGGGATTTCAACATCTTTAAATTGGATGCTGTTACACATAAAAGGCCATTGGTTGACCCAGGCTTAAAGGCCTTTTCTGGTTTGGAACATGTGAATTTTAAAACTGTTCTGAATTCCCTCTTCGGGCCTATCTCCAAGTGATTGAAGCCAACTACCACTTGTCCAAAGTCTACCATCACGCCACCATGCTGCAGACATCCTATATGCTGCTGTTTTCCTCCTTGGAAAGGAAAGAATTCGGGTAGAATTTTGATATCATGATCTAGTTACCTGCCTGGATTCGCGATCTAATAATTCAATCTTAGTAGTATACATTAGACAAACAACTATTTTACAACCAATTTAACAGAGCTTTTGAGCTACCAAATTGGTTGTTTTGGTATTGTAAACACATGGCCCTTTTCTTACTCTCCACTCCCCTCAAANCAAAGTGCTGGGATTACAGGCTTGAGCCACCGCGCCGGGCCTATTTTGCCTTCTTTTATGTTTAATGAACCCCCATGTACTCATCACACAGCCGCATTTACTAATTCAGACAATTTTGTTTCATCTATACCCCACTTACTTCCCTAGTCCAATATTATTCAGAAGCAAATCTAATAAATCAACCCTCAGAAGCACACACTGAAATATTTATGAATAAAATAAGCACTCTAACTTATAGGGTGTTTAAAATTCCGGTATCCTACAAGTTTGCTTTTGTAATTTTTTTGTTCTTTGCAAAGACTTTGAAACAAATACGGATGGCCAACAAAGAAAAACTCATTCAACTGATTTCTGCTTCTTTTTGTTTTTATTTCTTCCTTTCTTCTAATTTATGCAGGTAGGGTTTTTGTTGTCTGAGATTTTTTAAATCAACATTTTCAAGTATTTAAAAGTGATTTTCAAAATTAAAGCTTAGATGTAATGCATTTAAAGTGTAAGAAACTACTAAGAAACATTAAGAACCAATTTACAAATGGTTTTATTACTTGTGCCTTTGCTTTGTTTCTGAAGTGACCAACTGCTAGCTAAATGAAAATGTAAAAGGATGACACGATTGAGATGATGCTCCATCATGAAAATATAGTGAACAAGTTTGTCCTTGTCATCTATGTTTTCAACTCCGCTGGTATCATGTATTCCCATGTCTTGATAATTTTCTGGTATGTAGAAAAATGGATCTTATCAATAATAAAAAATATTGCTGTATATATTTGAGAGTCTTATATGCTAGGCACTCTTTTAGGCATGAGAAACCAGCAGTAAACAACCAAGACTCTGCTTTTGGTTATAGGAGATGTGTTGGTATGGGCTGGGGTAGGGGTAGGATCATAGCAAGCAAACAATATCCCACTAGGTTCAAATGGTTTGATAGTAACTTTCACCAAATCTTTACATTCAGTCTTTATATCAAGTTTATACTCATTTTAGTCTTTAAAGACATGGTTCTTTACTTAAATTTGAGTAGCATCCCTTCTTTTGTAGTCTCTCAAACTTCAGATCTATAAAATATTTCTATAAATATATACACAAAATATCTTAGATTCAGTTACTAGTATTTATCTATGATAGATAAAATAGTACATCAAAATTGAATGAAGCTTACTGTGAATATGCAAAGAAAATTAGGTATCAGATAATATGCAGAAGTACATTAGACTAAGATTTAAAGAGAAGCATATTCTTATTTCAATAGGGTCACAAAAGTCTCTAAGAAAATATAAGGCACACTCAGTACTATTCTATTAATAGAAGGGAACATAACCTAATAGAAGGTATCTACCACACAGCATCTCATGATTAATGATGACACTATTTACAAGCAATTCTATTGAAGTGAGGAGCAAGGCATAACTCCTGTGGTCAACATTGTACTAGAGCTTCTATTTAACTCATTAAGACAAAAGAAATTAGGTACACAGAGTAAAAAGAAACAAGACTCTCTTCTGGAGCTGGGGCGTTCATCTTCTCCTGCCTTCCGACATCAGAACTCCAAGTTCTCCAGCCCTTGGACTCAAGAACAAGCTCCTCCTCTGGTTCTCAAGCCTTTGGTCTAGAAGTGGGAGTCACACCATTAGCTCCTCTGCTCCTCAGTCCTTTGGACTCAAACTGATGTTAGATAATGCAAGTGGGAGTTACACCATCAGCTTCCCTGGTCCTCCAGTTTGCAGACAGCATGACATAGGACTTACTGACCTCCATAATCACATTCACAAGGTTCATTATCATTCAGGAGACAATTATTAGACGGATCCTCATTCATTCAGATACAAAAGCAGGAGGAAAGAGTCCATTGATGTGAATTTGATGTCTCCTTGAGGCAGTGATGTGCCAAGCCTACAGAATCATTACTATCTATCCATGGCAAAAGTCCACTCCATGACTTTTGAGTCTCCCACCACAGGAGTTATAAATATTATCAGCACAGCCCAAGAAAACATCCAAGTCATGGTAACAGAAGCCTTGGATGGGGTTTAAGAAATTTTGTGGATCACAGAACTGCCCTCTTCATAGCTGATTACTAAAGATGAAGACCCTCAAAACCAGTGATCTTTCTAGAGGTCTGATGACTTGGGAAGGTTTTCAGGACATGAATATGAGTTTACTATGATATGCACCAGAGCTGCAGTCACCTTGTGATGCCAGTAACCATCTATATCAGTCCATTCTCACACTGCTATACAGAAATATCTGAGACTGGATAACTTATAAAGAAAAGAGGTTTAATTGGCTCACAGTTCTGCAGGCTGTACAGGAAGTATGATGCTGGTATCTGCTTGGCTTCTGGGAAGGCCTCAGGAAACTTTCAATCATGGCAGAAGGTAAAGGGAAAGCAAGCATGTCTTAGATGGCCAGAGCAGTAGGAAGAGAGAGAGAGAGGGCAGGTGCCACATACTTTTAAACAACCAGATCTCGTAAGAACTCTAACTCAAGGACAGCACTGGGGGTTGATGCTAAACCATTAGAAACTGCCTCCATGATCCAATCACCTCCCACCAGGCCCCACCTCCAACACTGGGGATTACAACTGAACATGAGATTTGGCTGGGGACACAGAGCCAAACCATATCACCATCAATGATGATCTCCTTTATATTGTTTAATTACTTGATAATAAAGAGAGCTGGGATTTCAACATCTTTAAATTGGATGCTGTTACACATAAAAGGCCATTGGTTGACCCAGGCTTAAAGGCCTTTTTCTGGTTTGGAACATGTGAATTTTAAAACTGTTCTGAATTCCCTCTTCGGGCCTATCTCCAAGTGATTGAAGCCAACTACCACTTGTCCAAAGTCTACCATCACGCCACCATGCTGCAGACATCCTATATGCTGCTGTTTTCCTCCTTGGAAAGGAAAGAATTCGGGTAGAATTTTGATATCATGATCTAGTTACCTGCCTGGATTCGCGATCTAATAATTCAATCTTAGTAGTATACATTAGACAAACAACTATTTTACAACCAATTTAACAGAGCTTTTTGAGCTACCAAATTGGTTGTTTTGGTATTGTAAACACATGGCCCTTTTTCTTACTCTCCACTCCCCTCAAATAGCTAAAATATTAATTTATGGCATGGTTAAAAAAAAAAAGAAAGAAAAGAATAAACAAACAAGATGAGTGATTGCAGATGTTATAATTACCACAAAGAACCAAGAACTCTTATTAGTTCTACAGGTTTCTCTCTAAAGTTTATTAAAATCAAATATTTCTATATTTTGCAAAACAAAGTAGAAAATAAAAGAGAATAAAAAAAAATCCTAAAAGATTTAACATTTTATTAGATTTGCTCCTAAGAATTTCAAGGGGAGAATTATATTGCTCTTTTGTTAGCCTTATTAAAACTTTAAAGGAAGAGAGGATTGTGAGTCTTCTCATCCATTAATATGAAACCTAATGGTCAATGTTTTCCCACAAACCAACAGTACATTAAATGTGATTTAGTTCTAAGAGGATTTTTCATAGAACTAAACATGCTACTGATAAAATCCACATAAACAAATTAAAATAGCATGTTCACTTTTAAAAAATGAGGGGATTTGCCATACCTCATAGAAGATTTAAAATAAAACCAGAGTAATTTAACTGGTATGGTCTAAGTGTAGACTGTGTATGCTGCAGTGGAAGGGGCTTGGAGGTGGTGATAATCAGACCAACAGCACCAAACATAAAACACAATAAAAGCTTAAACGTATGGTATCTGCCAGAGGTGGCAATACTAATTAATGGAGGAGAACTACTCAGTAAATCTCAGATCCTTACCTCCCATCATAAAAACAATTACTGAGATGGACTAAAATGTTTTTTTTTTTTTTTTTTTTTTTTTTAAGAATTCCAAGGAGGCCTAAATCTGAAAGAAATTAAAAACAAAGAAAATATAGGCAAATATCTTGATTAACACACAGTAGGAAAGGGCTTCCTAGATAAACCAAACAAAGTTAATTAAGGAAATGTGTTTAAACTATTTGCTTTTTTATGTAATACATGCAAATACTTTAAAATTTAAAATGTACAAGCTACAGATCTAGGGAAACAAAACTGGAACAAGAACACTAAAGGATCAAATTCATGTAATTAAAGAATTCCTAGAAACTGATAAGAAAAGCCAACCAGTAGGGAAAAAATGGGCAGAAATGATGAGAAAAATTAATAATAAAACATCAAAATGGCCAGTGGGCATAAGAGACCTTCAATCCAAGTAATGATCGAAGTAATACAAAATAAATTTACCTTGAGATACAGAGAGACATTCATCAGATTGACAAAACTGAGAGTTGTAATTTTCATTTTTGTTACCAAACTACTAATAGAACTATAAATTGGCACAGCCTTTTAGGACATATTGCCAAATTGCTTTCCCAAAATTTGCTTCTGGATCATGGAGTACATGTATTTTTGCTTCTAGAAACACTTTCCAGAGAATCTCATGTGTGTGTACAAGATATAGACAACAACATTTATCACAGTAAAATGTATAATAGTGAAAAATAGGAATCCACCTGGATGTCAATTTTAAAAAATTGACAAATTGGGCTATAATCAATTTCTCAGTAGATATGTGTTTGTGTGCATAGACACATCTATATGTATATTTACATATATTTATATACACACAAATACACTTATGATAGGTATATAAACATGGATAAGGTAGCTCTTTAAAAACTAAATGGGAGAAAGTAGGCAGGAGGGAGTAAGTGCCAGAAGATACACAGTATGAGAACACTGACATATTTTACAAAAGCCAAGTATACTGTTTAGTCCATATTTTATAGATTTACTATATAGATAATCATAAATATAGGATTCTTCTCTGAAAAAAACAAAAAATCACTGTGACCAAGAAAACCATCTGGAAAACCACAGAGAAAATGTGTTTAAACTATTTTCGACAAGCTTATGCAAAGATTTGCTTCCATGAGATATGTTTCCATGTAAAAAATACCAAGACTTCCCACACCAAGCAACAAGTACTTATTTATACACCCCAGAAAGTTATAATTCTAGAACTGATGGTCACCAAAGAAAGTGGCTTGGTTTCGGGCCCTGACAAATTGCATAAACATCAAGAGAAAACCACTACATTTAGGGTTCTGGGTGTCAGAGTTTGAGAAAGTATAAGAAGAGAGGAACGGAAAGCAACTTCTTTCCTTTCTATGAAACTTTAGAGTTGAAAAAGTATTGACAATGGAACGTATGGATTCCCAAGCACAGGCTGACAGTTGTTTTATTTCTTACAGAGCATTTCATGTGAAGTAACCTGACAGCATTTGCAAGATGGTTTCTGGGCTGGTCCAACGAGTGTTTTTGTACTCACTCCTTCAATCATTAATGGAGAAAGAGACATTGTCTTGGAAAAAGTTGTGGAGTGAAGCCAGAACTATACTTAAGTTAATTTCACTAAATTTAGAGATAGTATCCCACCATACCACATCTAGGAAGAAAATCCCTTCCTCTTGAACACTTCCCCTTACCATGTGACCCCTGCCATTAACTTCTCAAAAGTAAATGCTGGTACAAAAAGTGCATGTTTCCTGACTGCAACTTGGGCAGCAAGTTCTTCCTTGAAGCAGGGAGGAGGAGGAAGTTTTCCCATGTCCACCAATCACAGTAGATAATGCAAACAGCCTGTGGCTGTCAGCTCCTTCAAAGTCTGCCTTGGCTGCAAAGAGCTGCCTTGCCCAAGGTCATTCTCTTCCCCAGAGAGCTCACACCTGGAAACGTGGTAAAGAAGTCTAAAAGAGCCAATTCCATCCTGACTTATGACAACTCTGATGTGCAGTCATTGCAGCAGAGCTCTCTGCAAGGTTAGCTAAAGTTCTGTTGGGCCTGTGTCTCATTTTTATTTCTTCCTCTGCCCAGTTTTGCTTCCTTCACTTTTCTTTCACAGGTATTGATTCCTAATAAATACAACATACCCCAAACTTCATCTCAGTGTTTGCTTTCAGAAAACCAAAACGAAGAGAGTTGGTACTGAGAACAGTCTGAGAGAGTGGGTGATAAGATGGGGCTTTGGAGCTAAATCACTGCTGGCTGCCTGGCTCACAATGAGGACCCCATCACTGATAGTAGATGGAACAAATATACAGCCTCTAGAACAAGACAGCAGTCAATTGTCAAAGCTGACAGCATAGCCCAGCTGAGGATATACTTGGTTGAAGAAGGAAGAGACTATACCACTTATAATGGTGCTGGTTCAAGGGGGCCAGAATATCCCCCAAGTCAATAAAATCTTCACTCCATCTCCAGGGAGTTAAAATTGGGTAATAAATATATTGACATGGGAGAGATACACAGTTCAGCATCTTAGCAAGAATTCCAGGAAATAGTATGAACTTGTTACTACCATGACTCCTAGAAATATGGAGAAAAAAATGGCCTATGCTGGAGAAGCGAAATACTAGCATTTACATGGAAGATGGTTGAGGAATAGATTAAAAGGCTTAAGAAAGGCAGCATGGTAGTATGGCTGTACTATATTCACTTGAAGACCTGCCAGGTGATTATACTCCATAAGAAAGCTCATTGCAGACACCATTTACTAACACCAGAAAAAAGAAATGCTATTGAGAAGGGCACCAGCCACATTAAGATGTTAAATAATAGCTTTACACTATACATCAGGCATGATGTTTGGAAAGGTTGTTATGCAACTTGGTTTAGTTATGGTAATGGGGATAAGACCCTAAAAAAATAGAAGCCAAGCCAAAAGGCCACAATTATCATGGTGAGTGGCAAGATTGGAGTGGCAATCAAAGGGACCTGACTCGCAAAAAAGTATGTTGATGGTTGATGGAACATAGCAACCCTAGGAGCAAAATAGGCGAGTAGTCAACAAGGATACTACTCAACTTGTACCAACAAAGGAATAAATTATGGATGTCAAGGGGTCTGAGGGAGGGCACCCCATTAAAAAGTCATAATTCATTATGCAATTTCTAGACCTGAACCAGTTTTCAGACCCAGTCTCCAATATGAAGATTCCTACAGTCTTAGGAAGTATATTTGATTCTTTTCCCCAAAGGGTCTTTTGGCCATTTACTTGAGGAAACTATACATTGAGAAAAAAGAGAATTCCCAAACATTTTAAGGATTGTTGGAAAATAGGTATGAATTGATAATGAAACCTGGAAGCCCAAAGCAATATGATGGCCCTCTGTTAGAGTTGAGGCACATAAGGGCCAGATAATAAATGGCTAATGTCCACTTTACAATGGGTCAGCTTGATCTGCAGACCTATATGGTGATCATTTCCATACTTCCAGGATATATGACTGAATTTAGCATGTTTGACAATTGGTGAAACTCCTATATTAGGGTTGCTGCTTTCCCCTATGAAATCTTGAATCCTATAGGCTATGTGGAAGCTTCTAAAACTTCCCCACCAATAGCCAAAAGGTTAAACCAAAAACAGTATTATATCTTTAGGAGGAAGATAGTGCAAAGTTGCAGCAGGGAAAGGTCCTGATGCCCAAAGTGCTAACACTTTCACAGAAACCTTAGCAAGTGGCCGGGCGCGGTGGCTCACGCCTGTAATCCCAGCACTTTGGGAGGCTGAGACAGGCAGATCACAAGGTCTGGAGATTGAGACCATCCTGGCTAACATGGTGAAACCCCGTCTCTACTAAAAATACAAAAAAATTAGCCAGGCGTGGTGGCGGGCGCCTGTAGTGCCAGTTACTGGGGAGGCTGAGGCAGAAGAATGGCGTGAACCCGGGAGGCGGAGCTTGCAGTGAGCCGAGATGGCGCGGTTGGGCGACAGAGCAAGACTCCATCTCAAAAAAAAAAAAAACATAGCATAGCAAGTATCTCGTTGAATTGTAAGCTATAATTGGCTCAAGGGCACTTTGGCCTACTTGTATTCAGGAATTAGAAAGGAAGAAAAAAGTCACAATCTTGGCAGAGGAACTTGACCCTGATCATCAGGAGGAGGTAGAACTGCTTTTACACAGGCGACCCACTTGGGTACTTCTTGGAACTGAGTTGCCCAATTATCACTATAAATGGAAAAGTTCCTACAACCCTAGCCAGAGAAGGGCATGGTAATCACGGGCTCAGTCACTCCAGGGAAAAAATCTCCAAAGAGCTGAATAGTTACCCCAGACTTAAATTGTTGCTTGATATGGTTTCCATATATTCTAGAACCTAGAACATAATATTGTATTGACTTCTTTTTGCTGAATTTTAGATTGGTTCCTGGGTATCATGGTAAAAGTATAATCATGGCTTATATTTGAAAAATTATGACTTTCCACAACACCGCACCTCATACGTAAAGGTAGCCGGTAGGATTATTTATTTATTTATTTATTTTCGAGAGGGAGTTTCACTCTTGTTGCCCAGGCTGGAGTGCAATGACTCAATGTCGGCTGAAGGCAACCTCCGCCTCCCGTGTAGCTAGGATTATAGGCATGTGCCACCACGCGCGGCTAATTTGTTGTATTTTTAGTAGAGACGGGGTTTCTCCATGTTGGTCAGGCTGGTCTCGAACCCCCGACCTCAGGTGGGTCCCCGCACCCCGCCTCAGCTTCCCAAAGTGCTGGGATTAGAGGCATGAGCCACCACGCCCGGCCACCTGTAGGATTTTGTTGTTCAGAAATACAGTCCCTCTTAAGTAGGGAGAACCATAAAAGTGAGCTCACGTTCTCGCTTATTTCTGTCTCCTCTCTTTGAAGGTCACTATAGGTGCAACTGGAAGCTCAGACCGTGACATCTGTATAAACACTGACCAGCAATTTCTCTTCTCTCCAGCATCAGAATGGAGAGGCAGTGCAGCTTGAGCAAGGAGGATCTTTAGATAAACACCACACATTCAACTGAGGCCCCCTAGTGGTTGAGGAAATGTTAGTCAAATACTTCTCCAGACGAATATCTACCAATTTCGATAGAAGTTTGGTGGAAACGCTGCTGTCTCTACCCTGTATTTCGTTCCATGGATCCTTACCATTTGCTTCCGTTCCCGTTTCTACCCTTCCAGCACAGATCTGCACATTCCTGGGGCATCCTAAACATGTCTTAAGATCTACTGAATATTGAGTCTAGGATCATCTCCCCACTTGGTACTGGAATCAACACAAATAATGTTATCTCCACATTTATTTCCCCAGGCTCTTTCTATAGGTTTAATAGACAAGGATGATATACATTTTTAATACTATTTGAAAATCATCTCCTGACCACTTTTACATACTTGAAAATGGATTCTCAACTTCTTTTGCATGATTTCTATCTAACTTTGTCATTTGGGGCTTCAATACACTCCATACATTCACTAGAGCATTATAACACAGTAATTTTATCTTTACGGTAAAGTCCACTGTTGTGGACTTTAATAGCTAGATTTCTAGTTCAAACAAGGGTTCAAACAAGGATTCAACAGAACCTGTGGTTCAAATTGAATGGAATTTGACTGAACAACCCTAATTTGCCACGCACAAAAAGTATTGAATGCTATAGTTCCAAACGGTAACATATATCAGACGATGAGATTTCTTGTGCAAATGGTTTGTCTCCAAAACTTTACCAACTTCCACTTAAGAGCAAAGTTCAAGGGAGAAAGTAATTTTTAAGATATTGATCTTTAAGAAACATTCCCTATATTTTAAACCAAGCAAACAGATAGCCTAAACATCTAAAGATGTATGTCCTATGAATACTAAGTTACAGCATGATTAAAGACTCATTCATTGTCAGTGATTTCTGTATTTTTGCAATAGCAGAGGGAGCCATAAAAGGGAAATGAAGCAATATAGACTCCTATATTCTAATACTTCACAGACTTCTGCCAGGCAGTGATCAACAGTGAGGATACCATGATAATGTTACCATGACAACCCTAGGAACAGACAGAATGAAAAGGAAAGAGACTCTAGACACTGATAACAGGTCATCTATTACTCCCACAAATCCTGCCTGATCAGTAAACCAGTAACCTCATGTCATTACCAAATTTTTAGCTTAGTGGTTAGTACAGGTGAACATTAGTGAGTTATAATCCTTCTAAGTATTCTTCAGCCAATTAAGAGCAACATTATAACACTTCAAGTATCTTAAAAATTACTTTCTCCCTTGAACTTTGCTCTTAAGTGGAAGTTGGTAAAGTTTTGGAGACAAACCATTTGCACAAGAAATCTCATGTACTTTCTAGATCAAGCTAAAATGTAAGGATGATATAGGTTCTCTGAGAATTCGCCTTTTACTCTTACTGTAAATGACTAAGTGTTTAATGCCCTTTCCCTACCATTCTAAGAAAATATCTGAATCCTTATTAGCATAGGTAGGCGATTAATAGAGAATCGCCTTAATCTGATTAACAGACTAAAAAGAACTTACTTTATTTGCAATTTGTTAATGAATCAAATCATTCTGAGCATCAATGGGTGAATCAGTATCTTTCAAAATCCATCTCAAAACTTCCCAACCCACCATAGCCCCTGGGGATTTATGCACTCCCTAAACCATCACTTATATGTCATGACAGGGTACACATTACAACTCAAGTTCCTTGGGGATCCCGGCATCTAAACTGCAAAGAACATCAAATGTTGAAGTGAAGTTTGTCACTTGATATATTTGGACTCATATAATCACATAATGTTAAACCTGAGTGGATCTGAGGTCATCCAGTGTACCTACCCTCTTCACATAAAGCTTCTTTACATGTAAAGTAAGTAACTTCCCTGGGGTCAAAAGATCATGGCGCAGCAAATGTATGCTAGAAATATAGACTCTTGGCCCTGAATAGATGGCAAATACTTTGTTGTTTCTGGATCAGATCTTCTGGACTCCTCCAAGCAGCAGCCGTCTGTTTTACCTGATTTTTTGTAATACCTGACTATGTCAACACGCTACAGAGATGAGAAACAAATTTGCTTTGATTTTATACACTATTCGTGGCACAGAGATTGGTCACCTGCTTTCCCCAGCACAGTTTGTAATGCCAGATTTATGGCATTTTTAAATTCTGCCTGCTAATTCCTTGCTACTCTGCTTTTCCAAATCAAATTCAGTCAGACTTATCTAGCTCTGTCTGAATGTGTCCCTTGATTGAGTGATGTTAGTTCAAGAAAAAATACTCAAATCAATTTAATGCAAATTCCCATTCACAGCCTGGTTGACCCATCAGGATACTGACAATAATAGATTGGAGTACTTAATTCCTAAGGCATGTGACTCATCGAAGGCTTAGTAATCAATTTCCATTGCTGCGACTGCATAATTTGTCTTTGGTACTCTTAAGCTCTGGAATACCAAGTGCCTGTTCATTTTTTTAAAGCCTACACATTCCTTCTGAATAGCAAAGCCCTTTTCGTGTCTCTGCAATCATTTCCTTATCTAAATTTCCATATGCCACCCTGTCAAGGTGTCCCACCTATGAAGGCTTTAGATCAATAAAAATAATTGGCATGTTTTTCCTCCAATTGCAGATGCCTGAAATAGATTACATGCTCCTCTGGCAGACAATAGAAAGATGAAATGGAGGCTGGTCACTGCCTCTATCCACATTAGCTATTAACTCTCTGTACGACAGCCAGTAGGGATTCTTATAGCTTGAACGCTGTTTCCCAAGATCCCCAATCTGTTCTATTCTCTAAGCATTAAAGTGAATGGGAAGCATATACAAATAGGCAACAAGCAGACGTCCTTTCCATTTCAGGAAAGGCATGCTGTGTTCCATCCAGACTGTACCTGCATTTGTCATTTTTTTCTGTCTCTTTTCCCGTGACAAAAGCCTTATGTTGAGATCAGATTATGCTCTGGGAATTTTCTTCGGCACCTAGGTAAGGTTTTGTCTCAATTCTTAACTCTACAGGCAAGAAAACTGGTAAGTTGTTAAGTCAAATAAATCTGTAGAAGAAAAGCCATTGTTGTACTAACTTTTGTCTACAGGAGCCAAGTGCTTAGCCGTAACTTTGTTTTTCCTGAGGTAGGAAACTAAATCAGTCATGTTTCCTGTGTGTACTTGTATTCCCCAGATACAGAAGACTATATGCACCGCCAAGTCATTCATGAGAGCTGCGGTAGACATTCCATTCAGGATTATGTTTCTGTCACTTTCTAAGCAAATAACAAGAGTATTAAAGGAGTTAATCATGCCTCTGAAAACGTAGTATTTCCCTTGGCCTTATCTCTTCTGATATAAATTTGTGTCCTCTCATTTTATAGAAATAAAAATCATTTATAAGAAAATAATGCCTAAAAAATAATTAGAATAAGATAAGGATGTTAGTGAATCTGTAAGCTTATGCTCTGAGTCAGTTGCAAGAATGTGAGAAGTTTGAAAAAAGTACTTGTAGAAGTATAAGGAATGAAAGTACTTCTCAAAGTTGGGTGGATGCCATTAGCAGGAAATATTCTTGCAGTAGTAACCCAGCAGTAATAAATATATATATATTTATACTTATATAATAATTCATATATATTTACATATATTATATATAAATATGTTACAT
>NW_016805531.1:3381008-3486527 GCF_001698545.2 Rhinopithecus bieti
ATCTCTTCTGATATAAATTTGTGTCCTCTCATTTTATAGAAATAAAAATCATTTATAAGAAAATAATGCCTAAAAAATAATTAGAATAAGATAAGGATGTTAGTGAATCTGTAAGCTTATGCTCTGAGTCAGTTGCAAGAATGTGAGAAGTTTGAAAAAAGTACTTGTAGAAGTATAAGGAATGAAAGTACTTCTCAAAGTTGGGTGGATGCCATTAGCAGGAAATATTCTTGCAGTAGTAACCCAGCAGTAATAAATATATATATATTTATACTTATATAATAATTCATATATATTTACATATATTATATATAAATATGTTACATGTTTATAAATACATAACTTAAATATTTATATTTACACACATATGCATATGAATATATTACATATTATATGTATATATGTAATATAATTTGTTTAATATATAACACATGTATGTATAATTTATATGCACATATGCACATATAATATGCATATATACACATACATATTTGTAAATATAAATATGTACACACATATTTACATATATGCATTTATATATTTACATACATCTATATGTAAACATAGTTTATGTGTTAAATGATATATATATATATATAGCAGTCTAAAATTTAGCTAGAAACAAAATCCTTCCTCATAAAGCTTATGATATAATGAGTGTTCAGTGATAAACAAATCAGTGGCCTATACATATACATTCGTATATCCTATGTAAACATATGCATTCGTATGTCCTATGTAGATATTATTAATTACATTAAAATGTTTTCACTTGCCATTTGGGTTCTTTGGAATTGAGTATGATAGACCCTTTTTTCCATTTTTAAAGAAAAATAACATATTCATTTTAATACTACATATAGAATACATTGTCCACTCAGTGCTTTAAAACATCACAAGTTTGTACATATAAACTTGTGGGATAAACTTGTAAATATGGGTTTGAACCAACATTTTTGTTTGAATATGAGTGTGGTATTGACTGTATATACAGGTTCATTCTTTTGTGCATTAAAACTGATATTCTATCCTGAAGATGTCAGTCTTTAATCTTGGTAAGGAAAAAACGAACATAGTCAGCTACCCTTTAAAATCATGTAAAAGCCTAAAACTACAAAAGACTCAAAGTTATGTCACTGAACAACAGAGACTATTTAAGACCCTAAAGTTTTCCAGAGGGGAGAAATAAGTCACAAGAAAAGAAATGAGAATCAGAATGTCTTTGGAACTCTTAACATCAACACTAGATATCTGAAGGCAATAGCACAATATCATCAAAATTCTGACCCAAAAAATGTTGCTCTACCCTCACACTTGATTGATGGTTTACATAGGCAGAGGAATCCAGGTTGAAAAAGACATTTTCAGACCTGGAACTAAAATATACCTCCCATGTACTTTGTCTCAGGTACTAATGAAGGATGCATTCCATCAAACCAAGGTTGTAAACAATGATGACAACAACAACAATAAGATATATGATTCAGGAAAGAGGAGCTTGAACATTGGAGAGCAGAGATATAAAGTCTCAGATGACTAATAAGTCACGCCCAGAGAATAATCAATCCTGACAGTGCTAAAGAATAGAAGGTTGCAAGGGGGAAGTTATCTAGGAAATAAAAGGCACACTAGATTTGAATTTTTGATTTAGAAAAGCAGTTGCTATTTGACAGCTCATTTGAACTTTTTAGAAAATAGATACATGGAAAACTAAATACTGAACAATAAGAGAATCTTAATTATAGTATACTACCTGGCACAGCAGAGAGCAATATTTCTATAGTCATACTGTAAATACCAACTTAATTTGACAAAAAAATTAATGATCTTGAGAAAGTTACAAGATTGTGTAGACTAATGTCAGGGATAGGCAGTTGGACTAATTCATCAACATCCACAATACGATGTAATACCCTAACTGATAAATCAAGAAATAAAAGAAAACACATATAATTTACCCACACAGAGGTGAATTTCAGATGCAATGCCAAGAGTTGGAAGTGGTTCCCTCTAGAGAGCACTAATAAAGTGGGAGAGATGTGGGAGAGATGGGGTAGAGGAAAGGATCATTGTTTTTTCTTGAATCTTTTAGCACTACTTGACTTTTTAACTCCAGTAACGTATTACTTTGATTAATGCTGTATTAATTTTAATTTAAGACATTTTGATTGAAAGGATCCCCCAAGTACTGAGTAGGAAGAATAAAATTTGACTCATACCTAAACACATTGAAAACTTTATCTTCTTTGGATTTCTAAATTTTACCAACTTTCAGAAAGAAATTTCTTTGTAAGTAATAATCCTACTTGGCTACTTGGTGTCAGATTTTTAGCAACAACATTTGTCCATTGTGTCTTGTCTTGTTGCTGTCTTTCCATTCAGTGCATCGAAGTTCTGAGTGAAATTTTTGGACTGATGATACCTTCACATGTGAGTGATAGTTTGGCTGTGTGCGTGTGTGTATACATGTATACACATATACATGTGTATATATGTATATACCTATATATGTAGATATATAGTAAGCATATATATTATAGTAGGAGTGTATGTATACACATGTATATATGTACACGTATGTACATATGTATATGCATGTGTATATGTATACGTATGTGTATATATACACATATACACATGTGTATACATATGTACACACACGTATATATGTAGACACACACATACATATGTAAACACCCATATATATGTAGACACACACGTATACATGTAGACACACATATATATGTAGACACACACGTATATGTAGACACACATGTATAGGTATACATACATATATGTATATATAAGACAGATGTATACATACATATATGTATATATAAGACATGTGTATGTATATATGTATACATATGTGTATGTACATATATACACACCTACTATAATATATACACCTATATACCTATATATGGGTATATAGCATATATGTGTATATATATACACACATACACATATATATACACACTAAAAACCCATATATGTGTGTGTATAGTAGGTATATGTATTTTTGGGGTATATGAGATGTTTTGATACAGGCATGCAATGTGAAATAAGCACATTATGGAGAATGGGGTGTTCATCCCCTAAAACATTTATTTAGTTACAAACAATCCAATTAAACTGAGTTATTCTAAAATGTTCAATTAAGTTATTCTAAAATGTTCAATTATTATTGACTATAGTCACCCTATTGTGCTATCAAACAGTAGGTCTTATTCATTCTTTCTATTTCTTGTGCCCATTTATATTCCTACCCTTCCCAGCCTTATGGTAATTATCCTTCTACTCTCTATGCAGTCTGGCTACATAGAGATTTAGAAGTTACAGATTTAAAAGTTAAGCTACTAATAATAAGCTGGCACATCCAATGAGATATTTTATGAACAATCCCCTTTATTGGACTTTCCTCAAAATATGAATGGGATATAAGGGGGAAAATGCAGGGGACAGGGCAGGCAGTATTCTCTGGATTTAACAACAGAGGGAAACATTCCACCCCCAGGCACAAAGGATCATAGAAGAAGAATATAGTTATGAGAACCCAGAAAAGTTAAGCAGAAGAAAATTAATAGGCTATGTTAGACCTTAACACTTGGAAAATTCTCCTTTCAAGCAGCAATGTTTCAATAATCTAGGATTGTCTGCTTCTATAAGAATCCATTCATATTAATTGGTTTTAAAAGAACATTTACATAATATGATAAATGTCATTCATTATCTATGGGTTGAATCTATAAACCAAAGCATGGAAGACTTAGTTATAATTTATTTTTAAATCAAGTTTTGACATTTACAATCTCTTCTGTAACTATAATTAACAGATTTGGTAGAAGAGGTAAGAGGTTGGGTAAATTTACTAAATTCTTCATTTTTTCCAGCAGAGACAATAAATTGTCTAAATACTCACTCTTATTTCTTGACTTAGCAGCTTTAAAGTTATGATGCAAACATAAAATCAGTATTACATTATTGCCTCTTGGTAGTAGGACTGGAGCTGGGGAAGTCTTGAAATTTGTATTTTGTATCTTTCTGTAGTGTTTGAATAGTAAACCAATGTGTACAACACAGTAAAAACAGTGTGGAAAGACCAGTATGGACAGCATTGCAGTTGTCCAGGAAAAAAGATACAGGAGGCAGAGTAGTACTGTAGAGCAAGTCAGGCACAACTTCATCTGATGTCTCTAAGCACAGATAGGTTTTATAGGTTTTTAAAGTNTATATACCTATATATGGGTATATAGCATATATGTGTATATATATACACACATACACATATATATACACACTAAAACCCATATATGTGTGTGTATAGTAGGTATATGTATTTTGGGGTATATGAGATGTTTTGATACAGGCATGCAATGTGAAATAAGCACATTATGGAGAATGGGGTGTTCATCCCCTAAAACATTTATTTAGTTACAAACAATCCAATTAAACTGAGTTATTCTAAAATGTTCAATTAAGTTATTCTAAAATGTTCAATTATTATTGACTATAGTCACCCTATTGTGCTATCAAACAGTAGGTCTTATTCATTCTTTCTATTTCTTGTGCCCATTTATATTCCTACCCTTCCCAGCCTTATGGTAATTATCCTTCTACTCTCTATGCAGTCTGGCTACATAGAGATTTAGAAGTTACAGATTTAAAAGTTAAGCTACTAATAATAAGCTGGCACATCCAATGAGATATTTTATGAACAATCCCCTTTATTGGACTTTCCTCAAAATATGAATGGGATATAAGGGGAAAATGCAGGGGACAGGGCAGGCAGTATTCTCTGGATTTAACAACAGAGGGAAACATTCCACCCCAGGCACAAAGGATCATAGAAGAAGAATATAGTTATGAGAACCCAGAAAAGTTAAGCAGAAGAAAATTAATAGGCTATGTTAGACCTTAACACTTGGAAAATTCTCCTTTCAAGCAGCAATGTTTCAATAATCTAGGATTGTCTGCTTCTATAAGAATCCATTCATATTAATTGGTTTTAAAAGAACATTTACATAATATGATAAATGTCATTCATTATCTATGGGTTGAATCTATAAACCAAAGCATGGAAGACTTAGTTATAATTTATTTTAAATCAAGTTTTGACATTTACAATCTCTTCTGTAACTATAATTAACAGATTTGGTAGAAGAGGTAAGAGGTTGGGTAAATTTACTAAATTCTTCATTTTTTCCAGCAGAGACAATAAATTGTCTAAATACTCACTCTTATTTCTTGACTTAGCAGCTTTAAAGTTATGATGCAAACATAAAATCAGTATTACATTATTGCCTCTTGGTAGTAGGACTGGAGCTGGGGAAGTCTTGAAATTTGTATTTTGTATCTTTCTGTAGTGTTTGAATAGTAAACCAATGTGTACAACACAGTAAAACAGTGTGGAAAGACCAGTATGGACAGCATTGCAGTTGTCCAGGAAAAAAGATACAGGAGGCAGAGTAGTACTGTAGAGCAAGTCAGGCACAACTTCATCTGATGTCTCTAAGCACAGATAGGTTTTATAGGTTTTTAAAGTTTTCTTAATACCCTGGTCATCAGTGTAAGAAGTGTCAAGGAGCGGGAGTAGAAAGAAGATAAAAATCTTGGATTTATCCTTCTTGAAGCCTGAAATGATTGACTTATTCAATGATTTGAAGTGTTTAGAATATTTTATATCTATACCCAATGGGGACTCAATAAGATCACTTCTAAAAACACACACACACACACATATATACACACACACACATATATACACACATATACACACATGTATATACACACATATACACACATATATGCATATATACACATATATGCATGTATATACACACACACATGTATATACACACATATATACACATATATACATACACACACGTATATGCACACATATACACATATACATATGTACACATATACACATATATACACATACATACACATACACGTATATACACACATATATACACATATGCACATATATACACACGTATATACATACATATACACACGTATATACACACATATATACATATACACATATACACACATGTATATACACACATATATACACATATACATATATACACACGTATATACACACATATATACACATACATACACGTATATACACACATACACATATACACATATATACACACGTATATACACACATATATACACACATCCATATATACACACATATATACACACACATATACACACACATATATACACACATATACACATATGCACATATATATACATATACACATATATATACACACACATATATATATGTGACTGCATGTTTTCAATTTGTTGTGGCCTGTGAAATTCATACCTGTTACACTTAGGAAAGGTGACTAGATATAGAGTAGATGATTGACAATGAAAGAACAAAGCGGACAATGCCAAGAACCAGGAAGAAGACAAATGCCTGAGCTTCCCAAGCAAGATAGTATAATAATGCACAGACTAGTGCAACCTGGTAAGCATGCACACGTCATCCTTTCTTATCCTATAAGCTCCAACAGCCTGTGAAGCCACCATAAGGAGTAGCCTTTCCATTTTAATGAAGTATATGTTTCTTCATATACATCTTATGAATGCAGACTCTCTGAGAGCCTGAGAAATCAAAAGAGTATAGATGCAGGTTTAGACAAAGTTCAGTTGCTGTCTGCTCACACTCAGCCATGGTAGAAAGCACTGGACTCCACTTCTAAAAACATGTGCTGGCAATGGAGAATAAATTGTGGCCTGAGAATACGAATGCCTGCCAGCTACTGTATTACCTAGAAATGCTTCCTGCTACCAGAAAACCCAAGGTGGAGGTGACTTTTAAAATAGAGGTTTATTTTTCTCACACAATAAAAATTCTAGAGCTTAGCTCAACATTGATGTTATGACCCAGGAATTCTACTCATCCATCTTTAAAATGTTGGATTTTTTCCACAAGCTTTTCAATTTGGTCTCCAAGCATCTCATTTGAGTCCCAGACAGAGGAATGGGGAACGAGCAAAAGACCTATTACTCCTAAGGCTTTCCGAGGATGGCTTCTCTTTCTGAAAGAAAAGAACAATGTTTCCCTATAACTCACTTGCCCGAACTCAGTCATGTTCCCCATCCCACATGCCCACATTTACATCAACCTGAGGAAGTAGATCCATGAGTGGTTTAGACAAATCATGATTTATCAGCCGGGGTAAGAGCCTAACCTCCCCAAAATCATAGAGGAAGCCCTATCTGCTCCTCCAAAACTAGGAGTTCCTTAGGAGTCAAAAAGACACTTGTACAGAAGCAGTATGTTCTCTACACCTATCTTTTCTAACTCAAGCCTGATGAACAAATATTTCATATTCTATTAAGGTGACTTAAATTTCTATGTAGGATTTCCCCCATTCAGTTTTCTTTTCCACTTAAGAACCCCAAAACGAGTCTCTAATGGTAATTCATCTTATTTATTGAAACAGAGTGACATTTGAGACAGCCAATAGTGTGGTTGACAGCTAGCTAAGAATGATGTGGGTTCCTGGAGTGAACTGAGAGTCTGAGGCAGAAAATTACAGGAAGGGGAATTAGTGGAATTAATATAGGTAGATGCCAGGGAATCTTTTTTCTGAAAGGGAGTGAACAGCTATTATACCCTATCAATATTGCTTCATATCTCCTGCAGGAAGGAGCGGTAATGGTTACACCATGTAAAGTACTGAAAACTAGTATTGCTTTGGCAACATTACACTTAAAAAAAAACAAAAAAAAAGGCAAATACGGCTATTGGCATAACCTCCCAGTATATCTATAGCTAAACCAATAGCATTTTGCTGACAGTCAATCTCTTTTGAAAACCTAATAGCCACAGGATTTGAATTGTGAGCTTTCAGAAACACCATATGTAATATTTTTCATTACGTTAAGTTGTACGCAGAGAGATATAGGGGTTTTTATAATGCTATGTAAGTGCAGTCTTGCTTTTTGATGGAGTTTCAACAATAGAACTAGTTTATTACACCCTCGAGCTACATCCCTATTTGATACGGTACAGTAATGAGATTTTTTAATACTTATTAACCTCATGAATTTTGCAAACTGATAAAATTGAAGAAAGGAACATCTATTACATCGCTGACACTTTATTCAATGACTCTGTGTCTAATGTTAATATTACTGTTATCTCCTTTTGAAAGATAAAATAATTTTGAGCTATTCTTCTTGATTTTTGGACAAATCCTTCTGACCATAAAGAATCATTATTTGCATTCAACTTGGATACAAGCCTTAAAACAAAACTGTACGTCCTTTAAGCTAAAAAATACACCTTCCTTTTTCATGACTAACAAATTCTTGGCTGGTGCCAAAATAAATTTTTTTAAAGTATTTTATACACAATATTTTGCATAAAATATTAACTTGATCTTCTTCTTGCATATCCGAAAAAAACTTTTACAATTAAGTAAACAAGACTTAGACTAGATAACATCCAATGTTTAAGTACTTATGATGTACCAAGCAAAGTCATAAGTGATTTACATAAAGAAAATGTTCACAATGATCCTGAGATGCAGATATATTTTGACTCGTAAGCCTCAGTTTCACTATCTGTAAAATGAAGAGAGGTAATTTTACAATATCATATGGCACCAGATAATAAATGACAGAGCCTAGTTCAAAGGCTCAGCTTTTCTAGACTCCCCAATAGCTTTGTGCTCATATTATGGAAAGAGGACCCCTCCCCCTCCATCTGTTCCTTCCTAAAGACTTAAAAATGGAACTTCACTTCTTAGGTTTCAAAGTTACATCCAGGAAACCAAAAAATCTGTAAGCAATGGGAACCAGTACAAATTAATTTGGCCTGGTATAATCAAGAAAGAAGTCACAGAGCATAGCACACTAAAAGAGCTTTAAAAATGAGAATGAGTACAAGTTGGTCTGAACTATTCTCCATACTACCTACGCTATTGAAAGTGTGGCTGTAAGAACTGTTTATAAATTTTGTTTCAACAAGTGTGAATTCTTCACAACAGGACTATCTAATAGAACTTTCTGCAATAATGGAAATGCTCTATATTTGTGCTGTCCAAAATGGTAGCCACTAGCCACATGTGGATATTAAGTACTGGAAATGTGGCTACCGTGACAAAGGAGTTTTTAATTTTACTTAATTTTAATTAATTTAAACGTAAATACCCATATGTGGCTAGTGGTTCCTATGTTGGGCAGCACATATCTAGAGTTATTAAATTATGGCCTGTTTCAATGCCTTGGACCTTAAACTAAAGGTGGGAGAGACAGAGGGATACCTAGGTGGAAAGTAATGGGTATGAAGGGAGAGGCTTAAACAAGGAGATGTTACATGCTTGCTAATGGTTTGTAATTATTACCCTGAAGGCAGTAATGGCTAGTGGAGTATATTGAATATTATTCCTTTTGAGATTCCTTTAGAAACTTTCTGAGTATTATATGTGTGGATAGATATATGACATATAGGTACAATAGATAGGTAGGTAGGTAGGTAGGTAGATAGATAGATACACAGAACTTAATTTAAGCAATACGTTATGTTGGAAGATGTTTCATTTATTCAACATTTTTATCACAAGAGAGCATTCCTGTATCTATTCTTGCCAAGTATTAATGAAAAAATTACTGACACTTGTTTAAACAGGACTATTGCAATAGGTGTCCAGACTATCACAATAGAAGGGAAAAATAGGGCTCAATCTGAATATAGTAGACAACTGAGGATTTATAGCCAAGAAGCTGGGGGGAAGGGAGGCACAGGATGGAAAATAAGCTGCGATGTCAAGGGTAAGAAGATTCTTGTTAAACCAACTTAAGATTCTTGCTGAAGGAAGGCCAGGGTGATCATTTATCACCTAGGGGATGCTGGGAGCTGAGGAATTTGATCAAATATCAAGGGTGACCAGCATCCTACTCCTCCCTCAGTGACTGACTGCCAGCTGGCTGATCATTGTGTCACTAGAGCACCTAGCACATAGTGCTAATGAAAAATGCTGTGAGTGGTGAAAAGCTTATTTTTACAAAAAGTTAAAAGAAAGAAGCTGTGCTTCTCCACCCGTGAAGCTTTGACATACCTACCTTTTAGGGTTGCCTTGTGAATAAGCAGCATTTTAAAGATGACTATCAGAGACCTGCCCCCTTTTGCTCCAGCCTCTGAGCAAATCTTCCATTTCTTTTTTGTTGTTGTTGTTTTGGTAAGACAGCATCTCACTCTGTCACCCAGGCTGGAGTTCAGTGGTGCCATCTCGGCTCACTGCAACCTCCGCCTCCTTGGTTCAAGCAATTCTCCTGCCTCAGCCTCCCGAGTAACTGGAATTACAGGCATCCCACTATTTTTTGTATTTTTAGTAGAGACGGGTTTTCACCATTTTGGCCAGGCTAGTCTTGAACTCCTGACCTTGGGTGATCCATCCACTTCAGCTTCCCACAGTGCTGGGATGGCTCACGCCTGGCCAAACCTCCTATTTTTGATTCCTCCTCTGTTACCCGTTCGGCAACTGTTGACTTTATTAGTGACAGCTCATCTCAGCTGCTTCATTGTCTCTAATATTAAGTTCCTAAAAACTTCCTGGCCACTAGGATTGGCTCATTTTAAAGAAGGAAACAGTCTACTTTTGTTTTACATTCCCTGGCAGAACCAGCTTAGTGTACAAGGTTAGAAATTAATGGATGAAATGTTCATTTTCTATAGCAGATATTCATAAACATGAACTCTCATAGGATACACAGGGCTTTTCAGAAAGCTGTTTAGAACACTTTGTGGTAACTAGTTTACACTGAAGCCAGGCTGGTGAGGATAAATAAAATATTTGAGGCCACATTAAAACCTAAAATCTTTAGAGGGTGATACATAAACTTCCAGTGGATTAAAAAAATAGTTGGCTTTAATTATGAATAATGGCTTGGTAGTGTTGTAATTTGGAGTAGGGGAGGAAACAGCTATAGTTTAGAACCAGACCTATAATGAAATATCTCTGTATCCTCGTTTTGCTCGAACACTAAAACATGTGGTCAGAAAAAAAATGCAGAAGCCCTGAGCGAGATAATGGGATTTCTCTTAATTTGATTTGCTATGGAGAATGCTGGCCTATTTAATAGATCCATGTGGAGTTGCTGTTTATATTTTGGTTTCTAATTAGCATAGTCATTCTGAAGCCTCTAGCTGACTTCCCCTTCCATCTAAATCTAATTTGGCCTTGAGGAGGGTTATTAGAGCAGCACAAGGAGCACAAACAAAGGAAAATGTCTGCCAAACAGCAGGCAGGCTTAAAGCATCCGGGGCTAGCGCCGAGGCCAGCAGCCACACTGGTGTGCGGCACTGCGAATAGCAGGAGGGGTCTTGCCTGGACAACAAATCGATCGCCAGTCTCCCTCCTGCCCAGCCAAGCCTGCCTCACCCCAGCCTGTGCTGCCTGGCCAAGGCAATTTCATAATGAAAAAGGGATGATCTTGAGGGATGTGAAAGCTATAAAGAAAAGATTTAAAATTGATTTTGAAAGTTTCTAAACTAGGCCATAGAATGAATGGTCTGGACTGAAGTAAATGCTTAGTCTCCTTCCTAAAACTCCTTGTAAAGAGTGACATTTCAATTTTCCCTGGCTTTGGGGCGCTTGATTTTTTTTACAGCTCTACAACTCAGCCTTTGAGAAGCACCGTCTAGCAGTGATAATAAAGCATACTGAGTGGGGATATGGACAACATTGATAAAGAGGCACTAATCCTTATTCTCTGTGAAAAATAGTCTGAAAGCAGATTCTATCCCAAAGGGGAAGAAAGAAGAATGCTAAACATGACTAGCAGTGACCTATTTTTCACCAAGCAATTGGAGCTCACGTACATTTTGACTAAAATGTTGTTCATGGAAAAAGAGCAAAGGACTTCAACTCTTTATAAAGGGCATTGAAGTACAAACTTACGGTTTTGTGACGACTCTAAAGAAGAGAGATAATAAGGTTATTTGGAGAAGATTTAGGGGGTCTAATTGCATTGATCTGGCAGGTCCCCTATAGGATCCACATTTGTAGTTAGTGATTTGTCTTAACTGGTTTCTACAACCTTTATAAAGTTGGTAGACATAGCATTTAAGGGCTCAGAGAGCCTTGTTCATAAAGGTCTACGGGAGCACTGATGAGCATAACTTATTACAAAACTTTTCCCTACTGTAAGGAACAGAATGCTAATGATCTGAATCCGTTCTTTAGCCAGAACAGTGAGAATGATAGCTCCCCTAGAACACATGGAAAAGTCTCTAGAATTAAAGTTTGAAAAATGCACTTGTCACATTCTGCATGTTGTTTAAATACATGTCCATCAACAATTTATTGTATTCTGACACTGTTAGGAGTTGTAGACACATGAACTTCACATATCCCTGAGAAAGAGAGAAATCAGATAGATTATTTTTTAATTAAAAGAAGGTTTGCAACTCATAGGAAATTATTGCAGTCATGACAGCACAGAGGGGAGGTTAGTGAAGAAAAAAAGATGGAAGCGTCTTTTCTAGACAATTATAAATGAAGGAGGACATAGATTTCAGTTGGAAGGTGAAAACATTCAAGATCCTTTGTCCACAAAAATAGTGGTAATATGAACTAAGTACTGTACTGAAAGTTCAAAAACCTTTCCTAATTTTGAACTATTTACTCTTTCTGCTCTCCCCTGCTGCAAAAACAGTTTGCTTCTCAATCTCACGACCCAGCTGCCCGTAATATGAGGTCAGTTTCCTCACTCCCTTCGGCACCTGTTTCTTCATCAGCCAAAAATTGATTGAATGAATCTCTAAGCAGGAGGGCCATCTTATGGTGATTTCTCTTTTCCTCTTGATCTCTGTTACAAGTTAAAATGTCTCAAGAGTCAGGCCTAGGCTCTCATCTGCTTGCTTCTCACACATTTCCTTAGAAGATCTCTCCAGCAAGTGCAAATACCATCTACAGGCTCTATATCAAGCTTTGAGATGCCTGTAACTGTGAGTAGAAATGCCAAGTAGGTGATCAGATAAATAGGTCTGTCAGAAGATGTCTCGATACCTAAAGAAAATATATCTAAAATGGAAACCATAATCTGCTCTGCCATCTCCAAGGGTCAACACCCATAACCTACTCCTCTAGATTCCCAGGCTCAGGAAGACAGCAGCAGCCACTGTTGCTTATATCAGGAACCTCCACTTAACTCTGAGAAAATCTTGACAATTTCCCCAAGCATCGCTGACCACCACCTTCCCCCACCCCACCAATCCTAGCTACATCACCTCCCATTCAGACCACTGCATTGGACTCTAAAATTGCCATTTCCCAGCTCATTCTCTACACTAAATCAGATAGGCCTGTGTGGTATGTACATGAATCATCACTCCTGTTTTAAAACTTTCGGTGGCTCTTGGGAATTTGAACATTTATCCTACTTTGTCCTCGATCACCCACCTGATTTCGTCCTGCCAACCTCTCCTCTTCCTTTTCCATTGTCCCTTGGCTCGGTAGGCTTCCTTCACAGTGGCCTTCTTCCAGCGCCTCCAACAAGCAAAGGTCTTTTCCACATTCTTCAGTTGTTTGTCTCTAAAGATCTTCCCAATCCCCCTGCATCCTTCCATCTTTCATTAATGCAACAATTAGAGCCCAGTATATAATAGTTGCTCATTAAAGCTGTTTGAGAGGTTTTTAATAAATGCAAGTCCTTACTTTCATTGCACTTATAATAAAGTAACTAAAAGCTTTGTCAGATGCTGATTAGTTCTACATAAAAAATTAACACAGTCTGAGAGAGACAAGGAACGACAGAGAGAGCAGGTGTTGTCATCCTGCACTGGGTGATCAGAAAAGGCCTTGCAAAGAAGGTCTCTCAGAGACATGGAAAGCATGACAGTGAGCCAATCAGCCATCTTGGTAAAGCATTCCAGACAGAGGGAACAGGAAATGTAAAGATTTGAAGTGGACATACAACACAGCAAGGAGGCCACCGTGGCTGGAACAGAGTGAGAGGCAGAGGGCAGTAGAAGACAAGGTCAGGAAGGTGGCTTATTGATCAATTCGGGAACACTGATGGCTACAGAACTCTGAAAGGCAGATCTCTTGCCTCAAGGTAGGGCAAACCCTGAGGAATAATTTATATTCCAGTCACTACTAAGCAGAACACCTTATAGGGGAGAGGGAGTAAACTCCCAGGCATTTCTGACTTTCTATACCTGCATTCTGAGCATCAGCACATAGCTGTTTCTGAAGGAGAATTGCAGACAGAGGCTGTTAGAAGTAAAAGCATACCAAAGCTAGGCAAAGGGCACACAGAAACAGCAAAATATAGCAAAATGAACCCGAGGGGAACTGGGTGGAGAACAGTTTCCACTGCAGACAAGGTTTCCTTGCTTTCTGGTGTGACAAGAGGTTTCTCACTTAAAGAATGCATGATTCTTGAGAGAAATCCCTGAACGCATTTCTTTGGCAGAAATTCAAGCTTTTCTTGGGGTATGAAAATGGACCTGAAATACTTAGATGCCATTATCTAGGCAGTGGGGATGCTTATTACTACTGGATTGTCAATGTGTAGTGCTTTTAGAGGTAGGGAACAATTTTTTTTTAAGAGAGAATACATTCTGTTTCCAATTCAGCTACTAGGAGAGACAGACCATCACATCCAAAATGGCAAGGCGCATGTAGTCTGCCATCCCATATCACTTTACCCATCTCCCTCAGTGAAACTGCTTTTTCACTGCCTCTTTCTAGGCCCTCAAACAAAAAAGAGCCAATTACCCACTCTCTTCTCCACAAATAAATAGAACTTAATTGTATCTCAACAGCCTGGTTCCTCATAGAAGGAAAGGCCTCCCATGCCTCAAAGTTTACTCATCCTCCTGACTGAGATGACCCTAGCCTGCTCTCATGATCTCAAGGTGAAGCAGTCACAGGTGAATTAGGACCTCAAAGATGATGAAGTCTGCTTTACTGAGAGGAAATATTTAAGATTTAGCATTGGGCTTAAATGTATAATAGTCACAAAATCAAGGTCAGGAGGGAAAAGACTACTTCAACTATTCATAACTAGTTTCTCCTGGAGTTTCCCTCAGAAGAGAAGCTCTTACAAAGAGTTATATGTTGTCTTTGTAGATGCGTGCCACCATACAACTTCATTTAGTAAAGATGGGCTTGAAGTTAAAAGATCTCAACCTGTTCTCTACTGATAGTATGAAGCTGGGTTTTCTTCCTGCTTCAGTGTGGGTTGAAATCTGGGGACAAAAACAAGTATTCACAAGCTTTGAAAGTTTAAGGAGAAAAGAGTTTCATATAAGCAGCATTTGAACATGAATGAGATTGTCCTGAGAAATTTGTCAGTTCCATTCCTAGGAAATGAGTGTTAGTCTTTTTCCCTTAGACAGTCAAAGGGAAACTAGACCCACAGAGGAAGAAAGACTATTCCACACTCACACTCCCTTCCCTGGAATTAGCCGACTCACTCTGAGCAAGCTTGCATGTTGGAAAAGATGACAATCCTAAAGGTTATCTTTCAGAGGAGCCCTGGGTTTTCTAAATTAGACTCAGGAGTTGTAAGTCACCTTATAGTCTGCTTCCCAGGGAATGTGACCTGCAGCAAAGATTAGCAGGCAGCAGTTAGTGAGTGCTGTTGGGATCCATGTCCTTGGGAAGAAATCAATGAGCTAAAGTAGAAGTTGACCAGCAATGCCAGCAAAATGAAGCCTGGCCTAAAACTGTGGGGCTTCCTGAAACTGGTATGATATTTCAAAGATGTCCTGAATTGGACAGAGGTCCAGGCCTTTACAGCCCTATATAGGTCAACTGTTGGATACAGGCAACTTCAGGAAGAGGGAATGAGCTTCAATAAAGAGGCTGTCTCTAGCTGGGAAAATCCTGATGGGGCTGACAGCTGAAGGCTGTGTTCTCACAACACTTCCAGCAGCTGGAAGTTTTTTGTTCCTACAGGGGAATTTGGATCCCATTGTCCACCTTATTAGCTAGTCGCATAACCATGGCTGGTCTCCAGAACAAACAGATTCTGGCTTATGGGAATAATTTAGGTAAAAGGTGTAAACAAAACAGAGCATCCTAAGTCCTACATCATGCCTAACCTTTCAGCTTGAGTCTTAATGTGACAAATCCTTCCTCTAAATATGTGAATGTAAACTGTGTGGATGACCAGACAAAAAAACTGTCATTCTCATCGCGCTGATATCTGCTATACTCTGCTTCCCACTTCTCATTCCGCTTTGTCCCTTCCTCAGATCCCCTTCTAGAACCCTCTTCCTCCATAAACTCACTAAACCTGAAAAATTTACAGCAAGTAAATATAACTCTCAAAAGTAGCCTAATTCCTCATTTAATGAGAGAATTTTAGGAAGGATATTTCTGTTATTCTGAATTAGTCTCTAACAAAGCCACAACAATAAGAAATTAGCAGATTCACGGTAGGTGGGAAGAACACTAAATCCTGCTGAATTTTATTAGTCAGATAAAGCATGGTGAGACACAGAACCTCCCTGCTGCTTCTCAAATCCACGATTGCAGTTTGTTGTCATGTCCTCCTGGGTTCTTGGTACACTGTAGTAATAATTTGTTTATATCCTAAGATAATGGCTTCCAAAATCTGGCTAAGTAGTTGGATATGACACTCCAGCAGTGTCATATGGAAAAGTAGACTAAGTACTTATCTTTTTAAACATTAATTAGGTGTCCTTAAGGGATCTCAAGGAGAACGAGAACCTCCATGGGCAGAAGAGCAAAGGATCAAGACTTGCAGAGTTTTTTTTTTTTTTTTTTTAGCTTCATTAAGGTTTACTTGAATAAAAATTGTATATATTTATAGTGTACAATATTTTGGTATATGTATATATTGAGCAACAATTAAGTCAAGCTAATCAACATATCCATCATTTCACATATTTATTTTTTTATGGTGAAAATGTTAAAGCCCTATCCTCTTTGCAGTTTTCAAGTATATATTAAATTAATATTAAGTATAATCATCATGCTGTACAACAGATCTGCAGAACTTATTATCCTGTCTAACGGAAAATTACATCCTTTGGTCAACATCTCCCCATTTCTCTCTCCCCCTCTCCAGCCCTGGTATCCACCATTCTATTTTCTGCTTCTGTGAATTCAGCTTCTTTGGATTCCACATGTAAGTGGGATCATGCAGTATCTGCCTTGCTGTGTCTCACTTATTTTACTTAGCATAATGTCCTTTAGGTTCATCTATGTTATTGTAAATTACAGGATTTCCTTCTTTTTTAAGGCTGATTGGTATTCTATTCTAATAGTACACATACAATATGTATAATGCAATGTACATATATAAACTAAATTTGGCCTGAGGATACCTTCATACTCAAATCCTTACAAAACAAACTGCAACCTTAGTACATTAATAAACTGAAAACCTAACACAGAAGTATACTTTTATAACAAATATCTTAATGTCAGTCACAGCAGCCAGACATCAGTCAATCACAGGTGGCCAGCTGATTTAAATAAAGCAAAATGCTAAGCTATAACCAGTTAAGCTGTCTCTCTATCTCACTTCTGTTTTCTTCCCATAAATGCTGCTTAATCACGTTGCAGGCCAGCATTCACAGAAGCTTGTTCTGGTTGTAAGGGCTTCCCAATTCACTAGTCAGTCTTTGCTCAATTAAACCATTAAATTTAACCTGTCTAAGCCTTCTTTCAACAGATTGGCAACCCAGAGAGGACCCAAATCAAAACTCCAGTGACCTGCAGGAGCACCTAGTGACCCAGTGAAGGTACCCACTGGAGTCCATTGTGTTCATTTATCTTTTGCAGCAACTGGAGGTCATGGGTGAGTTTTCTCTTGGATTTGAGGCTCTACCAGTTTGTGTTTTGAGCTCTTTTGAGTACTTTCTTCTTACTTCACTGGACAGGGTCTAGGATTGTATTGAATTTGATAATGAACTTGATTCGATCTAACTAGGAGGCCTTACTAGGTGTTTTTGATAATGGGTTTGTCACAATCCAAGGAGTCTGGGACTCCACCTTCTGGGACTTCAGCTAATGATATATATCTAAGTTATGAGCCCAGAAGCTGGGCTCTTAATTATTTTTTAATAATTATTATTTTTTAATAAATGGGCTAGGCTTACTAAGAATAACTTAAAATTACAGCGGCCACAGAGGTAAAGTCTTAATTTGGATAAAACTGTTTACTTGTGGGGCACATTAGAAAGCTTCAGAAGCCCTGACAAAACTGGTATGCGTTTCTTAATTGGTGAGCAGAGGCATCTAAAAAAATTACATAATTCAAAAATTGCCTCCCTAAAGGTTTTCTCACAGAAAGCCAATGAAAAGCTTAATCAGCAAACTGAGACATGGCAAAAGAGGATTGTACCCTGATGAAATTAACCCCACTGCTCCATACTGCAATATCCTAAGTCCACAACCTTTTTGCTCAATTATCTTTCTACCTTGAGAATAAAGGGGAGGTTAGGTAAGTGCTTTAGAAAGTGAAACCTTGCTATCACCCAGGCCTGCATGCCATAACCACTTCTACCTCATGGTCTAAAGCTGAGCTAAGACTCATCAGAAGAGGTATTTCTAATCCAAAAGAAAATCCTTAAAAATGTACTGAGGAATTTAAAATCCTCATAGGAGCTCATGATCTAGAACTCTCTGACCAGCTCTCTGATACTGGGACTCGGTGAAGCTCAAAAATGGATGCCAGCAGCAGAATAAAAAGAATCTGAGGATATTGAAGACCCTTTCAAAACCTCCTCAAGAGACAGGCCAGGGCCGGACATGGTGACTGAGGCCTGTAATCCCAGCACGTTGGGAGGCTGGTGGATCATCTGAGGTCAGGATTTCGAGACTAGCTTAGCCAACATGGCGAAACCTTGTCTCTAACTAAAATAAAATACAAAATTAGGCAGGAATGGTGACGCATCCCTGTAATCCCAGCTACTCAGGAGGCTGAGGCACAAGAATTGCTTGAACCCAGGAGGCAGAGATTGCAGTGAGCCAGGATTGTACCACTGCACTCCAGCCTGGGCGACAGAGCAAGACGGTCTCAAAAAAAAAAAAAGAGAGAGAGAGAGAGAGAGATGGCCCAAAAGCACCTAGAAGACTTGCTGAAAAGCTTTTAAATTCAATCCCTAAGGTTTACCTAAAAAACAAAAACGAAAACAAAGAAAACCCTGATTGTTCCATCATACAATCTGGCAGATGAAAAAACAAAAGTATAAACCAGTTACTAAAAAAATTATCAGTACATCTGGATTACAACGCTACAAGGGGTTTAGTGAAGCCCCTTCTTATTTTTCCCGGGCATTACGTCAGGACTTGACAACCCTGCAAGTTCCCATAAATTCTACCCTTATTCAGTATGTAGAGGATCTGTTGCTATGCTGTCCCACTAAAGAATGTTCTGGGCTGGGCGCGGTGGCTCAAGCCTGTAATCCCAGCACTTTTGGAGGCCGAGACGTGGCGGAATCACGAGGTCCAGTCGGGAGACTCGAGACCATCACTTGCTAACACGGTGAATTACCTCCGTCTCTACTTGTAAAAAAAAAATCAATAAAACTTAGCCCGCGAGGTGGCGGGCTGCTGTAGTCCAGCTACTCGGGAGGCTGAGCAGTAGAATGGCGTAAACCTCGGTGAGGCGGGCTTGCAGTGAGTCTGAGAACTGGCCACTTGTCAGCTCCCAGCCGGGCGATCAGAGCGAGACTCCACCTCAAAAATAAAAAAAAAAAAAAAAAAAATGTTCTGAAATTGACTTCGATAGCAACTCACACATAAAGCTCAGCAAAATTTGATAGAAAAAGAACTATCTATAAGGGAAATAGTCCACTATTTAGGATATGATCTACCTGCTGAAGGAATTTTTCTCTCACCTGAGAGAATAAAATCTATTCAGGGTTTATCTAGGCCTACACCTAAAAGACAGTTTAAGAGGTTTTATCAGACTCGCAGAATACTGCCTATCTTGAGTCCCAAATTATTCCATAATAATCTCACCATTGCATGAGCTAAGAATGCAGTACTAGAGGCTTTATCTTGGGAAGATAGTTATTAGCAGATTTTGATAAAAAAAAAAAAAAACTGGGCTTACAGTAGCTCCAAATTTTAGGACTTCTAAATTATACTAAATATTTCACCTTAATATTTCATGAGTATACTGACCAGGCATTAGGAGTTCTTACCCAAGAATGAGGGGGGAGGAACACATAGACCTATCACACATCATAGCCTGCAGTTAGACCCAGTAGCTAAGGCATATTCCAACAGTTTAAGAGCAGCAGTATAGCCAGATTGATAGAGGTCTCATCTGAGCTGGTTTTAAGGGGAATAAACTTTTTCACAAGTTCCACATGCTGTGGAAAGTTTATTTAATTCCAGTCAAACCAAACGTCTTTTAGCAAGTGCGCTAACATGTCATGAAATTCTTCTTTTGTCTCCTGATCATCTAAAATGCTGCAACTTACTTACTCCTGCTACTCTAGTACCTCTGCCTGAAAACAAGAAAGATCACAATTATGTGAGTGATATAGTATCAGAATTAATGGCCCTTCATATTTATTTATAAAATTCTCCATTAGATAATCCTACAGTAATACTTATTGTTGATGAGTCTTCTGCCAAAACTCATAAGAAAATATAAGGCAGGTTATGCTGTTTACAACCCAAAATGAGTTAATAGTTAAAAGAACTCCTCTCCAATTTACATCAGCTCAACTTGCAGAGCTTTTTGCACTTACACAACCTTATCACATAATTAGTAAATGTTTATACAGATGGCACATATACTTTTGAAGTAGTTCATTATTTTAGCATGTTATGGAAAAACAGAGGGTTTTTCACTTATAATGGGACCCCACACACAAAATGGACTCTAAAAGATGAACTCCTTTCTGCTATCCTGTTTCCATCACAAATTGCCATTATTAAGATTAAAGCCCATACCTATAAAATCAAACCTGAGTATCAAGGGAATGCCCTAACAGATTTTTGTGCTAAATCATCTAGTGCTGAAATGGCTAGCATGTACAATTTGAATGAACTTCATAAGACTGATCCAAGCCAACTCCCTTATTATGACTTATTTAATAAACAGTGCCATCCATCAGATTTGGAAAAATAAAATTGGTATCTCAAAGGAGCCAAATTCAATGTTAAGTGTGATGGCCCAGATGGTTGCCTGGTCCTCCCTGAATCCCTAAAGCTTTCATTGTTAAAAGCTTTGTACTCCACAACTAATCATCGATCAGGCAAGATGACCCAAATTATTTTTAAAAAAAAATTGATGTGGTGATTATTCTAAAATTGCAAAATGGTTTATAACCAATATTTGGCTCACCAAACCCCATAATTCTGGGAAGACAATAAAAACTTCAGATGGTATATTTCTAGCACCTGATGAATGATTTAAACATTTACAGATAATCTTCATTCAGTTGCAACCCCGAGTGGGACAGCAGTATGTTTTCATAATAACTTGCACATTTCTGGATTGATAGACGCTTTCCTGTGTAGGAAAGCTGATGCTATGAAAGTAGCTAAGAACTTATTAGAAAATTAGAACATGTCTCCTTTATGGGAATCCCTAAAGAAATCTCCAGCACCAGAAGAACCCATTTTTATTGGGTAAATTATAAAGCAAATAAACAAGATATTGTGAACACAGTAGCATTACTATTGTCCCTATCATCCTTAGTCTTCTAGAAAGACCAAAAGTACAAATGGCATTTTAAAATGGAAACTGGCAAAGCTAACAATCAATTTGGTTGCCTTGGCCAAAGGTACTACCATTGATTTTAATAGCAATCAGATCCACTCCCACTTGGAAACATAGATTGACCCTGTATGAAATAAGGTGTTAGATATAGTTAAGTTCCTCTTCAAAGGTTTAATTTCCAACTTCCTTGTTCTTTGTTCTCGAGATCAAGTTCCTTGTCCATTCTAAACTATCTGCTCTGTAAGCAACTTCTCCTGCCAGTCCCAGTCTGTAACTCGCATATCTTATTTGGAAACGGTCCTCTTTTATTCCTGGCTACTCATTATGTAAACTGTCCCTCCTGCCAAAACAGCTCTTCCTGCCAAAACTACCCTTCCCACTTTTGCTGCACCCTGACATGCCCAAATATGCATTGTACTGTAATGGACAGCCTCTCACTTGCAGCCTAATTAGACATATTCAATTTTAAACAGTAGCCAATTGGGTCAGTTTAGATTATGTGGTCCAAGTCCAGGAGACAGAACACAGAGGCAGGGGCTAACTGCATTAGGGATAAAAAATAAAAAAAATTAAAAAAAAACCCTTCCCTCCTTTGTTCTCGCAGTGGCCAGAAGTGCAAGCAGCACCCTTCTGCAGAAGTAAATTTGCCTTGCTGAGAAATCCTTTGTTTGAGCACTCTTTTTCCTTGTGACTCCGAGCTCTTGTTTCTAACAAAGGGAAGGCCTATGTCCTTAATAGAACCTCATATGTCTCCTGCTCTCCTAAATTCTGGGATGACTAACTACTGAATGGCTTTAATGCATTATGTCAAATAGTATTTTCACCAGGTAAAACACTATTCCAATATATTGTACTACATCAGGTAACGTAATACAGTAATATATTACACCAGGTAATATACTATACTTCTATGATGCACTGACTAAACACAATCAAATCCTTAATACAGAACCTGGAGACTGTGTCTTCTAGAAATGACATGAGAGAAAGACTGACCTTGAAAGGGCCATACCACCACCTGCCCTGAGGTAAAGCTTTAGGGCCTCAAAACGTGGGTCCACACCTCATAACTTAAAAGGACCCCTCCAGACTCTTTGAACTCTACACCACCTATCGGACACTTCAAAGTAGAGCTGACCAGAGAAGTTTTTCCCCAGAAGCAGACAACGCCATGCACACAGACAGCTTTCCCAAGATCTCAGATCAAGACTTTTTCTGCCATCATGAAGACTTGCTCTCCCTTTTCCTATTTTCTGCTATTCTAATCCTTTTCCTCTCCTTAAAGGAAAATTCACAGAAGCATAATCCATGGATGGCTTAGCAAAGGCTTATACTCTAGCAAGAAACCAGAGCAATTGTTGGGTTTGTATGCTAATGCAAAAAAGTAGAAAATGGTTCCATAAATACCAATGCCTCTCTATGTTTCCAATGAGCCACCCTGAAACCCTGAAGGAAGAGTAGAAGACTACTCATGATACTGTAAACATCAATACTATTTGCTTTCCTACATTTACTAGAAGCAGTACCCTGACCTTCCCAATTAATAATTTCAACATAGTAACAAGAACTCTTAAAAGAATGCCATGCAGCTTTAAATTTCTTCTTTGCCCCAGTTGGGATCTTGTGTATGGTGCTAAACAAGAATCAAGGTTTCACTTATCTTTTCCCTTTTTTTTTTTTTTTTTTTTTTTTTACTACACTAACAGTTTAATTAAAGAGATAGCTGATACTGTTCTTCCCCTAGACGCTGCCACCAAAGAAAGTAAGAAAAAGAACACATGATATGTTTATGAAAACTGATAGTAGTTGGTTTGTGGGCATTACAAATGGTGATCCTAGCTCTTACAAACTTTTCTTATTCGAGATGGAGTCTCACTGTGTCTCCCAGGCTGGAGTGCAGTGGTGCGATCTCAGCTCACTGAAAGCTCTACCTCCCCAGTTCACGCCATTCTCTTGCCTCAGCCTCTTGAGTAGCTGGGACTATAGGCACCTACCACCATGCCTGGCTAATTTTTTTGTATTTTTAGTAGAGACGGGATTTCGCTGTGTTAGCCAGTTTGGTTTCAATCTCCTGACCTCGCGATCCGCCCACCTTGACCTACCAAAGTATCTAATTTCTATGTTTCTTTTAGTGGGTCCAAGGTTACCATGACTTGTGGTACCAGGCTAAATATAAAAATGAATACCTCTTTAAATCAGACTGTTTTCCAGCAAACTATGGTCCTAAGTCACCACAATAACCTCAGCAAAGACTGACAGTAGGACTCAAATACTGTTGAACTGTCTATATTGTCTGAAATTTGATTTTATAAATTTTGATTGGTTCAGTTCATAGGGACTCCTATTAAGAAGTACACGTCAGTCTTTTTATCATCCTCTTAACAGTTATCATAATAGTACCCCTGGCACACTGTATCCTCTCAAGTCTTCAAAGCTTCTATGCAGCCATCCAGGTAGTGTTGAATGGTCTCACTCTGATTAGATCAGCAAGAACATAAATATTCAACTGATGCACATCATGACTTTTAGATTCCACACTAAGGCTAAATAAGTGTCTATGATGAAGGCAGAGAGTGGTATTAATGTCTGAGATTTTAGACAATCTCTCAAAATTGAGGGGTGGACCAAAAGTGGGGAATTGTTTAACTAAATTTGGCCTGCTCTGTACTCAAGTTCTTACATAGAAACTGCAATCTAATTTAGTACATAAATTAGCTGAAGCCTAATGTAGGAGTATACTTTTGTAACAAAGTTGAATCTTCGTCAATAACAGCAGCTGAGCTTCAGTCAATTGCAGGCATCCAACTAATCTAAATAATGCAAAATGCTGAGTGATAACCAATTAAGCTGTCACTGTACTTCATTTCTGTTTTCTGTCTATAATTGCCATCTAGCCATGTTGGAGGCTGGAGTTCCTAAAACCTGTTCTGGTTCTGAGGGCTGCCCAATTGACAAATCATTCTTTGTTCAATTAAACTGTAAAATTTAACTCATCTGAAGTTTTTCCTTTTAAATCTATGTTATGTATGTGTAGGTAGGTGTGTATATATACACATACACATGTTTTATATATATAACATTTTCTTTGTCCATTCACTGGTTGATATTTAAGTTTATTCTGTATCTTGGCCATTGTGAATAATGCTGCAACGAACATAGGAGTGCAAATATCTCTTTGACATATCAGTCTCATTTCCATTGGATATATTCCCAGAAGAAGAATTGCTAAATTATATGGTAGTTCCATTTTTAATTTTTCAAAGAACCTTCATGCTGGTTTCCTTAATGGCTATACTAATTTACATTCCCACCAACAGTGTAAAAAGGTTCCCTTTTCTCCACATCCTTGCTAACACTTGTTAACTTATATTTAATTTGATAACAACTATTCTGACAAGTGTGCGGTCATATCCCAATGTGGTTTTACTTTGCACTTCCCTGATGATTAGTGATGTTGAGTATTATTTCATATACCCGTTGGTCATTTGTATGTTTATTTGAGCAATGTCCCTTCATGCTCTTTGTCTATGTTTAATTAGATTGTTTTCTTGCTATTGAGTTGTTGGAGCTTCTTATATATTTTGTATATTGACCCCTTGTCTGATGTATGGTTTCCAAATATTTTCTCCTATCCCCTAGGTTGTCTCTTCACTAGGTTGTTTCCTTGACTGTACAGAAGCCTTTTGGTTTAATACAATCCCATTTGTGCCTATTTTTGCTTTTGGAATCATATCTAAAAAGTCTATGCCAAGTAGAAAGTTAAGTATTTTTCTGTTATCTTCTAGTAGTTTTACAGTTTTGGGTCTTACATTTAAGTTGTAAATCCATTTTTCTATGTCTCATATATACAAAGATATATGAGATATCCATTTTGTATGTCTCATACCTCTTTGTATATATGAGACATAGAAAAATGCCTCATAGTGAGAAAGGTACAATTTTTTTCTCCATGTGGATATCCAGTTTTCCCAGCCTTATTTATTGAAGAGACTGTCCTTTTCCAATTGTTCTATGGCACCTTTGTCAAAGATCAGTTGGCTGTAATTACATGAATTCCTGAGCTCTCTATTCTGTTCTAGTAGTGTATGTGTGTTTTATGTCATTGCCATGCTATTTAATTACTATAGCTTTTTGGCATATTTTGAAATCAGGTAGTGTGATGCCTGCAGCTTTGGGGTTTTTGCTCAGTATTGCTTTGGGTATTCAAGGTCTTTTGTAGTTAGTTACAAATTTTAGGACAAATTTTACTATTTTTTTGAAAACATAATTGGAATTTTGATAGGCTTTGTATTTAATCTGTCAGTCATCTCAGGTAGTAGGGACATTTTAATAAAATTCTTCCAGCCCATGAACACAGGATATTTTTCCATTATTTGTGACTTCTCCAACTTCTTTCATCAATTTTTAGAGTTTTCGGTGTAAATATTTTCCATCTCTGTGGTTAATTTTAAGTATTTTGATGCTATTGTAAATGAGATTGTCTTGATTTTCAGTTAGTTCAGATTTTCAGTTAGTTCATTGTTAATGCAACAGGTTTTTGTATGTTAATTTTGTATCCTGCAACTTTATTGGATTTGTTGATTACTTTAACAGTATTTTTGTAGAGTATTTAGGGTTTTCCATATATAATATGTCATCTGCAAACAAATAACTTAACTTCCTCCTTTCCTGTTTGGTTATCTTGTACAGTCATGAACCAGGTAATGACGTTTTGCTCAATGATGCACCACATATATGGCATTTCTATAAGATTATAAAATAAGTTCAAAATGTTCTATCACCTATTGATTTCTATCACCTAGTGATGTCCCAGCCATAACATCATAGTACAATGTATTACTCAGGTGTTTGTGGTGATGCAGGTGTAAACAAACCTACAGTACTTCCAGTCATATAAAAGTACAGCACATACAATTATGTACAGGACATCATCCTTAATATGCTATAAATGGCTGTATTACTGGCTTATTTTATACTATAGTTTTTATCATTAGAGTATACTCCTATTTTACATAAAAAAGTTAACAGTTAACTGTAAAACAGTCTTGCACAGATCCCTCAAGAGATATTGCAGAAGAAGGCATCATTATAGGAGATCACAGCTCCGTGAGTGTTATTGCCCCTGAAGATGTTTCAGTGAAACAAGATGTGGAGGCATAAGACAATGATATTGATGATCCTGACCCTATGTAGGCCTAGGCTAATGTTTGTGTCTTAGTTTTTAACAAAAAAAAATTTTAAGTAGAAAAAAATTTAATAGGAAAAATCTTATATAATATAAAGAAAAAAAATTCGTACAGCCAAAGTGTGTTTTAAGCTAAACGTTATTACAAGAGTCAAAAGTTTTAAAATTAAAAGTTTATAAAGTAAAAAATTATAGTAAACTAGCGTTATTAAAGTTTTTAAAATAAATTTAGCGTAGCCTGGATGTGCAGTGTTTATAGGGCCTACAGTGGTATACAATAATTTTCTACGCCTTCACATTTACTCACATTCACTCATTGACTCACCCAGAGTAATTTCCAGTCCTGCAAGCTCCGTTCATGGTAAATGCTTTATATTGTGTACCATTTTAAATCTTTTATGTCATCTTATTTTTACTGTGTCCTCTCTATGTTGAGATATATAAGTACTTACCATTATGTTACAGTTGCTTCTAGTATTCAGAACAGTAACATGCTGTACAGGTATATAGCCTAGGAGCAAGAGGCAATACTACATAGCCTGGGTGCGTAACAGACTATACCATCTAGGCTTGTGTAAATGTTCTCTATGATGTTCACACAATCACAAAATCTTCTAATGACACATTTCTCAGAACACATCTGTTTTTATATCATGAACAACTGTATTTACTATTTTGAAACAGGGTCTCACTCTGTCACCCAGGCTAAAGTGCAGGGGTGTGATCACAGCTCACTGCAACCTTGAACTTCTGAGCTCAAGGGATCCTCCCACCTTAGCCTCCAGAGTAGCTACGACTAGACACATGCCACTGTGCTGGACTAACTTCTTTATACATATATATATAAATAAATATATATATATAAATATAAAGTATATATTAATTAAATATTATATATAAAAATATATATATATAATTCAGGTATAATAAATTACTATAGTATAATTTGTAGAATTATATATATATAATATATACTATATAAATATAAATAGCCAGTACGTATTACGTATTAGAATATTTTATTACTTATATACTATAAAATTATATATATATATTAGCTATATATTATAGATTATATTTATATAATTATTATATATGTAGGTGGTTGTCTCGTTTTGTTACACCAGGCTTGTCTCAAACAATCCTCCCAAAGTACTGGGATTATAGGCATGAGCCACCATGCCCAGCTGTATTTATTTTTATTGCCCAATTGCTCAGGCTAGCACTTCTATTATGTTGAAAAGAAGTGATAAAAATTATCATCTTTGTCTTGTTCTTGATCGTAGAAGAAAAGCTTTTAGTTTTTCACCACCGAGTATAATATTTGCTCTGGGTTTTGATATATAGCCTTTATTGTGTTTAGGTGCATTCCTTCTATACCATTTTTGATGAGATTTTATCATAGAAAATGTTGAATTTTCCCAAATGCTTCATCTGTTGAAATGATATGGTTTTTGTCCTTCATTCTGTTAATGTGACGTATCATGTTTGTTGATTTGCATGTGTTGAACTATCGTTTTATGACAGGAATAAATCTTACTTGACCATAGAGAATGATTCTTGTAATGTACTATTGAATTTGGTTTGCATAACTTTTCATTTAAGCTGTAAATGTGGGCCTTTGGGAAGTTTTAAGCACCAATTCGGAGGCTGTGCACTCTTAGATTCCTCTACCTGACATTTTAGTTACCATGCTGCAGACTCTTTACTTCCTATGAAAAACTGGGAGTTGATTCAAACTCTGAGATGGGAGGTGTAATCCTACAAAGGCAAGGATAGCATGAAGCAGAAAATGAAGGAAAGACATACAAGGGGGTTGTTATCAAACTAACAACAATTTCACAATAAAGTAGGACCAGATATTGAGTTCCAGGATAAATCTTTCAGACAGACCATGTAGAACAAACCTCCTCCACTCAGAATGAGTCTATGAGTAAGAAGCTAGGAACAGAAAAACGATAACTGATAAATCCCATTCTTTCTTCCTTTCAGTGAAGTCTGCCCTATGGGATGATAACACCATGATTACAAGTTATTTTCCAGACACTCTGTGCAGGTGCTGTGCAAGCCAGGTTTTACAACCCACCAGCAATGTGCTGCTTTGGACTCCAGAAGTGGTAGTAGGAGTCATAACCTCTATAGATCCAGTTAGGTTGGATCTAGATGCTTAAATCACTGTGGCCCTCATTAAGGAGGTCTCAGAGAAGGGTGTCCAAAGTCTGACGCTCATTCTAGTGAAGGCTGAGACAGGAGGTGGCATTAGTAGGTGAGAGGTTGGTGATGTCTTTTAACCACAATGACTCCTAGCCTTCCTATTGAGAAGTGGCCAAGGCCTGTGTAGGTTTGATGAAGACGGTATTAGGAGAATTAAAAACTGGGTTTAGTACAGCCAAAAATATAAGGACTGGGGCACAAAATTTCCTCAGAATGCAGAATTCACAATTCTCTTCACCAGAGATAGATGGCACGCACATCAAGCTCCAGTAGGCTATGAAATTCTTCCTGTACCTGAGACCTGAAGCATACAGCAGTCACCCATTGAGTAAGCCACGTTTCAGCTGCCAGAGCAACTACCTTCCCACCCAGCTCTGCAACTTTAGCCCTCCAGATTAGATGAAAATCTACAATACAATGTTGTCCAGCTAATAAATACCTACAATAAGGAAAGACTGTAAAATAAATTATGGAACCTGATCATGGGGTGGAAATTCTGCCCAAAAAAATGGTGTTTAACAATATTTACTATTTATGCTGAAAGTAAAATTTCTGACAAGCTAGTAAAGGTCAGTTTGTAAATTACATAAAGCATGGATTTCAAAACTGGACATTTTATTGATAAGGGGCATACACAATTTTATAAAGAAAAAAGTTTTTGAGGAATTTTTAGGCTGGAGAGTCCTGTTGACAAATTTTATAAAATTCTCACCTGAGTTTGCCCTGGTAGGTGAAATCAGTATTTCAAGTATGGTACCATGTCTTTGAAGTGACATTTCCTGGAGATGTGCCTGCTCTGCTCTTTGAATACTTAAGATTCCTTTGCTTTGCTTTCAACACCCTAATTAAACTATGGATCTTCTCAAACAGTTTGCTCCACTAGTACACTGGGATGGTGCTTAAATCACTAGCGTTTGAAAAGCTAATGCTGCAGTGGGGAAGCAGTAGGAACAAAATTCTGATGTGTTTTTATTTTGCTTTTGTCCATTTTTATGTTAACCATGCAAGAGATGAGAGCACCATCTTGGTGGAACAGTAACACTGCCCTGCCTACATAAAGCCAGGTGGTTTTTAAAACATGCATTCCATGTTATTCTTTGGCATTACACTGAACAATATCTTCATGCATATATGAGTGCCACAGGCACTCACAACAGCTGTTCTTGCTGAGGCTGCCATGAATCCCTTGACAGATCATAGTCAACAAATTTAGTAAACCATGGTAGAAAGACACAGCACAACTAGATTCAGACTATCAGGTAAACCAGCTAGTTACTCATTCGTATTTAGCAGGTTCCCACAACCATCAAATCCTCCCAGTACTTAGTCTATTCCACCTCCTAGGTAATGCTCTATCTCCACCCAGTATTGGTTGCCTATACTGGAATATTGCAAAGAGCTCTATATAATGCTCAATGGCTATTAAGTGCTCTGGTGAGACTTTTGCCAGTACTACATTGGAAAGTCAGAGTAGCAGCAAACTGCCATGAAGATATCTCCTGGTAGCTTTGACTACCTGTTCATGAAATAATCTCAAAGTATTTCGAGAGAAAGGCAGACCATTTCTTCTTTTGTGCCAAATTTTCTAGGACTCGTGGTTTCTTTTGGTCCAGGTGCTAAGCCACTGTCATAGGCAACCCTCGGAGCTGGAGTAGATCCCTCCCACATCCAAAATTTGGTTTGAATATCGAGACTGATGACACCACTCAGGCATGAAGAGGGTATGAAAAAGCTGATTAGTCACATAATGAGGCTTCCTGAAAGAGCTGAGCAAGCTCCCAAGCAGGTCCCCAAATGACTTGAGATAAAACAGGGAGGGGAGAATGGATTGGGTTGCATTGAGGTTAGAGAGTGGTGCGCTGAGGTAAGAGTTTTTTCATACACAGGCTTGGGGTTATGTGATTTAAATTTCCTGCTGGCATCAAAGGAGGAAACATCCAGGCTTTGTTGCTGATTTGCCCAGGTGTAAGGCAAGGCAGGCAGGAGGGGAAGAGTGGAAAGGGGAAGTTTTAGGCTATCAGCAGTCAAACATCAAAAATGAAGTCAGACTCTTGACTACAACTTACTCCAGATTTTTGATGACTGAAATGTGCCATGTTTCACTTAATCAAATTTGAACTAAATAAGCCATTACAATACTCCAAGAGGCCTTACGGTCTGAGGCCAGTAAGGGAGGTGAAAGTTCTATTGACTACCTTGGTTCAACACCCAGAGTTGTATATTTTGTGACAGGAAATGTGTTCCCTCTGGTCATTATTATTTCTAGAATATCAAAGGAAATGAGGAATGTCTTGATGAGGCCTTGTATTGTGACTTTAATATGTACAGGGACATACGTGAGCTTGATTTATATTTTTGCTATCTGTGAGGCAAAACATTTCCAGAGTTCTTATCTCAAAGGAGGAAATTTTGGAAAAGGAATTGTTGTTACTACCATTGGCCAGAGCAGATGGCCTGACCACTGGCAATGGCCCAAGAATCTATAAAAATGTGCAAATGGGGTTGTTGGCCAGCACATCCAGTGCTAAGATGACAGCCTGATGTTCAGCCAATTGTGCTGACCCTTGGCTCCTGTCCTTTATCAGGGATGTCTAAGTTAAAAAGAAAAAGCAGTGGCTCTCCAGTGAGCTCTATCACATGTGATAGTGACTACCATCCATGAAGTGTGAGAAGTTCCTCTGCTATTCACTCAATTGATCCCAAGGGAACTCCCAAAGTAGCCAAAAGGTCTAAGGGTGGTGGCCTCCTCCAGCCTTGGCACCTGGCAAGGGACTGAGGACAGGAGAGGTCACCCTCTCTTCCAGTGGCCTCTTCTGTGATGTGCCAGGGACATGCCAAGAGACACAGATTTGGCTCTATCCTGTAGATACCATTTCCATTTTACAAAGGAATCCTTGGTGGCCATGCTGAGCTTGTGGGGTTCCAATTTCATGATCTAACACATAATGATTGGCAGCTGAGTACAGAGAGTCATATGCTTGGGGCCTATGACAGCCTCTATCTCCAGAAGAGGCCAGTATGTGGTCAGCAATTACCATTTCAGGTGAATGACATGAGGCCAAGAAAGGCAGTTTCTTGCACCAGAAATCCATGGGTAACTTATGGCCATTATAGGTGGCCCAGAGATTCCAGGAGGCCTAAGGGGAGGTGGCTAATGCCTCTATGGTATGGGAGTCTCTTGGGAAGTACCTGTGGTGTTGCAATTTGGACAGATTTCAGAGCCTTTTGTTATACAGGGCCCTATTCAAGGTGAGACAATTTATGAGTAATAACATAAATGGGCTTAAGTAAAATTTGTAAATGAGGAATACATTGCCTTCAGTGCTCAAGGATCCCTAGAAGATATTGAGCTTAAAGTTGTGTGTGGTAAGAACGTCAACAGCTGCTTGACAGTGTGAGAAATGGAGTGATTTTCAGCTTACCAAATAATGATCAGGAATTTAACTTAGAGGGGTGGGACTTTGCACTATGTACAGAGCAATGGCCCATTCTCTTGTGTGAGCTCCTCTGTCAGTGTCTGTATGTACTGAATGAGTGTAGTCAATGTATTTCCTCAGATGAGGATGTCATCTGTGTGTTATACACCATGTACCTATGCTCCTGGAGAAAGGTGAATGTGCCTGCAAAGACCGTATGTGATTTCAGACATTTGTCCACTCAAAGGTAAAGGCAAACTGCATCTGAATGTCTACTGAAACAGGCAATGAACAGAGTGTATTAGCCAAATCTAGGATGCAAAGTACTTACGAGTTGCTGGTTGGATGGAATTAGTGATTTCAATAGTAAGGTTGTGGTAATATACTATGAGGTGCCATTCACTCTCTTCAAGTTTAAGAACAGGCCAAATTGAAATGTTAAATGGAGAAGCTTTAAACAGATCTTCTATGATGGGTTTTAATCCTTGAAGGCTCTGTCTTAATTTGAATTGGACCATATTAGCCATTTTAACTAAAAAGAGAAGGCCCATGGGGTCACTTTAAAAGAAAAAAAAAAGTCTCACTCTGTCACCAGGATGGAGTGCAGTGGCATGATCTGAGTCCACTGCAACCTCCACCTCCTGGGTTCACATGATTCTCCTGCCTCAGCCTCCCAAGTAGCTGGGACTAGAGGTGCCAGCCACCACACCCAGCTAATTTTGTATTTTAGTAGAGACAGGGTTTCACCATGTTGGCCAGGATGGTCTCGATCTCTTGACCTTGTGATCCGCCTGCCTCGGCCTCCCAAAGTGCTAGGATTACAGGCGTGAACTACTGCTTCTGGCTGGGGTCATCTTTTATCAAGCAAAGATTTCATTTGATCTTAATTTGTTACTTGTTGGTTCAGAGTGTTCAGATCAATGTGGGGTATTTTAGGACAACGAGTGCTGTGACATTGAGGAATGTAGGCAAGGCAATAGTTCTGATGGTTAAGGTGAAACATACCTGTTTGTTATCCATTGTATGTTTAGTAAATGCCCTAATATTATAAGGAGTACCTTGTTTAAATGTACTAGGATCTCTAGGTAAAACACTAATTTGATCCCCAGGATAGATTAAGGACAAACATTTACAAATTGATTGACTGTAGCAGATGTTAAACCTAATTCAGAGCCTATATTGTAGAGGCACAAAAGCAAATCAGTAGCCTTTTGGCTGCATAAATGATTTTAGTAAATTTTGGATTTCAAATTGGATCAAATTGCGGGCTTCTGAGTTTCCTTCCTTCCTTTGTGTTCATGTTTTGTTCTATTTTGTTGGTGGTTCTATTTTGTAGGGGCGAGGGGGGGTACCTTCTTTATACATTCCATAATTATATATGTTTTTTTCCTCCAAAAAGACACAAATCACTGTCATCATGGTTAGTGGCCTCCTTCATAGCAATGGTTTTTTTCTTTTATGAGATGGAATTTCACTCTTGTCACCCAGGCTGGAGTGCAGTGGCGCAATCTCGGCTCACTGCAACCTCCACCTCCCATGTTCAAGTGATTCTCCTGCCTCAGCTTCCCAAGTAGCTGGGATTACAGGCACCCACCACCATGCCCTGCTAATTAATTGTACTTTTAGTAGAGATGGGGTTTCACCATGTTGGGCAGGCTGGTCTTAAATTCCTGATGTCAGGTGATCCGCCTGCCTAGGCCTCCCAAAGTGCTGGGATTACAGGTGTGAGCCATCACACTGGGCCAGCAATGATTTCTTCATTGGGTTTAATGACTCCAGACTTAAGCCAGGTTGGAATTAACATCTTCTTGACTGTGCCACAGGACTGACATGGATGCTTTTTCCTTATAACCCTAAGGGTAAGAATCTTTGTTTTGACAGAAGCATCATCAGTAGCAGCAACAAAGACATTTTATAGGATCTTAGTGAGCTGTTTACTTTTAGTGTAACCTTAGCATACCACATAGTAACTGTTCTTCCACATGAGTGACCACCTGATGGGCGCTATGTTGTACAGGGCATCAGTCTTTCCACTGAGTCATCTATAGAACAGAGGCAATGCCTGCTTGAAATACACAGCCAGTAGCCACAGAGTAAGAGTTATTCTCCTGAGTCCAGCATCAGTCTCAGCTTATGTTGAAATCAAGACACACAGTCTAATCTGAGACATGAAGATAGGTCCAGATCAAGACACCCAAGCCAGGTCCTATAGACCCCTAATTGTGCCCCCACCAAAAAAATCGTATGTTAAAGTCCAAACCTCCAATGTAACTCTATTTGGATATATGGCCTTTACAGAGGTAATTAGAGTTAAATGGGGTCACAAGTATGGGGCCTTGATCCAATAAGATCGTTGTCCTTATGAGAAGAGATACCACAGAGCTCACTCTCCCTCTCTCTGTTTCCATACACATTAAGAAAAAAAACATGGGGGCATAAAGTAGCCATCTGAAACCTAGGAAGAGAGCCCCTACCAGAAGCCGGACCCAGCTGGAAACCTGATCTTAGACTTTTCAAGTCTCCAGTACTGTGAGAACATAAAATTCTACTGTTTAGCCACTCAGTCTGTGGTACTTTATAGTAGCCTGAACAAACTAATACAAAAGGCCACGTGTGAAAGGGTCCAATCTCATATTCCTGTCCCTAAATGTTAATTATTGAAACTTCAAATTTAGATCAGCGTAACCTATGAGAGATTTGGTAGAACTCAGTGGCACAAAGCAGCACAGCTCAGCGGACAAGCTGGCGAGCAGGCAGCAAACAGTAATACGACTTGAACCACCTGCTAGCCAGCAAGTGTCAGAGTCAGTTATCAAGTCAAGGCAAGAAAAAGAAGCATCCCTGGTTGTGGTGGTAATCAGTATCTAGGAACCTTGTTCACTGCACCAATTGTCATAGACACCTTGTAGAGCCCGATGGACCACCAAAACCAGCATGTGCTGGGACCGATGAAACAACACACACGACCTAAGAGAATACAAAAAGTTTATTATTCACATGAGGCTTTCTGAAGAAAGCATGGAGGACCCCCAAATGGATCTGAAAATAGCTTGAGAAAAAGCAGGGAGGGAAAGTTGGCTTGGGTTTCATTAAAGTAAGAGGGGAAGGCTGGTGTGTGGATTGCCATGCACAGGCTTGTGCATGTGTGGTTTGAATGTCCTACCAGCACCAAAAGAGGCAGAATGTGGGCTTTCTTATTGACTATCCCAGATGTGGGTCAAGAAGGAAATAGGAAGGGAAGGAATAGGGACTTTAAAAATATTAGCAGTTAAATATCAAAAATTGAGTCAAACTCCATTATACAAGCTATCACTTGATATTTTATCCTTTGCTGTAATACCTCAAAGATATCTAAAAACAAGTTACTTCTTCAATGTAATACACTATATCAATAGGTTAAAGAAAAAAAATCACATGTTCACATCAATAGATGCATAAAAAGTACTTGACAAAATTCAATAGATGTCAAAAAAAATTTGACAGCCATTCATGACAAAAACTCTCAGTAAACTAGGAATAAAGGGAAACTCCCTCAACTTGACAAAGAGTATCTCCAGTTAACATCGTAATTAATACTTAATAATGAGAATCTATGAGCTTTCCCAGTAAGATCAGGAACAAGGCAAGGATATCCCCTCTTTCTACTCCTTTTCAACATTGTACTGGTAGTCCTAGCTCATGCAACAAGAAAACAAAATAAAAGGTATATAGAATGGCAAGGAGAAAATACAACTGTCTTTTTTTGTTTTTTGTTTTTTTGTTTTGTTTTTTTAGCAGGTGGCATGATCGTCTATGTAAAAAATCCAAAAGCGTCAATAAAAACCTCCTGAAACTATTAAGTGATTATAGCAAGGCTACAGGTATAAGGTTAACATATGAAAGTCAATTGCTTTCCTACATATCAGCAATAAACAGAAGAATTTGAAATTTTAAAAAGATCCATTTGTATTATAAATATACAAAAATATAAATACTTAGTTATAAATCTAACAAAAAATGTACAAGATCAATTTAAGAAAAGCTATAAACTCTTGAAAGAAATGGAAGAATTAAATAAATGGAGGGATATCCCATGCTCAAGGACAGGAAGATCCAATATTGTCAAGGTGTCAGTTCTCTCCAAGATCACTCCTAATCAAAATCCCAGCAAGTTATTTTTTAGATATTGGCAAACTGATTCTGAAGTTTACATGGAGTGCAAAAGACCTAGAATAGCCAACACAATATTGGAGAAGAACAAAGTTGGAGAACTAATGCTACCCAACTTCCAGACTTACTGTGAAGCTACATAATCAAAACAGTGGGATATTGGTGAAAGAACAAATAGGTCAATGGGACAAAATAGAAAGTTCAGAAATATATCCACATAAATATAGTCAACTGTTCTTAGAAAAACAACACAATGGAGATAAAATAGTCTTTCAACAAATGATGGTGGAACAACTGGACATCTCCATATACCAAAAAAAAAAGTCTAGACACAAACCTTATACCCTTTACAAAAATTAATTTAAAATTGATCACAGGTCTAAATGTAAAATGCAAAACTATAAAACTCCAAAAAGAGTTTAGCACAAAATTTAGACGACCTTAGATTTAACAATTACTTTCTAGATACATCAAAGGCATGATTCATTAAAGAAAGAATTGATAAGCTGGGCTTCATTAAAACTTTAAAATTTCTGCTCTGTAAAATACATTGTGAAGAGAATAAAAAGACAAGCCACAAAGTGGGACAAACTATTTGCAGAAGACATGTCTGATTTACAAACAAACTGTTATCCAAAATACACAACTCTTAAACTCAACAATGAGAAAACAAACAATCCAACTTAAAAATAGGCCAAAGACCTCAACGAACACCTCACCAAAGAAGATAGCCATCAAATAAACAACTGAAAAGACATTCCACATCCTACGACATCAGGGAAATGCAATTTAAAACAACAACGAAATACCACCACACATCTTTTAAAATGGCCGAAATCCAGAACTTTGACAACTGCAAATGCTGGCCAGGATGCAGAGCACAAGGAACTCTCATTCATGGTCAGTGGGAATGCAAAATGGTACAGTCACTTTGGAAGACAGTTTGATGGTTCCTTACAAAACTAAACACACTCTTACGATACAATCTAGCAATGGTACTCCTTAGTATTTGCCCAAATGAGTTGAAAATTTATGCCACACAAAAACCTGTACATGGATGTTTATAGAAGCTTTATACATAATTGCAGAATTTGGAAGCAACCAAAATATCCTTTAGTACATGAATGGATAAATAAACCATGATACATTCAGACAATGGAGTATGATTCAGCACTAAAAAGAAATGAGCTATCAAGCCATAAAAAGACATGGAAGAAACTTAAATGCGTATTACTAAGTGAAAGAAATCGGTCTGGAAAGCTCTCTACTGTGTGATTCCAACTATATGACAAGCTGGAAAAGGCAAAACCATGAAGACAGTAAAAAGATCAGTGACTGTCAAGAATTGATGGGGAGGGAGAGAAGAAGAGAGCACAGAGGACAAAAGTACTCTGTATGCGACTATAATGGTGGATGCATGCCATTATAAATTTGTCCAAACCCGCAGAATGTAAAACACCAAAAGTTAACCCTAATGTAAACTATGGACTTTGAGTGCAGATGATGTGCCAGTGTAAATTCATCAATCGTAATCAATTTACCACTATGGTAGGGAATGTTGATAATAGGGGAGGCTATGCCTGTAGGAGAACAGGGAATATGGTCTGTGTACCTTCCTCTCAATTTGGTTGTGAATCTCAAACTGCTCTGAAACAAAAAGTCTTTGAAAATTGTCAACAGTCAAGGGATAAAATGGCCAACTAGACACAGCTAGGAAGCACCACCCACATGGAGAGAGATCCAGGTTTTGGGTAAACCAACATAATTTGGACAGATCTTTATGAAGAAAACACCAAGACCAAGAGTGGACAGAGACATGATGCAGATGCTGAGGCTGAGGAGACAAAAGACTGGGAACCCTGCATGGAGTAGTCAAATGCTGGGACTAGTTCCCAGCCCTAAACAGCTCCTGGGGAATGGGTGAGTGAAAGAACTGGACTGCCCACCCTCATCAGGAACCTTTAGGATCTTGGCTACAGGGAGCCCCACATCTGCCATGGATGTTTGAACTTACAGGGGAATTTGTCCAGAGAGTAGACAGAGATGAGGCTTCAGCCAGGGCAGAACCAGGGCCTTTGTGCACAGTGCAGCTGCAGCACAGCATGGTCATAGGAACCCATTCCCCAGGGCTCACCATCTCCCTCCAAGAAGCTTTAACCCCAGCTGATCACTGAGCTAGGAACGAGCATAGCCAATCTCTCCAGTGGACTGGGGCACATGTGTTTTGCAGGTCCTCCTGCCCACCAGCTCCTCCCAGGGCCCCTACCTGGCCACCATGCAAAATCATGTGTACAATACAGCCTCCACTGCCCAACCTGGGTGCTTTGCTCTACCTGATTATGTACTCAGTGACCCGGAGCAGCCTTAAAAGAAATTCCAGTCAAGAATTTTGTATCCTGCCAAACAAAGCTTTATAAGTAAAAGAGAAATAAAATCCTCAGACAAGCAAATGCTGAGGGAATTCATTTCAACTAGACAAGCCTTACAAAAGGTCCTTAAGGGAGTGTTAAACATGGAATGGAAAGAACATCTACTACCACAAAAACACACTTAAGCATATAGCCCAAAGTCACTATAAAGCATCTACACGATCATGTCTACATAACACAACATAACTGCGTGTTGTGTGCTAACAACAATGACAGGTCAAAATCTCACATACCAATACTAATCCTGAATGTAAATGGGCTAAATGCTGCACTTAAAAGACAGAGTGCCAAGCTGGATAAAAAGACAAGACCCAACTATTTACTGTCTTCAAGAGACCCATCTCACGTGTAATGACACCCACTGGCTCAAAGTAAAGGAGTGGAGAAAGATCTATCATGCAAATGGAAAACAGAAAGAGCAGGAGTCACTATTCTTATTTCAGATACAACAGACATTAAACCAATCAAAATTAAGAAGGACATCCCATAATGATAAAGGGTACAATCCAACAATACTCAACTGTCCTACATATATATGCACCCAACATTGAAGCACCTAGATTCATAGAACCAATTATTCTTGGCATACAAAAAGACTTAGACAACCACACAATAATAATGAGAAACTTCAACACTCATACTGACAGCAATAGAAGATCAAGGCAGAAAAATAACAGAGAAGCTTTGAATGTCAACTTGATACTTGACTAACTGAACCTAATAGACATGTACAGAACACTCCACCCAACATATACAGCATGTACGTTCTTCTCATCTACATACAGAGCATAGTCTAAGATTAACCACATGCTCAGTCAGAAAAAAAGTCTCAATTTCTTAAAGAAATTGAAGTCATACAATGCACCTTCTCAGACAACAATAAAAATAGAAATCAATATCAAGAATATCTTTTCAAATTACACAAAAGCATGGAAATTAAACAACTTTCTCCTGAATAGCTCCTGGGTGAACATCAAAATTAAGGCAGAAATTTTTTTTTAAATTAAATCCATAAAAATATTACTTACAAACTCTCTGGGATGCAGCTTAAGCAGAATTGAGAGGAAAGTGTACAGTGATAATACCTTAATCAAGAAGTTAGATCTGAAATTAACAATCTGACTTTACACCTAAAGGAACTAGGGAAAAAAAAAACCAAAAAGAAGAAAAATAACTAAAACGATAGAAGAAATGAACAAAATTGAAATGCACAAATCTAAATAAAAGATCAATAAAACCAAGAGTTTATTATTCAAATGCATAAACAAGATTCATGGATCCCTACCTAGATTAACAAAGAACAAAAAGAAGATCCAAATAAGTACAATCAAATGACAAAGATAACATTACAACCAATCCCACAGAAGTACAAAGATCCTTAGAGAATACTATGAATGACTCTATGCAAACAAATTAGAAAATCTAGAGGAAATTAATGAACTCCTGGAAACACATAATCTCCCAAGATTGAACCAGGAAGAGACTGAAATCCTGAATAGGCCAATATCAAGCTCTGAAGTTGAATCGGTAATAAAAAAGAAAACCTACCAACCAAAAAAGTCCCGGACCAGATGGATTCACAGCCAAATTCTACCATACCTACAAAAAAGAACTAGTATCAGTCCTACTAAAACTATTCTAAAAATTGAGGAGGAAGGCCTCCTTTCTAACTCATTTTATAACTCATTTTATAAAACCAGCATCAGCCTGATACTAAAACCTGGCAGAAACCCAATGAGAAAAGAAAACTTGAGGCCAATATTCCTGCTGACCATAGACACAGAAATCCTCAACAAAATACTAGCAAGCCAAATCCAGCAGTGTGTCGAAAAGTTAATACACCACAACCAAGTAAGCTTTATTCCTAGGATGCAGGGCTAGTTCAAATACACAAATCAATAAATGCGATTCATGACATAAACAGAAGTAAAAGCAAAAATCATATAATCATCTCAATAGATGAAGAAAAGGCTTCTGACAAAATCCAACACATCTTCATGATAAAAGCCCTCAGACTAGGCATCAAAGGAACATCTCTCAAAATAAGAGGCATCTATGACAAACCCATAGCCAACATCATACTGAATGGGCAAAACCTAGACCATTCTCCTGAGAATTGGAAAAAGACAAGGATGTCCACTCTTACCACTCCTATTCAGCATAGTACTGGAAGTCCTAGCCAGAGTCATCAAGCAATAGAAATAAAAGGCATCCAAATAGATAAAGAATAAGTCAAACTATCTCTCTTCACTAACAATATGATTCTATATCTAGAAGTTCTTAAAGATTCTGCCAAAAGGCTCCTGGAACTGACAAATAAAATTTCAGGATATAAAATCAATGTACAAAATCAGCAGCATTTCTATACACCAGTAACATCCAAGCTAAGAGTCAAATCAAGGACACAATCCCACTTACAATAGCCACACACAAAAAATGAAATACCTAGGAATCTAGGAATTTGTATAACCAAGGAAGTGAACTATCTCTACAAGGCGAAATATAAAATACTGCTGAAAGAAATCAGACACAACACAAATAAATGGAAAAGCATTCCATGCTCATGGACAGGAAGAATCAATATTGTTAAAATGGCTCCCCTGACCAAAGCAATGCACAGATTCAACACTATTTCTGTGAAACTACCAATGTCATTCTTCACAGAATTAGAAAAAACTATTTTAAAATTTATATGGAACCAAGAAAGAGCCTGAATAGCCTAATGAATCCTGAGCAAAAAGAACGTAATTGAAGGCATCACACTACCCAACTTCAAACTAGACTATAAAGCTACAGTAAACAAAGCAACATGGTACTTTTTACAAACCCAGACACGTAGACCAATAGAACAGAATAGAAAACTGAGACATAAACCCACACACCTAAAACCTTTGATCTTTGACAAGGCTGACAAAAACAAACAATAGGGCAAGGACTCTCTATTTAACAAATAATGCTGGGATAACTGGCTATCCATATGCAGAAGAATGAAACTGGATTCTTACCTTTCACTATATGCAAAAATTAACTCAAGACGGATTAAAGATTTAAATGTAAGGTCTCAAACTATAAATATGCTAGAAGAAAACCTAGGAAATACCCTTCTTGACATAGGCTTTAGCAAAGAATTTTTGACTAAGTCCTCAAAATAAATTGCAATGAAAACAAAAATTGACCAGTGAGATCTGTTTAAACTAATGAACTTCTGCACAGCAAAAGAAACTGTCAACAGGGAAAACAGACAACCTACAAAATGGGAGAAAATATTCACAAACCTATGCATCTGACAAAGGTCTAATATACAGAATCTATAAGGAACTTAAATAAACAAGCACAAAACAAACAATCCCATTAAAAATTGGGCATATGACATGAACATGCACTTCTCAAAAGACATACAAGCAGCCAACAAACTTTTGAAAAAAATGCTCAGTATCACTTATTAGGGGAATGCAAATCAAAACTGCAATGAGATAACATCCCACACCAGTCAAAATGGCAATTGTTAAGAAGTCAAAAAACAACAGATGCTTGTGAAGCTGCAGAGAAAAAGCAACACTTATACTGTTGGTGGAAATGTTAATTACTCCAGCCACTGTGGAAAGCAATAGGAGATTTCTCAAAGAACTTAAAACAGAGCTCCCATTTGACTGAGCAATCCCATTACTGGGTATATACCCAAAGAAAAATAAATCATTCTACAAAAAACACATATGTACTCATATGTTCATCACAATGGTATGTACAATAGCAAAGACATGGAATCACCCTAGGTGATGATCTGTGGTAGAGTGAATCGGGTAAAAAAATGTGGTATATACACACCATAGAATACTATGCAGCCATAAAAAAAAGGACAAAATCATGTCCTTTGTAGCAACTTGGTTGCAGCTGGATGCCATTCACCCTAAGTGAACTAGCATAGGAACAGAAAATCAAATGCTGCATGTTCTCACTTATAAGGAGGAGATGAACATTGAGCACACATGGACATAAACATGGGAATAATAGGCACTGAAGACTATGAATGGGGAGAAGCAGGAAGGGGGTCACACATGGAAAAACTACCTATTGGGTACTATGCTCAATACCTCTGTGATGAGATTCATACCCCAAATCTCAGCATCACGCAACATACCCATATAACAAAACCTGCACATGCACCCCCATATCTAAAAGTTGAATTTTATAAAACAATCCAGTCCCAGCAACACACCAGGTCCAAAAACATTGTTCAGTAGTCAAACATCAAAATAGAGTCAAACTGATAATATGAGCATCCCTGAGTACACTATCCTTTGCTATTATACCTCAAACATGTCTAAAATCAAGCAACTTCTGTTACTAATTTAGGTATTAACCATTATAGACAACTTTCTCTGACCTTCAGTCAGGAGCAGCCAAGAATCATAAAGTAGTATAGGTTATATCAGATTCCCATTGGTCACCCATGTCCACATGCATTCTCAAGTATTTACAATGACCTAAATGTGAAATCTGTAATTCCTTTACTCAGTTCCACCTAAAACTCCACCATTTTATAAAGCATTACTTCCTACACTTGAGGTAATAATTGCCACTCTTCTGCTGCTATGGCTAATCTGAACCACCACCAGTGAGGTTCTTCCATCCTAGCCAACATTGCCGTTTTATACATATTAACTGAATTACCACCTTAGGAATCTTATCTCATTTATTCACATCTATAATAATTCAATATAGCACCATGACAAAATTCAAATAGCAAGTGATAAATCCTATTTTCATAGTGACATTAACAATAACATTCATCATTCATGTTGAATTTTACCCTAACAAATGGGCTAGGCTTCTTCATCAGAATGTCTGGACTTAAAGCTACATAAGTACCTTTAGTCAGACTCATGCATACTACATAATAATGCGGTATCCTATTTGGAGATGATATTAATTCAGGAGTTCTTTTCATCGTTATTTTTGATTAGATGTTCCTTCTGAAAATTCTCACAAGAGTAATTCCTTCATAAAATTCTTATGAGAGTAAGCCCCAGTAGGGTAATCAATGCTTTCAGCAAGTGGGTGATATTAAATATGTTTTAAATCCTTAGAAATGAATATACACTCATCATTGAATCCATAAGCTTTCATCTTGCACAACAACACAGTTTCTTGTAATAGGCATTATCTACTCCCCCACATATTACGCATTTCCACAATACTGGTCTTATGGGATACTGTGGCCTCCTTAGAAATGCCTTTACTTTTATTAAAGAATAAACTATTATTAAAATCAGAGACAGAACCTCATAGCAGGTCAACAGTTACTCTGACCTGAAGATGTTGGCAGAAACACTGTAATAAGAGAATTCCAAGATGGCACCCAAGATTCCCAGCCCCTGGAGTACATACCCTGTACAATCCCTACTCCTCGAGTGTGGGCAGATCTTGTGAATATGAGATTTCACTCCCATCATTACATTAAATTCTATGGCATAGGTGAATGGGTTTTAACAGATGTAATTAAGGTTCCTAATAAGTGGACTTTGAGTTAATTGAAAGGGAAACTATCTTGGGTATACTCGTCTTAAATCAGGTAAGAACTTTTTACAAAAAGTTCTAAAGGTCAGAGGTAAAAGAATCAGAATCAAAGCAGGAGAAATGCTCTCTTCCTGGCTATGAAGAAGCAAATTTCCATGGTACAGAAAGGGCCACGCTGTAGGGAAGAACAAACAGCTTCTAGGAACTGAAGGCCTTCAGGTCTCAATCACGAGGAACTGAACTCTGCCATCAACCAATGATCCTGGCCTCAGATGAGCTCACAGCCCTAGCCAACAACTTAATTTCAGCCTGATCAGACCCTGAGCAGAAGACCCATATAACCTATGGTAGACCCCTAACCCACAGAAACTACAAGATAATAAATTTGTGTTGCTTTAAGCCTCTAAGTTTGTGTTAATTTGCTGTGCAGCAACAGAAAAAAAAAAAATGCCATCATTTATGTAGCCTGTAACTTCATGATCACCCTCGTCTTCAATGTTTATACCTGGATCTATGGCAGAGGCAAATCTGTCTCTTTTTGTAATGATCCACATTCCTCAGAGCTATCCAAGCTACCAGAAATCAATGAGAAAGATTAATAATCAATAATGGTGAATGGTGACTGCACTGAAATTACAATTCCTGTCACAAACTTTTGTTCGGATTCTGTAGGAAAGAAGAGAAGATAATGAATATCTGCCTTCATTTGGTATCCATGGGCCACAGACTCAGGAATGGATTAAAAGTACTTGGCAGAAAAGCAAACTGCAGATGGATTTAACAGTTGTTTCTTCAATGGTGTTTGGAAGCTCTTCAGCCACTGTGAAAAAATTTTCCTACAGCTGGCTTATTTATCTGGAATTCTTGGCACAGGGATAGCTGGCAGAATGGGTTCCAAAAGGAAAGCCTTTGCAATGGTAAAAGCATAATCTCAAAATACAAAGGGAGAGTAGAGCCATCAGTTTGATGGGTCAAGCAGTGTATTAATTATCTACTGCTGCATAACAAATTTCTCCAAAACTTAGCAGCTTAAAACAATAAAAATGTGTTATCTCCGAGGGTCATAAATCCAGAAGTCATTTTGTGGGGTCGTTCTGGCTCTGGATTTTCTATGAGGTTGCAGTCAAGCTGCACTGGAGCTACAGTGATTTGGAGGCTTGATTCAGACAGAAGGATTTGCATCCAAGCTCACTAACTTGGCTGTTAGCAAGAATGTTCTGTTTGGACCTTTCCATAACGCTGCTCACTAAATGGTGGTTGGCTTTCCCGAAGTAAGTGACCTAAGAAAGGCAATCAGAAGAGGAAAGGAAGGGAGAGAAAAAGATGGAACCACAGTATATTGTATAACTTAATCTTGGAAGTGACATACCATCACTTTTGCCATATCCAGTTTGTCACAAAGACCAACCCTGGTGCAATATGGGAGGTTACTAACTACACAAGGGAGTAAACACCAGAAGGTAGGGTCATTGGGGCCATTTGGGGGCTGGCTACTACAGGTGGGGAATTTGGACCAAGATTTTAGTCTGGTGCATACACCTCATGACCTGGCACCCCACCAAAAATCAGAATACAATCCATATATGTGAGGCTGAAAGTATTTCACAGGGTTGGTACTTTGGAGATCCCACTATATTGGGATAAAATGTCCAAGGTACCAGCAAATACAGATTTCCAATACCTACCTTCTCCTACTATTGATTATCCCTCTTTAACAACCCTCAAATTATGTGCTCATTTGGGCCTTCTCAGCTGGGAGATATGATTTGAGCATCACAACTGATGGCCTGAAATATTCTCACTAACTGCTTGGATATCGATATTGTCCTTCTTCAATATCTGACTGATAAAAGCGCTACTTTGGATCAATTTTACTAGCTTAGCTGGGGTTTTCTACAAAAACAGAACCTGAGAAAGTGTTTGGGAGACAAGTCCATGGCCTCAAGGGAAAGAAGAAAGTGAAATGAGGCCTGGAAGCAGGTGAATCATTATCATGTTGGCTTCTGCTTCAGGACAGGTTACAGAAGGCTGTTCATGAGGCAGGATCTGTTAGGAAAATATGCAGGGAGAAATCACACCTAAGCCACGTCAGACTCAGCAGCAACTGAGGTGGAGGGAAAGGTTGTGAGAGATGGACAGCACCAAGATAATCTGAGGTGGCATATGAGACCCATGTCAATTACACCCTGTTGTCTTATTTGTCTCTATAATGAGACTTGGAAGAAAATTCGCCAACTAAGCAAATCTGTGCTTCTCACACTCTAGCCCCCACCCCTAACTGTTCATAATGAGTGACTAGATTCACCGGGACTATTCTCCTACCACTGCTCCTCTGACTTGTACTGGCCTCTGCTTTCATCGCTGGGATAGGATAATCTTAATGGTGACTGTGATAGGGAAATGATTTGAGGGCAAAACCCAAACCCTAAATGAGATAGGCATGTGGTAGCTGAGAGATAAAAGGAAATAGTGTATGGAAGTGATTATCTGATTATTCTTTCATTTAATTCCACAAAGTTGGTTCAACACAATCTCAGCATTTCCCATTCAGACTCATTAAGGTCCTTCCTCATATATAATGTGAAGATCTTGCCCAAGGGTGATTCCTGCATGTTCTTGGTCTTAGATGCTTTTCTTAAGCAACAGCTTGAATGAGAAAATTCTTGTCTGAGAAGGATTTTACAGTTCTTGAAAAGTGATATTAGCCTTTACAGAGACAGAAAACAATTCTCCAAAGAACAGAGTATCAGGATATATCTATCCCTACATCAAACACAAATTTGGGGGATTCTGTTTTATTATAGTACACAACAGTTCAGGTCTTTAGGAACAATAGTCACTCAAATGTTTCCATTTCAGAAGTAGATTTTCTAAAACAAAAGCCTTTAATTAGGTGGCATCCATAGTTCAATGGAAAAAAATCTGCTCTATACATATGTTTATACAATAATCTCTTAAAATAGACACTGACCAGCTACTCTTGGCTTTGAAATAGGTTCCTACAGTTCATCCCATATTGCATGCCTCCTTTCCAGAATAGGAGAAATGAAGTCCTCATTTATAGAGCTTGCCTACTTCTATAGACAGCACACTGGGTCCAGATGCAAAACAACTGCTATTTGCCCCCTTTCCCAAAATCAAGATCCAAGCTACATGATCACAATCTCTCCAGTATCTAGAATTAAAGGTAGTGCATGGCATACCAAGTTGTTGTGGCAGGAATAGAGATGCACAACTCAGATCCTCCTTCAAGAAAAGATTTCTTACTCAGCTATGAGGACTATGGTTAGCTGACACCCTCCAGATATTTACTCCTTTACATTTTTGAGCTATCATTTGTTCAGGGTAGATCCAATCAATAACTGAGTAAGACAGTGGTAAAAATGGTGTAACCATTTCACTTCTAATGGACAAGCTTTTCTCTGAAACTCTAAAACTTCCTGCTTGGTTGGCAGAGACCTTGAGAAGCATTATGATCTGACTTTCTGTCAATCCTGCTTCATTTTTCTTTTCGCAGATATTACTCCCCAGTAAACCTTTTGTATTCCTTAACACCATCCTAGTGTCTGCTCCATGGGGACCCAAATTACACAATAGTATCAGATGTGATCTGAGAAACCAGGTAGGCTATAAAATGGGATTTGGAGACTGGGTCACCCACTGACTGGATGACAATGAGGACCCCAATTCCTGTGATACGTGGAGCACAGATAGTCCCTGGAACCGGATGACAGCACAAATGCTAAAATGTTCACTAGTAATAACTTGAGAGAATGTTTTGGTGGAAAAGAATGTCCTGGCAGTTTCAATGATTTAAGCATTTAAAATTAGGAGGAAATAAAGTGATTCATACTAGTACAATAGAATTAGCTCATTACTGGACCAGGCCATGGTGGCTGATGCCTGTAATCCCAGCACTTTGGAAGGCCATGGTGGGTGGATCACTTGAGGTCAGGAGTTCAAGACCAGTCAGCCTGGCCAACATGGTGAAACCCTGTCTCTGCTAAGAATACAAAAATAAGCCAGGCATGGTGGCACATGCCTGTAATCCCAGCTACTCTGGAGGCTGAGGCAGGAAAATTGCTTGATTCTGGGAGGTGGGGGCTGCAGTGAGCTGAGATCACACCACTATACACCAGCCTGGGTGACAGCAAGACTGTCTCAAAAAAATAAAAAAGGAATTAGCTCGTTATTGAGTCATATTGATAACCTCAAAAAGTATAATTTTAAAAATGAGAACATTGAAAACTAAGTTGTGAAGACCAGAAGGAATATTTTTTAGATTTAAAAGATGTCTTATCTGATACAATGGAAGAGCAAAAGAAGATAAAGGTCAAACTCAGGATTCCATAATAAAAGTCATAGAACATCAAAACGGAATTGTTTAGCCAAGAATCAGGTCTGTTGCAAAAGCCTGAGACACAAGCAATGAGGACAGCTGGGTGGTTGTACATGAAGGTTTTGACACACTAGACTGCTCTGAATCCTTAGAACTTGCAGAACTGCCTCTTCTCCCTATTAAGAGTTAGTAATCCCTTCTTGTGTGAAGACACTTTAGAGACCTGTTACTTAGAAGGCAACAGACACCCCTTCTCAGGTTTTACAATCACCTCCCTTTCTAGCTGCCAGACCAATAACTTAGGGTACATTAACACATCTGGAGATATGCAGAGGAAAGGATTGATATTCCAAAGAAGCTGCAAAAATATCCTGATGGTATCCAAGGAGTTAAAAGTGGACCTGGACTTTGAGAATGTGTGATCAAAAGGCCTGGAACATAAGACTAGGTTAGAGTTTATTGACTCAGGGAGCACATCTCAGGATATGAGATTTTGACGTTGACAAGAATTCTAGGCGGTAGTGTAAGTCACTGCTAGACTGAGCCCTAGAAGACTGGAGAAAATCATCATCCACGCTGGGTGAAGTTGTGATGTCTGAGTTTCCATGCAGATTGCAGAGAAAAGAAGGCGGCAGCTCAGATGTGGTATACAATACTGTTTTTATAGTTAATACTATCATGTGGACTTAAACATTTGTTAAGAGGGTAAATCTTGTGTTAAGTGTTCTTGCAACAATAAAAAAGATTTAAAAAAAATAAGTAGAAGCCTCAGGAAAGTGGACATTGCTGGAATTAACCCATTATATGAAACCAAAAGACCCACCAGAAAATTAAATTACATGAAAAGGCTGAAAGCGCACACTATTCACCAAGGTCATCAGAAATGTGCTAGTTAGAAGACAGCAGCATCTCTTAAAAGTTCATCCAGGTCAACTTAAAAGTTGACAGTAGGAGAGGTTGTTGTAGAGCTTTGCTTATTGACAGTGGTGTGAGGAAGGAGCCCGTAAGCAATACAGGCTAGCTGGCCCCACACTTAACTTCCAGAAGCCAGGGCATCTCAATTACCACAACAGTAACTAACCTCATTGATACGTTTCTGGCTGTGTCCCCACCCAAATCCACCTTGAATTGTAGTTCCCATAATCCCCACATGTTATGAGAGGTAACTGAATCACGGGGTCTGTTACCCCCATGCTGCTGCTCTCGTAATAGTGAGTGAATTCTCACGTGATCTGATGGTTTTATATAAGGAGTTTTCCCCCTTTTGCTTGGCAGTTCTCCTTGCTGCCACCATGTGAAGGACATGTTTGCTTCTCCTTCCTCCATGATTGTAAGTTTCCTGAGGCCTTCTCAGCCATGCTGAACTGTGAGTCAGTTAACCTCTTTCCTTTATAAATTACTCAGTCTCTGGTATGTCTTTATTAGCAGTGTAAGAATGAACTAATACACTCATGGTGACAGCCAACGAGGCTTGACCCACAGAGTGGTGGAGATAGTTAATAGAACATGGTTCCCTATGGGGAAAATGGGTGGGAACCCAATGAAAATAATGAGTGAAAATAAAATATCAAAAGAATGAATTACTAGAAAGCTAAAAATTATCACCAAACAAAAAATTAAAATCCTTTGCCCAGTTTCCAGACTTAAGCCAGTTTTTTAAGCAAGCCTATAACCTGATAACTAAAATGGCAGCCAGGTCCCCAGGACAAAGGACCCTGAAACATCACAGCAAATGTGTACTGAAATTATTCCCCTGGTCTTTTCCAAAATTGAACAATGCCATTTACTCAGGTAACTGTACACGGGGGAAGAGAGAACACTCTGACAACTCAGACTTTGTGTGTCCTATGGCCCTCAGAAAGTCCTTGACACTCAGAGACCTGAAGCACTCTCATAGCCATTTAGAATGAGGGAGTAAAGACGATAGGTAGTCAGTGAAGTTCTGACAAAAGTTCAGCTTATGGTGAGTGCACTGGATCCCTGAACACATTCAGTGGTTTTCTTCAGTTACCTACTGTGTAATTGGAATTGTATACTTAGCAGTTGAAGTAACCCTCACTTGGTCTTTGGCTTTTCCACTATTATAGATGTTCCCCCATAAACCAACTGGAAGTTTCTGAAACTATCCCCTCCCAACTGCCTAATCAAGATAGTAAATCAAGAACAGTGTCACATTTCATGGTTGGGTAGGTGTGGTAAAAACTATTATCAGAATTAAAGATACAAAGGATGCAAAGGTGGTGGTTCCTTTCATAGCTTCCTTATATTCCTCAGCTGCCCCCTGCAGACACCAGATGGAATCTATAAAATTACTATAAATGACTATAAATCTATAAAATGACAAGTTCAACCAAGTGATTGTCCCAATCATAATTTTCATGCTGGTCATGGTGTCATTGCTAGAGCATTTATGTGATATTCAACTACTGATTTGGAAATGAGTTATTTTATATCCCAAACAAGAAAGAATGTCAGACACAGTTTGCCTTCACATGAATAGACAAGCATATACATTCACAACCAAAGATTCAGTGTTTCTAAAACAAGGATATGCACCATCTGCAGCAAAGAATTGCCCACTGTTTGATAAACAGCTGTTGGCATATTTCTGAGCTTTGGTATAAATGGAGTGCTTGACCATTGGACACCAGGCGCCCATGCATCCAGAAATGCCCATAGACAGCTGGATCCTTCTGGCATCCTCCAAGTCATAAAACTTGGTCAGCTCAGAGGAATACATAGTAATATAGAAATGACACATTCAAGACCAAGCACAAGCAGGACCAAGAGCACATGCAATCACCATGAGCAGATAGCCCAGATCCCCACATCACTCACCACTACTGTACCCCTCCCTGCAGCTTGATCTGATAGTTTCAAGGGTATCCTGTATGACAAGATAAATAAGGAGGGAAAATTATTAACTAGATTTATGTTTGGGTTAGCTCAGTATATGCTTGCAAGCCAAAAAATAGACAGCTGTCTCACTCAGGAATGGCCTGGCAAGACAGTACAGATAGAAAATCCTAATGGGCAATGCTTTAAAAGTACACCTGGCATCTATTTTGTGTGGAAGGTAAAGTGGTCCAACGTTATAATATATGTAGGAAAAATAATGGGAAGATCAAAGAAAAGGAAGTCTAGAATAGAGACATGAACAGAGGACAGAGATGTAGTAATGTGCACAAAGTGTAAATTTTCATATAACATTTATGCCCTCCAGAAAAGATTCACCTTGGAAGAGGCGCTAAACAATTAAATAGGCAAAATGACTCAGCCAGTTGATATTACTTAGCTTTTGTCAGCAGCCACTCAACGCTGGCATGACAGAAACATGAATGAAATGACCATGGTAGCAATGAAAGAATTTATGTTTGGACCCATTAACACAGATGTCTACCACAGTTGATCCTCCGTCTGCCAGCTCTGATGTTCCACATGCCAGGAACAGAAAACAAAGCTGAGACCCAGTATGGTACCACTCCCCCGAGGAAAACAATTGACCACTTGGTAATGAGTTGACTGAAGTGGGCCACTGCCATCCTGAAAATGCTATTGAATTGTTCTCACATGAATAGACTTATTCCAGGTGGATTTGCCCTTCCAACCCATGGAGCCCCAGCCAGCATCAGACTCCGGTGATTTACAAAGTACCTGATCCAAAGGAATGAAATTCCATTGAGCATAGCATCTGGCCAATGAGCTTACTTCACAGCAGAAGTGTCGGAGGGGGCCCGTGTTCACAGGATCTATTGATTATGTCACATCCTGTACCACAAATCTGCTGGCCTCATAAAATACTGGAATGGTTTGCTGAAGGTACAGCTAAAGCGCAAGCTCAGAACAAATACTCAGGATTGAATGTCTCTTTTCGGCACTGTGTCCCCAACAGAAAGAGTATATGAGCCTCGGAACCAAAAGGTGAAAGCAGGAATGGCTCAATTTATTTGTGCTTTTTACCTCCATAATTCTGCAGAGCTGAGAATTAGATTTCCTGCTCATCAAAAAGGATACAGTCTTGCTGGGGAACACAGAAAGAATCTTACTGCACTACAAGATATAGCTGACTCCTGAGAACTTTGAAATTTTTGTGCCTATGAATGAGCGTACAAGAGGAGTCACCATCTTGGTAACAACAGATCCTGAGAAGCAGGATGAGGCATGATCACACCACTCAATAAAAGCAATAGAGAATAATGAAAGGCAGGGAGAAATATGTATGGAACCCTGGCAATCCACTTGGGCACCTCTTGGTATTTCCTTGCTGACTTAGCTCAAGCTGCTATAACAAACTACTGTAAACTGGATGGCTTAAACAACAGACATGTATTTTTCACAGTTCTGGAGGCTGAGAAGTTCAACATGAAGGAGCCAACAGATTAGATACCTGGTGACGGCCCTCTTCCTGGATTGCAAGCAGCCACCTTCTTGTGGTGTCCTCATATGGCAGAGAGAGACAGACAAAACAAAACACTCTGATTTCTCTTCTCACAAAGGTGCTAATTCTGTCATGAGGACTGCACCTTTGTGATCTCATATAAACCTAATTACCTTCAAAGTCCTCACTCCAAATACCACCACATTAGGACTTAGGGCTTCAACATGAATTGGGGCAGGGGGTAGTGAGTACAAAAACGTTTAGTCCATAGCACTTGCCTAATTGTGACAGTTAAGGAATGAATACAGCAATCCTAGCCTGAGAATAATATTGGTTACCAAGGGCTCACGGCCCTCAGGAATGAAAGTTTGGTCACACCAATAGGTAAATCACTGTCTTCTTCATCCATTTCATGTTACTATAAAGAATACCTGAGGCTGGGAAGTTTATAAAGAAAAAGGTTTATTTAACCCACAATTCTGCAAACTATATAAGCAGCATGGTAATAGCATCTCCTTGGCTTCTGGTGAGAACTTTTGTGCTGAAAGGTCAAAGGGAAAATAGGCACTACGTGAAGAGGGACCAGACTCAAAGGGCAACCTGGTTTCATAACAACCCTCTCCTCTGGGGAGCTAGTCCATTTCTAAGAGAACTAATCTATCCAGCCAGAGCAAGAACTCACTCACTACTGCCAGAAGGGCTCCACACCATTCATGAGGAATCTGAATACCAACCCAAATACCTCCCCCAACACTATCACATTGAGGATTAAATTTCAACATGAGACTTGGTAGGGGTAAACAAATCATATCCAAACCATAACAATCACCAATCCCAGCAGAAATGATAACTAAAGTTGAAAAAAATTTAGGATGGTTGGTTGAGGAGGGAGACAATGAGTATCAGTTGCAATCCTGAGACCAACTGCTGTAACAGGAGTTATACTACGGTCCACCAACCTCCTTTTTACTCAGTGTGAGTGGTTCACTGGAACCCTGGGGAAGTTACTCCAAACAGGCATGGAGAAGTAACTCTGTGGCATAAGTGTGAAATGTGGCTGTGCTGTGCATATTTTCCTTTAGGAACTTACTCTATCCAGATGTGAGAAGTGTGGCTAACTGACAGCCTCCTTCACATCTGCCTCAGATTTTTGAGTTGAGATCAGGCTCTTCTCAGGTATTGGCTCCAGGCCAATGGACTGAACAGGGCTATGGTAAAAGAACCGCCTCTGTCCAACAGAGGACTCTTCTAAAGGGCAACCTTTGCTCAGAAGCTCACCATTGGGCTTCCAAAGACTGTCAGAGATTTACCTTGGTCCAAGATAAATGGATGATAGAATTGGGCTTCCTCTGTCCAGTCCTACCTCTTCCCTTTTCCTTTCATGGACACGACTGCCCAAAACATCTTTTTCACTCCTATAATTTTTTCCCTGCCTCTACTGTCCAAAGGACCCAAATAACACATTTGTAAAGTGGCTTAAGTTATAGACAATTGTGATTTATTATCCAGTTCCATTGATCACCCCGTCTCTTCTGTCCTTGTTTGTCAAGGGGTCCAGGGCCCACCTATCTTTATGAAATTAACCCTGGGGCCACCATGCCTGAACCTGCCTTTGAAAAGGCCAAAAACAACTGATGTCCCTGGACTCTAGATATCCTAACTTGTACCACGTGGCTTTTAACCTTTCAAATCCTAGGGTTTCTCCTTTACTACAGATGTTACCCTTCCCATAAGAATTAACAAACCTAGGGAATTATATCTTCCCATAAGAATTAAAAAACTAGGGAATCTACTTTGTCTCCCCCTATCAATATTATTTTCAGAAGCCTGAACTTATGCATATCTGCTAGCTCTTCCTGAATTCCTCTGTGTATTGTCAGGGCTTACACGGCTTTAAGTCAAATTCTCATCTACCCCGGTCATCAGAACACTAGTGAGTATCTTGGAAATTGCCATTTTCTCTGTTCCTTTCTCATTATCTCTGCCCTGAGGAGCATCATTCTACTTTCTTGTTTTGCTTTGGTTAGTTAGGAAATCAGTCGGGTCTCACCTTTAGCAACAGAAGCTTCAGCTAAAACCTTATTATATGTAGCCCCATCTACCATTTCTTCAAAATGGATCCGCCTATATCTCTTTGATCTATTGTTCACTTATCTCTCTCCTTATTTATGCTAGAGGTTATTTCATAAGATGAGATCTTTTCAGGCCTTTGATACATGGTTGAAAACGTCAGGACTCCATGCAGACAGTTTCAAATGTTTTAAGTGCTTTATATTAATCAGGACAAAATTTTAAGATATTCTGTTTCATAATACTGAGATGCTGGAAAAATGCTCATAAATTGATATGGAAAAGTAGAAGTTGATACTGGTGGCCCTTAAATACTCAGTATTTAAGGTCACAGCCTCCCTTGGCCACAGGTTTAAAAGATAAGAAAAGATAAGTGGTACACCTGTATAGGGTCCTTACCATGATTATTTCCTTGGGCTTAGTAAAACAGTAAGACGTTTTATTTTGGGGTACCACATGATTTTTCCAACACACAGAACCGCCTTGCCTGCTGGTTGGTCCAACATTTTGGCCTATCCCTCTGAAGATACACTCAGGTTTGGAACTGTAGAGGTGCTTTCCTAGCCAAGACTTGTGATCTTCTTGAGATAGACTAGCCATGTCTCTCACCAGTAAAATTTTTGAGTAGCCATGTCTCTCACCAGTAAAATTTTTGAGGAAAAAAGATAAGCTTAGAGAGATCACCTTCTATATTGCCACACTTTTCTAAATTAATCTTAGGTTTGAAGGTTTGCAGAATAATTGGTTTTTTCTGAAACCACTAACAAGCCTGCATTGATGTTTCTTTCACATTTTTCCAGGGCATCTATACAATTTAGAGTGCATATTCGATTTCATCATGTTCACAGTTTATTAGCATGCCTCAAAACCAACAAGGATTTTGGTACCTACAACCATTCCTTTCTAACAAAATCATGTAACTTCTTTGGCCCCAAAGTTAATTTGTTCTGCATTTAGGGGTAGTAATTGTTCTATATACAAGATGTATACTGCACTAAACACAGACAATATTATACTTAATGGCATAAGATTGAAAGCATTTCCTCTAAGGTCAGGAACAAGACAAGGATACCCACTTTTGCCATTCCTATTTTACATAGTACTGGAAATCTGTGTCAGAGCAATTAGACAAAAGAAAAAAAGGCATCCAAATCAGAAAGGAAGAAGTTCTTCGGTTGCTGATGACATGAACTTATATCTTATATATAGAAAACTCTATAAAGACTCCAGCAAAAACACTATTAGAACTAATAAATGAATACAGCAATGTTGCAGGATACAAAATCAATACCAAAAATCAGTAGTTTCCATACATTAGCAAGCTGTCTGAAAAAAAAATAAACAATCCCATTAACAATAGCTACCAAAAAATTAAAATACTTAAGGAATAAATTTAATCAAGGAGGTGAAAGAACTATATAATAAAACTGTAAAACATTGGTGAAAGAAATTAAAAAACAGTCTCTTCAATAAGGGTGCTGAGAAAACTGGATATCTACATGCAAAACAATGAAACTGGACCCTTATTTCACACTGTATACAAAAATCAACTTAAAGTGGATTATGGATTTAAACATTATATCCCACACTGTCGAACTACAAGAAAACAACATAAGGGAAAATAATCTTGACATCAGTCTTGGCAAAGACTGATGAATCACCATTCCAAAGACGTGGAATCAAATATTTTTTATTTGATTCCAAAAGCACAGTAAATGAAAGCAAAAATATATAAATGGTATTACACCAAACTAAAAATCTTCTGCACAGGAAAAAACAGAATTAACAGAATGAAGAGACAACCTACAAATTGGGAGAAAATATTTATAAGCCATATATATAAAAGGTTAGTATTCAAAATATATAAGGTACCCAACTCAACCACAAGACAGCAAATAATCCAATTTATTAAATGGGCAAAGGCATCAACAGTAGAATGGATAAAGAAAATGTGATACATATACGTCATGGAATACTAAACAGCCATAAAAAGAATGAGATTGTGTTCTTTGCAGCAATATAGATGTGACTGGAGGCCATAATCCTAAGAAAATTATCACAGGAACAGAAAACCAAATACTACATTTTTTCACTTACAAGTGGGAGCTAAACAATGCATTCTAGTGGACATAAAGACGGCAATAATAGACACTGGGGACTACTGAGGGGAGACAGGGTCAGTAAGAATACAAAAACTAACAATTGGGTACTATGCTCAGTACCTGGATGACAGGATCAATCATACCCCAAACCTCAGCAATCATGCACTATACCCAGGTAACAAACCTGCACATGGGTCCCCCGAAACTGAAATAAAAGTTGAAGTTGTTGGAAAAAAAAAAAAAAAAAGGCAAAGGACCAAGGATGTAAATAGTTTTTTCAAGGGTATATGAAAAAATACTCAACATCTCTAATCATTAGGGAAATGCAAATTAAAACCACAATGAGATACAACTTCGCATCTGTTATAAATGGCTATTATCAAAAGACAAAAAGATAAAAATGTTGATGAGGATATAAAGAAAAGGAAACTTTTGTACATTTTCAGTAGGAATGTACACTCATACAGCCATTACGGAAAACAGCATGGAGGTTCCTCAAAAGCTTAAAAATAGAACTACCATATGATCTAGCAATCCCACTTGTGGGCATATACTCAAATGATTTGAAATCAGTATGTTAAATAGATACTTGTAATCCCATCTTCATTGCAGCTTTATTCACAATAGCCATGATATGGAATCAACCTAAGTGCCATCAGTGGATAAATGGATAAAGAAAATCTAGTATATACATGCAATGGAAAATGTATATATTCTGAATGAAAAAGCCTCAATAAAGAAGGAAATTCGATCATTTGTGACAACAGTATGAACCTGGAGGACATTAGGCTAAGTAAAATAAGCCAGACACAGAAGGACAAATACTACATGATCTCCCTTACATGTGGAATCTATAGAAATCAACCTCATAGAAGTTGAGGATAGAATGGTGGCTACCAGAAGCCATGTGTTGGAGGAAATGGGAAGATGTTGGTTAAAGAGTGCAAAGTTTCAGTTAGACAGGAAGAACAAGTTATTTGTGATATATTGCATAGCATGGTGACTATATTTAATAGGGTAGATTTCAAAATTGCTAATGAAGTAAGTTTCAAATGTTCTTATACAAAAGAAGTATTTGGGGTGATAGATGAGTTACTTGGCTTGATTTAATTATTCCTCATTGTGTTTGTGTATGTATTGTATGGATAAAATAACTACTTTATACCCCATAAATGCATATAATTTCACTGTATTTGACAAATTACATAAACATATTATATAAACTTATATATTACTTTATATATTATATATGTATTGGGTGGGGGGTATATATTATCAGCATAATATATTATAATAGTAATATATATGTACTTATAGTATATTAGACTTACAATATACTAATATAATATATTATATATTATATAGATATATAAATGTATATATGTATTATGCCGAGTGTGCAGGAGGTATTTGAATCTGCAGTATGGTTATAAGCATATTAAAAAGCCTTTTTAAATTTAAAAATTTTTGTATTTGATAAATTTGTATGTATAGTATAACATTACATTTAATGGATATTAGAATTTTAATAATTTATTTACATTTAAAATAAATTTAATTTGTTATTATTAATATATTCTACTAAAATTAATAATATTATTTATTGATATATTGACTATATTATTAATATTTTAATATATTGTATTAATACATTGTTTAATTAATGTATTTTATTTCATTTGTAATTCATAGATTAAACATATTTATTTTATGTATATATAATTGTTACATATGTGACATATAACCTATATATCATATAATTTATATCAGATAATTTAGTATCACATAATTTATGTGATACTACATATCATATATGACATATAGTAAATTATATGACATAAGGTATGTATAGTACTATGTAATGTTAAATTATATATTATATATACATAAAATTTATGAAATACAACAAAATTTTAAACGTAAAAAAGTTTTAATATGTATAGCCTACAGTGATTCAAATACCTCCTACACTATCAGGCCTGAATTTCTGATTTCCTAGCCCAAACCTACCTAATATGAGGCTCTCAACCTTTCTTCTCTTTGGGTCTTCTTCCTAGTGATTCTCAGACAGTTCTCAAGTGGGAAGAAGGGTGTCTCACGTTCTCCCGCATGAACAAGCCAGGAAAGCAGTCTGCTTTTCTTGTGCTGCTTCTTTCAGTTGACATCTTGGCCTTAATTTCCTAAACTGAAATCCTTGCAATCACCTTTAAAAATGGCAAGGATGGTTAATGGGCAGCAATAGTAGTTAGAAAGAATAAGTAAGAACTAGCATTTGAAAGCACAACGGGGTGACTGCAATCAATAATTTAATAGCACATACTAAGTTACTGAAAGAGTATAACTGGATTGTTTGTAACACAAAGCATTACATATTGTATGCCTAGACTGAAGTATCTCATGACCCCTTAAATATATATACCTACTATGTAACCACAACATTCAAAAATTAAAATTAAAAAATGGGAAATAAGTATGTGGGACAGAGAATAATTGCTTTAATTCATTTTATCTTCCCAACCTATTTTTTAATCTCTATTCTCATTGTCTTCGATTTGATTGAGGCTCTAAGCATTTGCACTATTCCAGCTATCTTCAGACTGGCCTGTTAACCTTCAGACTGCTCTGGTACATTCTCTAGACTTTCCAGACTAACCTCCTCATTGAGACAGTGAGACAGTATCTTTCTAAACTTGATTCACTCTTACCTCGCTTAGCAAAAGCAATTCCTGTTGTTGGTTCAAGTAAATAATGGCATTCTCTGTGAAATACTTGTGGGCCACTTTTGTGAGACTGAATCAGATAAGCCCTAATCCCTAATCCAGCAAGTTCCTAACTTTTCCTAGAATAATGAGCTCTACTTGAAGTATTTGATAGCAAAAACAGAATGCTAATTAATTTCGAGAGGTAACCATGTGTTGTTTATCTTTCTGAGAACTTTAGGATTCTTAGTTTTATGTCCAAGTTCCTCATATAATTGTTCCTTTTGCTCATAGTTGTGTATACTGAGGCAATTTTTTCTGTATTTTAGCTATAAACCCAGATTGGCATTGACTATTTGCATAGAGACCCAGGGTTATTGATTCTGACTTTTCTGGCCTTTCCATGGTCTACAGAATTAGGAAGTTTTCTACTTACTGAAAAAAAAAAAAAAATAGTTGGGCAATGTGTTTTACCTACCTAAAAAGAGAGGCAAATTAATTTTTATACATTCATGAATGGGCAATGCATTTAAGGAGACAGAAGACACTTAGTCACAGAATGCAGACCTTTGGGCTATGACAAGCTCGAAGTTACAATGACAAGCAAAGACTGTAGAACTGTTCAATGTCTAGTTGGAACTTAAAAACAAAGGCACTGAAGAGCGTCTGTGAAAGCCTATAGCATATGAGACATTGGTAACTAGATATAATGCAGACATACTGATAAAGTTGAAGATTTCATTTCTGTCCAAAGGTTAACTGTCGGTATATATACAATAAAAGAAATAGGAAGGGGGCACCAGCCTCCAGTTGTATGAAGCTCAGATAATGTTTTACAGTAAAGATGATATCTGAATGGGTATTGAAGAATTAACAAGAATTTATAAAGTAAAGTAGAAGCCATTCTAGATGTGTCAAATGGTATTAGTACTATAAAAACACTTTCCAGTGAGTTGTAAGCAAACTGGACCAGAGCAAAAGTTCCAGTATAGAAGTACTACAAAGAGATTCCCTTAGCCTACCCTTCCCACTGTTATACAAGACATTGAATACAAGAATAAGTTTACCCAGTGCCTAAATATCTCTGGAGGCTTTGAAAAAGAGGTGATCAGAATCGTACTTCAGAGAAATTAACTTGAGCAGTGATGGAAGTGTTCTGTAGGGGTGAGTGAAAAGAATAAAAAGAACAAGCAGTTTTTTTGAGGGGTAATAAGAAACTTAAGATGATTTCTGGAAGTCCCTGAGGTAGTTCTCAATTTCCCAGTAAAACAAACAAACAAAAAAACCTATAAAGGCACAAAGTCTACTCAGAGACAAAATCTGCCAGCATGGAAGTAGATATATGCCTCAACCCTCCCCCATAGTCTGCCCCTAGAGTAGAGATAAAAGGTTTATATACAAGATTATTAATCAGTCAGCTCTTTGCCTCAAAAAGCATTACCTATGAGTACTATGTCCCTCTTGGCCCTCGTCAGTATCTCTTTCTATAAATATTCAAAAGCTGTAACTCCAAGAAAATGACAGGACAGAAAATGGAAGTGTTGGAACCCAATTACACAACTGTAATCCCAGCATTTTCCACCAGCTGGGTTTTTCACCTCTCTTGCCTACAGTGTTCTCTAAGTGATATTTCCCTGAATATAAAAGGTCCCAGAACCATGCAGTGAAGGTACAATAAGACATTTCTATCACTACCGAACTGAGATAAAGACACAATTCAGAAACACTAACAATTGGATAGAGAGCTATGAAGGTTGCTTTACTTCCAGCTGTAGATCTGACGTGGGGATTTGAGTGAGACTCAGTATAATACACCCAACACATTTAAATGCATCTTTAGTCAACAAAGTTCTCATATAGGTTTTCTTCTGTCTACCCACTGAAAAGCACACACAGAGAAGACATATCATTATAAGCTTAAGAGAAATAAACTTCCTAAAAATTACTTTCTACAAAACTTAGAAAATTATGTTAGAAAAAAAATGCTTGTCATCTTCGCTAAAATGCATGAAAATGTGGTCCCCAAGGAATGGGAACAAAAAGTTATGAGAAATACATCAGGTGAAATGAGAAAAATAATTGAGAAAAAAAATTAAAATGCAGTAATTTGAATCTACATTAGGAGAAAAGACTATCATTCATGCTGAAGATAATAGAATCAGTGATATAGAAGACACACTTGATAAGTTCTCCCTGAATGCAGCAGTAATGAGTCAAAGTAAAATGTCAAAGTGAGGTGAGAAATTAGGTATTCATCTTATATTTTCCACTTCTATAATTACAGATCTTCAGGAATAGAACAAGAACAGCAATAGCAAAATAAATAAATGAATAAAATTTTCCTAAGATGAAAAACCTCCATATGGGATTAAAAATTTTCTCTAAGGTCCAAGTAAAATTAAAAGACCAATGTTTATATATATGCTAGCAAGATTTTAAACTCTAAAATCTTGGACAACTGTGGGACAAAAGGAAAATATAATTTAAAATAAATGTTGGTTGTATCTACTTCTTACTGGTATAATTCAACCTAAATTTTAGAATTTTTTGGTGATGGGTAGTGAAATTGCTTAATGAATTTTTTGTTTTATCTGGGAAACGACCTTGATGGGCTTCTCTGAGTCCATTTCAAAGTCACACATATGTGTGATAAACTCCAGACACAAGACAATTGAACAAAGAATTATTTCTGATAAATTCACCCAAAAAAACAGCCCCAGAGGTAATATAGAATGTGAAACAGAAGTAGAAACATTCAAGAAACTCCAACATATGTCTAACAGAATTTCTAGGATATGAGAAGAGAAACGATACTCAAATATAAGGCTAGAAGGAGAAGAACAAAGTTGGAGGTCAGAAACTACTAAATTTCAAGATTTACTATAAAGCTACAATAATCAAGACAAGGTGATACTGATGAAAGAACAGAAAAATAAATCAATGAAACAAAATAAAGAGCCCAGAAATAGACTGACATAAATATAATCAATTAATCTTTAACAAAGGAGTAAAGGCAATACAATGGAGAAAAGATAGCCTTTTCAACAAATGGTGTTGGAACAAATGAACATGCCAAAAAAATGAATCTAGACAGAATTTTACACTCTTTATTTAAAAAATCAACTCAGAATGGATCACAGATCTAAATGTGAAATGCGAAACTATAAAACTTCTACAAGAAAACAGGAGAAAATCTAGATGACCTTGGGTTTGGTAATGGCTTTTTAGATATACCAGCAAAAGCACAATCCTTGAAAGAAAGAATAGATAAGGCGGACTTCATTAATTTTTTTTAATTTTGGCTCTGTAAAAGACACTGTCAAGAGAATAAAAAGACAAGCCACAGACTAGAAGAAAATATTTGCAAAGGACATATCTGCTACAGTGCTATTACCCAAAATATACAAAGAACTCTTAAAACTCAACAGTAAGAAAACAACCTGATTAAAAAATGGACCTATCATCAGAGTGAACAGGCAACCTACAGAGTGGGAGAAAAATTCTGCAATCTACCCATCCAACAAAGACCTAATATCCAGAATCTACAAGGAACTCAAACAAATGTACAGAACAAAAAGCAAACCACTCCATTAAAAAGTGGGTAAGGGACATGAACAGACAGTTCTCAAAAGACATTCATATGAAAAAAAAAAATTACAAACATGTGAAACATATGAAAAAAAAAGCTCAACATCACTGATCATTAGAGAAATGCAAATCAAAACCACAATGAGATACCAATGAGGGTCCCACACCAGTTGCGTCAGAAGCCCAAGCATGAAGCAAGAGATTCACAGCGCAGTTGGGAAGAGGTGATGTTGGTGCAAAGCAGATGAGAGTCAGTGTGAAATTACTGGCCACAGACATTGCTGGAATCAGAAGTGAGGCAGAGATTATGTGAGACTTAGAAAGAGAGGAGTCTGTGCATTCTTGCACATTTCTTAGCTCTGTGTGAGCAATATTTAAGTAGTCATTATATAAAATCTATTGAACCTATACAAAGAAGTGAACACATTGTGATGAGCTGACTCCTACTAAGTCCTGGGGGTTGGTCCTTTATGGTTCCCCAGCACATATCTTAAAATAGTTCCTTTGTGGATAAACTCTCTTTGAATTATTCTGTCTTGAGTGTGCATCTGATTCTTGTTAGGACTCTGACTTTAAGATGTAGAGCATTGCTCTAATGAAATAATGGAGAATATCTTTCACACATCATCTTGACCCACAACTGTTCCTACAAAGTATGTGTGCATCTGATTCAACTGCAACTTTGTTCATGCAACAATACTCTTCCTTTACATACTCATAACTAGTGTTCTGACAATACTAATCCCAGTGTACCATTTTTCAACTTAGTTATTATTGAAAAGATTTCTCCTTAATACCACAGCCCACAAAATGAGTTTTTTGTGACAAAAAAGACAAAAAGCAGCACCTGGCATTTCTTCTTCATGTGCCACACATATGCTGAATTGGTGTTGTCCAACTTTATAAAAGCAAATTATCTGCAAGCACATAAGTGACGGTAACTGTTTTCCTCATTGTATGCCATTGATTTAAGGCAACGTCCAAAATGTCTTTAATTTTTTTAAATGTGCCTATAGCTTGTCCTTTCACTATGAGCTTTATTTGTCAACTTTATGGGTGGTTTTACAAGTTTCTTAGCTCTAGTGGGTATTCTATTTTTATTTTCTGTCACTTTTATAACTTTGAATGATACTTCTGATGTTTTGATCTCTCTTCTGCTTTAGTAGCAATTAATCAATTTTGTATTAAAAGCATTTTATGCTTTTCTTTAAAAAAAAAAGGCATTTGTTTGCTAGTCATTGTTCTTTGCTTAGAAAACCATGAAATTGAGTTTTATGAGAATTTCATAATACTGTAACGCCACCCATTAAAATCAATATTTGGATTCTTTCTCATCTTTCCTGGGTTTCCTATGGAAAATCATTGCACTAGCCAAATCACTTAAGTAGATGCTCATATTTTACATTTAATGTAGTACTATTTAGTATTTACATGTTCAGCATTATTTTAAGTTGTAGTATTTGTTCTTATTTTATCACTACATTTTGCTTCAATTTCTTTACAAATTTTTAAAATTGTGAAATTGCAAACTTTAATGAATTATATCTGTAACAGTAAGGAGAAATTACCATTTGTTTTCACAGTTAAGTACTTCATAATTGTGTCCTTAAATACAGTCCACCTTAGTACATGTGCAATTTATTAGTTATTGTCACCTATGTTAATATGTATATTAATTTTTATAATTAATCATATGTAAAATTTGTGAAATGTGTGAGATAATTAAAAATACAAAACTTTCTCATATACTACTTGAGGACACCAAGTAGCACCAATATTCTGCTGCCACACCAAAAAACACTGCACTAGAAAAATAGATAACAAATAGGGTTCTGAAGTTTTAATCTTAGCTTTCCCACTTACTAGCTGGGTGACCTTGGACAAGTTACAACACTTCTAAACCTTAGAAACTATTATGATCTCTATTTTACAGTTTTAAGAAGCTGACTTCATCGGATGCTATGTTATTGTTATCTTTCTATTATTTTGTTTTGTTTTCACCCTTACAGTAAAGCTTGGTACGTATGCACATCTGTTTATGTGCCCGTGTATGCACTACAAAATTGCGTAATAGCCCAGCACCTCTTGACCTGTAAACCAGAGTAAACAACTCGAAAATCTCAATGGTTTGACATAAGTCCAGTTTTTAGAATAAAACACAAGAATACTGATCTCAGTTTCAAGAAATCATAACTCAACAACTATCCCTTATTGAGTATTTACTGTGTCAGGCTTTTTGCATATATTGTATCCCCTAACTCCCAGTGAAGGGTACAAAAAACTACATTCCTTTTGATCTAAATAAATATCATTAACATTTGTCATACTACAAATACTCTGAAAAAATACATGTGTATATATGTGTATATATATGTATATGTAAATATATGTGTATATATACATGTATATGTATGCATATATACATGTATGTATGTGTGTATATACACATATAGGTATATATATATTATACATATACTATATATTTTATATATTATAAATATACACATAAAATATACGTATGTGTTTCATATAAATATATATAATATGCATATATATTTTATATATATACACACCGGTATATACATTTATATACATACATATACAGGTATGTGTGTGTGTGTATATATATATAAAGCCGGCAGAGCCAAACAATATTGCAAAAAGAACAAAGCTGGAGGGCTGGCACTTCACAATTTCAAAACTTACCACAAATCTACAGTGATCAAGTCAGTTTAACTGGCATAAGATTAGACATATAGAAAAAAGTATCTGAATTGAGAGGCAAGAATTAAACTCTTATATTTATGATCAATTGATTTTCTAGAAGGTGACAGACAATTCAGTGGGGAAAGTAGTCTTTTAACAAATGGTGCCAGAACAGATATCCAGATCCAAAAGAATAAATGCAGACTCCTATCTCACATCAGATTTTAAAATTAACTAAAATAGAACAGTTCAAGATGGCTGACTAGAAGCATCTGGCATTGTGTCCTCCACGAAGAACATAGTAGATAATCATACTTCAATTAGAGCATCTAAGAAATAACACTGGAATTCAACGGAGAAATGACAGGAAGAACCTGAAGCACAAAAGGAGAGGAAAATGAGGCAGCCGGCCCAGCCAAGTTCATGTGGAAGCCTGTAGAGGATCCCCATTGCAGGTAAAACAGAAATGACAGATCCCCAAGGGTCCACCTTCCCATTGCAGACTTCTACAATCCTAGCCACAGGAGAACCCTTGATGCTCACAGGCCTTAAGACTACAATAGAGAGCTGCCTTGAGTTTACACAGTGGTATTGCTTCAGAAAGGAAGCTCACACTGGGTCACACAACCCCCCCGCCCGGCCCCCCGCGCCCCAGACCAAAGCAGCTGCGGCCTGGCACCGTTTGAGGAGCCCAGCCCCCACCAGACTGCATCTTGCCCTAGAGCCCAACAGACTCTGCATGCATCTCCACATTCCTGGAGCCCCCACTGACATCCTCCCCATGTCCACCCAGAAGACTGGAGTGACATGACACTGATTAGACCCAGCAGTACAGCAGGGTAGCCAACATAATATCCTATACTCTGGGAAATAAGCAGTGCAGCACACTAGGGAGGTTGTCGTCAGGACACAGGATGCTGAAGTGTGCCCTCACCAGAACCTGAGCACTACTTGCCTGAGGCCACTGCCACTGCGAGCAACCTTATTCCCCTACTCCCAGCAGCAAGGCTGCAGCACATGCCCTGATGATAGGCTCTTGCCACACACCACTGCCCCAGCCACTGCCACCTGAGCGTGCCACCCAGGAGCCTGGGGATTGCCCTGCTCTGCCCACCATAGCCTGCATCTGTACATACCACCTGGAGGACATGAGGCAGGCCTCTTTAGCCTGGTATTGGCCACCATTACTGCCATCACCCACACCACACACACTGCCTAGGGGCCTGAGGACCTGCACACAAACCCAGCCCACTGCTGTCACTGTTGGCACCTAAGTAAGCCACTTGCAGGCCCAGGAATTGGCCCGAGGCCACTGACAGTGGTATCCACATTCACTGCACAGAGGCCCAAGAACAGGCACACTTTGGCTTTCACTGCCACCACTGAGGCCTGAGGATTGTCCCACCTGGTGCCTGGGTTCCCAGCAAAGTCTCACCACAGTCTGTACTAACAACTTCAACCTAAGCCATTAAGGAAATCACAGACACTACTGGTACTGTTTACAGTTGAAAAATCAGACAGACTACACTACGGCATGCAGCCAGAATCAAAACCAAAGTACCCTACCCATCCAACATTATAGATGCATCTACAAGAAAAAGTGCTCCCTTATGAAAGCCAATGCAAAAAATTGAAAGAAGCAACTATTATACCAGATGTACAGATATCAATGTAAGGACCCAAGAAACTTGAAAAAGCAAAGAAATATTACAACTGTGAAGGAACACAATGATTCTTCAGTAACTGATTCCAATGAAAAAGAAATTTATCAAATACCAAAACAGAATTCAAAATAATGATACTATATATGCTCATTGAGATACAAGAGAACACAGATAAACAATATGAAGAAATCAAAAAGTAAGTTAGGATCTGAATGAGAAATTCACCAAAGAGATAAATATCAGTTAAAAAAAAAACTGAAATCCTGGAAGAAGTCAATGAATAAAATAAAAAATACAATTGAGAGCTTCAACAATAGACTAGATCAGGCAGAAGAATTCCAGAATGTAAAGACACATATTTTGAAATAACCACATCAGAAAGAGAAAGAGAGAAAGAAAGAGAGAAAGAGAAAGAGAAAAAGAGAAAAGTAACATAAAAAGATGGAGAAAGCCTATATGAGAGATGGGACACAAAAAGTTACCAAATACACAAATTCCAGGTGAAGAGAAGGGCAAATACATAGAAAACCTATTTAGCGAAAACAATAACTGGAAACTTCCTAGGTCTAGAAAGAGATGTAAACATGTAAATACAGGAAGCTCAGAGAAACCCAAATATATACAACTCAGAAAGTTTTCTCCAAGGCACATTATAGTCAAAGTTTCATAAGTCAAACACAAAGAATTCTAAAACAGCAGGAGAAAACCTTTTCTGGTCACATATACGAGAACCTACATCAAACTAACAGTAGATTTTCAGCAGAAAACTTATAGGCCAAGAGAATTGGATGACAAATTCAAAGTGCTGAAAGGAAAAAAAAAAAAAAAATCTGTCAACCAAAAATACTATAAAAGTAAAGTTAACCTTCAAACAAGAAAGAAAAAAATAGTCTTTCCACAACTAACAAATGTTGAGGTAACTCATCACCAAGAGACCAGCCCTGCAAGAAATACTTAGGGGAGTCCTTCACTTGGAAGTAAAAGGATTACATCTACCATTATGAAAACATATTACAGTACAAAACTCACTGTTACAGCAAACACAAAGAAGTGAGAAGACTCAAATGTTACCACTACAGAAAACTACAAAACAACAATGACAAACAGTAAGAGAAAGAAACAAAGAATACACAAAACAATCAGAAAACAATGAACAAAACGACAGGAATAAGTCCTTACACATCAATATAACCTTGAATATAGAAGGATTAAGCTTTCCATTTAAAAGCTACAGACTGGCTTAATAAATGAAAACAAAGATTTGACCCAACTATATGCTACCTAAAAGAAACTCACTTCACTTGTAAAAACACATATAGATGAAAGTGAAGGGATAAAAAAAATGTATTACATGCAAATGGAAACCAAAAGCAAGCAGGAATAGCTACACATATCCAATAACACAGATGTTAAGTCAAAAGGAATAAAAAGACAATGAAGGTCATTATATACTGAAAAAGAGATCCATTCAGAAAGAAGATATTAAAAATCCTAAATATATATGCAGATAACATTGAAGAAAACATATGTAAAGCATGCATTATTAGATAAAAAAGGAAGAGACAGACTCCAATACCACAATAGTGGGGGACTTGAACATCCCACTCTCAGCATTAGACAGATGATGTAGATAGGAAATGAAAAAAGAAACACTAGATTACAACTGTGCTTTATACCAAATGGACAAAACACACATCTACAGAATATTTCATCCAACATCTACAGTATATACATTCTTCTCCCCAGCACATGAAACATTCTCAAGGATAGACTTTATGTTAGGCCACAAAAGTCTCAATAAATATTTAGAAATCTAAATTATACCAAGTATGTTTTCTGTCCATAATGAAAAAAGGCTAGAAATAACAAGAAGAAATTTAGAAATCATACAAATATATAGAAATTAAACATGCTCCTGAATGACAATTGCATCAATGAAGAAATTAAAAATTATAAAATTTTTTTGAAATAAATGAAAATGGGAACATGATGTACCAAAATCAACGTTAAGAAGAAAGCAAAAGCAATGTTAAGAGGAAAGTTTATAGTGATAAATGCCTACATCAGCAAAGTACAAAGATTTCAAATAAACAACATAATGATGCACCTAAATGAACTAGAAAAACAAGAACAAACTAAGCCCCAAATTAGTAGAAGGAAAGAAATAATAAAGATTAAAGCATAAAGAAAATAGAGGCTAAAAAATGATAAAGGATCTACAGAACAAAAAGTTGATTTTGGGAAAGATAAACAAAATTGAAAAACCAATAACTAGACTTAATAGAAGGAAAAAAGAAAGAAGACTTAAATGAAAACAGAGATATTAAAACAGATACCACATAAATGCAAAAGACAATTAGAGACTATTATAAACAACTAAATGCTAACAAACTGGAAAATCTACAGGGAACATTTAAATTCCTGGACATACAAAATCTACTAAGTTTTAATCAAGAAGACATAGAAAACTTGAACAGATCAATAATAAGTAACACGATTAAATGAGTAATAAAAAGTTTCCCAACAAAGAAAAGCTCAGGATGGGACCAAGTGTGGTGGCTCACACCTTTAATCTCAGCACTTTGGGCAGCTGAGGCGGGTGGATTGAGGCCGGGAGTTCAAGACCAACCTGGCCAACATGGCAAAACCCCGCCTCTACTAAAAACACAAAAATTAGCCTGGTGCAATGACATGTACCTGTAGTCCCAGCTACTCAGAAGGCTGAAGAGGGAGAATTGCTTGAACCCCAGTGATGGCTGCAGTGAGCCAAGATTGTGCCACTGCACTCCAGCCTGGGTGACAAAGTGAGACTCTGTCTCAAAAAAAAAAAAAAGAAAGAAAAAGAAAAGCCCAGGATTGGATAGCTTCACTGCCAAATTCAAACTAATAAAGAAATAACTAATTTTCTTCAAACTATTACAAAAAAATTAAAGAGGAGGGAATGCTCCTTAACTCATTCTGCATGGCCAACACTACCCACAATACCAAAACCATACAAAAACATAACAAAAAATAAAATTACAGGCCAATATCCCTGCTGAACATAGACGCAAAAAAATCCTCAACAAAATAACTAGCAAACTGAATCCAACAAAACATCAAAAAGATAATACACTGTGATCAACTGGGATCTAACCCAGGACACTAGACTGTTCAATATACACAAATCAATAAACATGACACATTACATCAACAGAATGAAAGACAAAAATCATATAATCATTTCTATGGATGCACAAAAAGCATCTGATAAAATTCAACATCACTTCATAACACTCAGCAAATTCAGCATTAAAAAATACCTCTATATAATAAGGCCATATAAGACAAACCCACAGCTAACATAACGCTGAATTGGGAAAGCTGAAAATCTTTCCTATAAAAACTGGAACAGGACAAGGATTCCCCCTCCTATTCACTACGCCTATTCAACAAAGTACTGGAAGTCCTGAGCAATAAGGCAAGAAAAAAAACTAAAATGCATCCTAATTGGAAAAGAAGTCGTCAAATTTTTTTCTTTCCAGATAACAATCTTGTATTTAGGAAAATCTAAAGACATCATTAAAACAAACTCTTCCATCTAATAGATAAATTCAATAAAGCTACAGAATATAACATCGACATACAACAATCAGTAGAATTTTCTACGCCAATAATGAACTAGCTGAAAAGAAATTAAGAGGGCTTTCTATTTACAATAGCTACAAAAATAAAATGCTCAGGAATAAATTCAACCAAGAAGGTGAAAAACTTTCACAAGGAAAACTACAAAACACTGATGAAAGAAATGGAATAGGACACAAACAAATGGAAAGTCATCCCACACTCATGGATCAGAAGAATTAATACTGTTAAAATGACTATACTGCTCAAAGTGAGCTACAGATTCAATGCAATCCCTATCAAAATATCAGTCATTTTTCACTGAAATTTAAAAATTCTAGAATGTATATGGAAACAAATAAAAACAGAAAAGCCCAACTAGCCAAAGCATCTGAAGCAAAAAGAACAAAGCTGAAGGTATCACACTACCTGACATCCAAATATATTACAAAGCTATAGTAGCCAAAACAGCATGGTACTGGCATGAAAACACAGAAATAGAATATAGAACCCAGAAGTAAAAAAAAAAAAACCAGACCCTTATTTCACACCATATATGAAAAATCAACTCAAGATGGATTAAAGACTTAAATGTAAGATCCGAAAGTATAAAACTACTGGAATAAACAGGGGAAACACTCTAATACATTAGTCTAGGCAAAGATTTCATGGTTAAGACCTCAAAAACACAGACAACAAAATGAAAGATAGACAAATGAGACATATTAAACTAAAACTGAGACATATTAAACTAAAAATCTTCTGCACAGCAAAGAAAGCAATTAACAGAGTGAGGAAGCAACCTACAGAATTAAAGTAAATATTTACAAATTATTCATTTGACAAGGTATTCATATTCAGGGTATAAAAGAAATTCAATCAACAGCAAAAAAAAAAACCCCATTAAAAAGTGAACAAAGGACATGAGCACACAGTTCTCAAAATAAGACATACAAATGACCAACAGGTGTATAAAAAATTCTCAACAGCACTAATAATCTGCCAAATACAAATTAAAACCACAATGAGATAACATCTTATTAATAAAAATAACATCTTTATTAATGAAAAGAGAAAATAATGGATGTTGTCTAAGATGCAGAGAAAAAAGAACTCATAAACCCTATTTACAGGAATGTAAACTAGTAGAGACTATGAAAAACACTATGAAGATTTTAAAACTTAAAATAGAACTACCATATGACACAGCAATCCTATTGAGTATTTATCCAAAGAAAAGGAAATCAGCATATCAAAAGAGTACTTGTACTCTCATATTTATTGCAGTACTATTTCAATAGCAAAGATATGAAATCAATTTAAGTGTCAACAGATGAATAAAGAAAATGTGATATATACACACACAATGGAATATTATTCAGCCAAAAAAAAAAAAAAAGAATGAAATCTTGTCATATGCAGCAACATGGATGGAACTGGACATGATTATGTTAAGTGAAATAAGCCATACACATAAAGACAAATATCTCATATTCTCACTCACAGATGAGAGCTAAAAAGGTTGACCTCATGGAAGTACAAAGTATGAACAGTTACACCAGAGACTGGGAAGAATTTAGAGGATAGAGGGCAAAGAGAGGTTAATTAAGGGGTACAAACATACAGTTAGATAGAAGGAATAAGTACGGATGTTCAGTAGCATATTAAGATGACTACAGTTAGCAACAACATATTATATATTTCAAAACAGTGAGAAGAGAGGATTTAAAGTGTCCCTAACACATAGAAATGATAAATGCTTAGTAACTATCATAACTATCCTGCCTTGACCATTACACATTTTATGCATGTAGCAAAATATCATATGTATCCCTAAAATATGTACAAATATTATGTATCAGTAAAATAAAAATGAAAATAAATTTAAATAAAGTCCACAGACATAGTGTAAGAGTTAAAATTATGGCTGGGGGCAGTGGCTCATCCCTGTAATCCCAGAAGTTTGGGAGGCTGAGACGGGCAGATCACGAGGTCAGGAGATTGAGACCATCCTGGCTAACACAGTGAAATCCCATCCCTACTAAAAAAAAAAAAAAAAAAAAAAAATACAAAAAAATTAGCCACACATGGTGGCAGGTGCCTGTAGTCCCAGCTACTTGAGAGGCTGAGGCAGGAGAATGGCATGAACCTAGGAGGCAGAGCTTGCAGTGAGCCGAGATCGCACCACTGCACTCCCGCCTGGGCTACAGAGCGAGATTCTATCTCAAAAAAGAGTTAAAAGTATAAGTCTCCTAGCAGAAAACATAGGAGCAAATATACGTGACCTTGGGTTAGGCAATGTTAGATATGATACCAGGAAGTCATAGATAAGCACAAGTAACAAAATTAAAATTATATAAAATTAACTGTATCAAAATAAAACACTTTTATGCTATAAATTATAGCATCAAGGTGAAAAATCAATCCACAAAATGGGAAGAGATATTTAAAATCATATAACTAAAAGAGTATCCAGAATACCCAAAGACTCTTACAACTCAATAATAAGATAAATAACCCAATTTAAAAATGGGAAAGGGAGTCGAATAGACATTTCTTCAAAGGTATTACACAAATGTCTAATAAGCATATGAAAAGATGGTCAGCATCATTGGTTGAGTCATGCAAATCAAAACTACAACAAGAAACCACTTCACATGAACTAGGATGGCTAATTAAAAAAAGGACAATAACAAGTGTTGATGAGAATGTGGAGAAAAACTACTCTTTATTTCTGGTGGTAATGTAAAACGGCGCAACAATGTACCCAACAGTTTGGCAGTTCCTAAAATGTTAACATAGTGCTACTGTGTGCTCCAGCAATTCTACTCCTTGCCACATACCCTACAGAAATGAGAAAATATGACCACACAACAACTTAAACACAAATGTTCATAGCAACATTATTCATAATAGCCAAAATGTGAAACAACTCAAATATTCATCAACTGAAGAGTAGATTTTAAAATCTGACATAAGGTTTATTTTTAGGATGAGCATATTTTAAACTTAGATTGTGGTAATGGTTGCATAATTGTAAATATACTAAAACCCATTGAATTGTACACTGTAAATGGGTGAATTTAATGGCGGTGAATTATATGTCCATAAGGATGCTTTTTTAAAAAGGAGGCCATATATTAACAAATGATTAGTGATGGATATTGTAATTACCCCCAATTTGATTATATTATTTATACATCTATTGAAACATATCGTATCCCATAAATATGTACAATTCTTATCAATTATAAATTTAAATTTTTTTAAGGAGGCCATGCATGAAAGCAGTTTTAAATTTTCACAAATTACATAAAGCAAAGGTTTATTTTAATCCTTTTGCCCTAGAATGCTCTCTGAGGAATTCTCCCGAAAGGATAATCAGAGCACTCTCTGCTTGGAGATATTGTTTCACTAATTACATATTTAATTATTGTTATATCTTAGGCTGATAATATACCTCAGCAATGTCCCAAGATCAATGGAACTGGGAATAATTGTTTCTAGGTTGGGGGAAATTCTACTGGTGATGTTTTGAAAAATATATTTGGTATTCATACTCATTTCCTGGCACAGAACTCTTAAAAACCTTGGAATCCCTGGAGAGCTGAGTGTTTTTTACATGCTACTGAGAAGATTGGCGGCTGAAGATAGCCTCAGGATGTGAGCTGGTCACCAGGAAGACCAAGGAATGATTAGAGGGTTGGGACTTTCAGCCTTGTATCCTGCAACCTCTTGGGAGAGGAGAGGGGCTGAAGGCTGAGTCATCCACCAACGTCCAGAGATGTCATCAATAATGTCTACATAATAAAGCCTCCATAAGAACCCAGAAGGACAGGATTCAGAGAGCTTCTAGGTTGGTGAACACATCAGCGTACTGGGAGGTAGCACACTCCAATTCCAGGGACACAGAAGCTCCTGCTTTCACGACCCTCCCAGATTCAGACCTCACTTTATGTGTTTTCATCTAGCTGTTTATCTACATATAAACTGGTAACATAAGCACTGTAAAGTGTTTCCCTGAGTTTTTTGTGACTCACTCTAGCAAATTAATTGAACCTGAAGAGAGGGCCATGGGAACCTAAAATATATAGCCAGTTGGTCAGATGTATAGGTGACAGCCTACTACTTGTGACTGACATCTACAGTAGAGGGCAGTCTTGCGGAACTGAGCCCTCAACCTGTGGAACTTGACACTATCTCCGGGTAAATATTGCCAGAATTGAAATGAATTCGAGGACACCCAGCTGGTGCCCACTGGAGAACTGGTTGGTGTGTAGGGTTTTCTCCCACACATCTGGTGGCAAAATTGTTGTGTTAGGTGGTGTGTGAGTAGAAAACACACTCCAATTTTTCATAACTTCAAGACTGCTCTTTCAGGCTCCATAAAGCTTCCATTGAATAAACAAAAATCCCTACCTTGCTTCCCCACTGACTGCCATGCATCTCTAATATGACAATATGCAAAGTTGAGGGGTTTTTTTAAAATATATTATTTTTTCACAAAAAGAAATCGGCTATAATTGTACTAAACAAAGACCTACCAGCCTGGACTTCAGGAAATTGTACCTCTGGTGGAGGCAATCTGTCCTTGAAAAGCAGCTATATAAATGCGTAGTTTTATGTACTTTCTCGTACAGTACGAGCATTGCAAAAATTACTCTTCTAGCTCTTTGGTGGTGTTCTGTAGTGGGAAGAACATTGGTTTTGAAGTCACACCTGGTTTCAAATCCTTGCTTTGACACTTACTAGTTATATGACCTTGGGAAAGTTATGTAACTTCTTAAAGCCACTGTCCATCATGTCTACTGTTTAATACAGAAGATAAGAAAAGTCAACTGTGAAGATATATATAAGGCAGGGGACACAGAGGTGTCAACTATTCAATGTTTTACAAATCCTCCCTTTCCATTTCAAAAGGACAGTAAATTTCTGAGTAAAGTAACAACCTTTTCTTCCCTGTCCCCTCCCATCCAACACATGTATCCCAGAAGTACTCAGAACTCAGTAAATATTGTTGACTTAATTTTCACTCACTACATATCAAAGGGCACATATCAAAGAAATATTACAGTAATATCACCTTCAACTGTGAGTGTCCCTAGATTTACTTTCCAGTCCCAGGTCTTACTTCCAAGCAGGCTTCTTCTCTGAACTCACAAATAGAGCTTTGAGTAGAATTACTGCTTAAGTGTTTGCCCCTTCCTTGAATTCTAACATGAATAGGGTAACCCTGTGCATGTCTAAACCTCCAATTTATCTTGCCCCTGCAGCAAAAGAAACTGAGCATGAGACCAACTTAAAATCCCTTTACTGAATTTCTCTATGGCTCATCTTAATTCTAGTTGCACAAAGCTGATTTGCCAGGCACAGCAGAGCAAATAATAGTACATCATTTCCACCTGTTTAGATTTTGGTTAAAGTAGAATCACGGATGGAATGTTTCTTCCTTAACCATTTCTTCCTGGTTGCAAATATTAGAGTCTAAAAATATCTGTTGCATTGCTAGTTCATTTAGCATTCTGACCCAATCACATAAAATCTGAAGTTCTGAGTTAGGTAGCTCTGAGCTATTGATGATCCCATGATCCCTTTTAATGTTCAAAGTGCTGAGACACCATAATGATTTGTTTACAGTTGTAGGAAGACATAGTTAAATCAGGATTCTCGGCAAATGCCTGTTATTTTAACGTAAGAATAAGCCCCATGGCCTGGCAGAGAACCATACAGTGTTCAGAACTCAGTCAACTGAGAGGAGTTATAAAACCTAAGTGTTCCTTAATAGACCACATTTGCCAAACACACCTCAACTTGATAATTCATTTATGAATTAAGCTTAATTAGCATAACAATAAAGAAGTGCTTGAAAGGCATTTTGAATAAATTTGATTTTTGAATGGTATTACTACTATCTCTCTAGGCACACCAAAATCTTGTATTCAAGAAAGAAAAGTAATGGCAAACAGGCATATGAAAAGGTGCTCAGTATCATGGATCATCAGAGAAATGCAAATCAAAACTACAATGAGGTATCATCTCACCCCAGGAGAAATGGCTTTCATCCAAAAGACAGGCAATAACAAATGCTGGCGAGGATGTGGAGAAAAGGGAACATTTGTACACTGTTGGTGGGAATGTAAATTAATACAACCACTATGGAGAACAGTTTGAAGCTTCCTCAAAAAAAAAAAAAAAAAAAAAAAGTAAAAAAAAAACACTTGAACTACCATATGATCCAGCAATCTTGCTGCTAGGTATATACCCAAAAGAAAGGAAATTAGTGTATCAAAGCGATATCTGTGCTCCTATGTTTGTTGCAGCACTGTTTACAATAGCTAAAATTAGAAGCAACCTAAGTGTCCAACAACAGATAAACAGATAAAGAAAATGTGGTACATATACACAACGGAGTACTATTCATCCGTAAGAATGGAATCTAGTCATTTGCAGCAATGTAGATGGAACTGGAGATTATTATGTTAAGTGAAATAAGCCAGGCACAGAAAGATAAACATCACATGTTCTCATTTGTTTGTGGGATCTAAAAATCAAAGCAATCGAACTCATGGACAAAGAGTAGAAGGATGGTTACCGGAGGCTGGGAAGGGGAAGGGGATACAGGGCAGGTAGGGATGATGGTTAACAGGTACAAAAAAAAAAAAAAAAAAAAAAAGATTAGAAAGAATAAGATACACTATTTAGCACAATAGGGTGACTAAAGTTAATAATAATTATACGTTTTAAATAACTTAAGGTGTGTAATTGGAATATAGTAACTCAAAAAATCAATGCTTGAGGGGATGGAAAAAAGTACACGCTATTAAAAAAGAGACATTGAATCCCCCCCAAAAGAAAAAGTATTAGCATTAAATGATTTTGTGCTTGTACTTTTTCATCTTCTTTTCATGGCTGGCGCATTTTAAAGATAACATTTCCACTAACTTTTTAAAAGGTTGTTGTCTTATTGACTTGTTTCTCCTTTGCAGTTAGATTGTTCACTATTTGTGGTAATTTTACCATGAAGAATTTTGGTCATGTACTTGTCAGACTCTTATTTGCCAAGGATGAAAATACTTGTCCAATTACCAAAGGTGATTTCAACAAAACCACCTTTGAACGTGATATCAGTATGTATTGCTATGTAACAAACCATCCAAAAACATAGCTTAAAAGTATATTTTATATTGTTCATATGTTTATAGGTGGAATGGGTTTATGGTTTCTGGTGTATTCATAAATGTGTGCATATTCAGCTGTGATTTTAGTAGGCAGTTCTTCTCATCGTGGCTTGATAGTCTCACTAGTTTTGGGGTCCACTGGCTGCCAGATTATTCAAAATGGCCTCAACTCCTCTCTGCATGGTCTCGGTGGACTGTCTCCCTGGCAATATTGTGAAAACATGCCTAGGCTAATCTGATGGAAAATAAGAGCAGAAACGTAGAAGGCCTCTTGAAGCCTAGGTTCAGAATTAACATTTTGTCACTTTTGTTTTGGTCAATAAATGTGGCAAGCCACAAGTCAGCCTCTTTCAAGGGGTAGGAAAATTGCAGCTCCTCTCATCAATAAGTAGAGTCTCTAAGTAATATTGCAAAGGGTATGGATAGAAGGAAGAAGAATCTACTTCAAGCACTGGCTTCACACTGGGTACCTGTCCTTGAAAGTACCAGGATAAATAAGACACTAGGCTGTGGTATCCTTGAGGTCATAGGTTGTGAGGAAATTAGGAACCCAACTATAATGATGTGGGTCATGGTAAGAGAAGGATGATGAGAGAACGGGAACCATGGAAGACTTCAAGATCTGGTCCTAATGCCTCCTCTTCTATGAGAATTGGCGTTTTAACAGACTGTGGAGAGCAAAGGCACAAAGCAAGAACTATGTGATGTACTTAGAAAACTCCAGGAGCACCAAGTGTGTGGAGGATGGGAATGTGACAGAGCATATCATTTCACTGGAAGACCTTAATTTATCCCATACCTGCTTTTCCAGCCTCCTCTCTCACTGAAAAGGACAGATTTTGGATCTCCATTTACCTCCACCCCGACACCGCCCCCCCCCAAAAAAAAAAAAAACCCAGAGAAATTGAGTTAATGCAACTAATTATTAGGAAAAATTTTAGGATATACTAGAGAGATAAATATCAGGGACAAGTTTTGCTTGTTGCTTTGTTTTTACCATTTGATTAAATTACCAAATCTCCTTCAACTCTTATGAAAACCATTTGTAAAATCAAACCCTTTAATAAAAACTTAAAGTTGGTCCATTCCAAGAAGTAAGCACTCCTGTAGGAGACACCTTTGGTTGTCTACGCTATAATAGAAGACAAAACCCACAAAAAAGAACGTTGGTGAAAAAGTTAAAAATGCCACATGTGCATTTTCTCACTCCCCTGTTCACTAAAACTTGGGCATGTGACCCACTCCAGTCCAGATTTCCCAGAGGAGGATTTACAGGAGGCTTCCGGCAAAGTTTTCCTCCCTAATTCAAAATCAAAGGATCTATCGTGGAAAAAAAAAATGTTTTATTTGGCCAAATGTTGTCTACCTGCACTATCTGGAATTATTAACGCCATCTTATAGCCATAAAGTGAGAATTAAGCCTAAATGAGATTAAGCCTCAATGCTAACAAAAATGTTCTCATGGGCTAAGCCAGGGATCAATAAATCAAAGGTTGGGTGAATGGTTTTAGATAAGTAGTTCACAGATTTAATTTACTTTGTGTGTGAAATTCATCGCTGAAAAGCCCATGTCCTGAAATCTTTGCATGAGTAAATTCCTAGCTTAGAATTTTGTCTGCCTCCATAGTCCATGAAGCATGAACATTTATAAACAAAATTACACAAAAGCATATAGGTTTTCTTAGTGTGCTGTTAATTACATACTGCCAATCAACTTACAATTAAGCACCAATTTTATAGATATGCATTATAGTATCTTTGCTTCTTAATCTGCTGAAAGTATATTGTATCATAAAGAAAATGAGGATAGGAAGTCAGACCTGAGATTAATTCCTTATTCTTCCATGTTGAACTATCCATTTATTTAACACATATGTACAGAGCCCTCATCGTGTGTCAGGCACACTGTTGGGTACTAAAAATACAGTGGTAAACAACAATGATATGGTCCACATCCTCCTGAAACTTGCAGTCCCGTGATGAAACTTACAGTCCAGTCACGCAAGAGGAAAAACCAAAAGGCGTCAAAACTGGAAAAGAGAAATGAGCAATTAAAAATTATTTTAATGTTTATGAAGAAAGACTAATACACTGGAAAACAAATTATGGGGTTAGAAAGTCATGCCTAAGGAAAGATTATCAAATACTATAATGAAAATCTATACACTAATAAGCTGGAAAACCTAGAGTAAATGGATACATTCTTGAAGCTCGAATTAAGAAAAAAATAGAAAACCTAAACAGTCCAACAATGAATAATAAGATTGAATCAGGAATAAAAACTTTCTCAACAAAGGCAAGTCCAGAAACACATGGCTTCACTGCCAAACTCCACCAAACTCACAAAAAACTAACACCAATTCTCCTTAAATTATTTCCAAAAAAATCAGAGAAGGGAATTCTCTCCAACTCATTCTACAAGCCCAAGCATTACTCTGATAGCAAAACTAGACAATGATGCAACAAAAAAAGAAAACTACAGGCCAATACCCCTAAGGAACATATATACAAAAATCCTCAACAAAATACTAGTAAACCAGATCAAACAGCACATCAAAAGGATAATATACCATGAGCAGGTGAGATTCATCCCAGGGATAAAAGGATGGTTCAAGATACGCAAATAAACAAACATGACACATCAACAGAATGAAGGACAAAAATCATATAATTATGTCAATAGAAACAAAAAAAGCGTTTGAAGAAATTTAATATCCTTTCCTGATTAAAAAAAAATTCTCAGCAAATTAGGAATAGAAGGAACACACCTCAACATAACAAAAATCATATAAGACAAACTCACAGTTAATATCACACTGAGTGGAGAAAAGCTGAAAGTCTTTCCTCTAAGAACTAAAACAAGACAAGGATGTTCACTTTCACTACTCTCATTCAACATAGTACTGAAAGTCCTAGCCCAAGTAATTGGGTAAGAGAAAAAACTAAAAGGTATTCAAACTGGAGAAGAAAAAGTCAAAGTGTGCCTCTTGCAGATGACATATTATATCTAGAAAAACCTAAAGACTATACCAAAAAAACTTAGATTTGAAAACTGCTTCAGTAAATTTACAGAATATTAAAAAATCAACAAATAACAGTAGTATTAATATATACCAAAAATAAACTGCCTGGGAAAAAAAATGAGAAAACTATTCCATTTATAATAGTTATGAAATAAAATATCTAGGAATATATCTAACCAAGAAGATGGAAAACTTCTACAAGGAAAACTGCAAAACACTGATGAAGGAAATGGACAAGGACACAACAAATGGAAATGCTCATGAATCAAAAGAATATTGTCAAGATGGTCATTCTGCTCAAAGTCATCATCTACAGATTCAATGCAATCCTTATCAAAATACTAGTGTCATTTTTCATAGATATATAAAAGACAATCCTAACATTCATATGGAACCAAAAAAGAACTCAACTAGCCAAAGCAATTCTGAACAAAAATAACTGAGCTGGAGGCATCACATCACCTGACTTTGAAATATATTACAAGGCTATACTAACCAAAATACCATGGTTGGTATAAAAGCAGATGGAACAGAATAGAGAACCCAAATCCACATATTTATAGCCAACCAATTTTCAACAAAGGTGCCAAGAACATAAGTTGCAGAAAGGACACCCTCTTAAATAAATGGTGCCGGAAAAATTGGATATTCATATGCACAAAATAAAACAAGACTCCTATATCTCACCATATACAAAAACTAACTCAGAATGGATCAAAGGCTTAAATGTAAGACACAAAACTGTAAGACTACTAAAAGATAACATAAAGGAAACACTCCAGGACATTGGTCTAGGAAAAGACTTCATAAAAAAGACCTCAAAAACACAGGCAACAAAATCAAAATAGATGAGACTATATCGAACCAAAATCTTCTGCACATCAAAAAAAAAAATCAACAGAGTGAAGAGACAACCTACATAAAGAAAATATTTACTAACTATTCATCTGACATGGGACTAATATTCGGAGTATACAAGAAACTCTAATAGCAAAATAAAATAAATAATCTTATTAAGAAGTGGGCAAAAATGTTAAGAAACAATAGATGCTGGGGAGGCTGTGGAGAAATAGGAACACTTTTACACTGTTGGTGGGAATGTAAATTAGTTCAACCATTGTGGAAGATAGTGTGGCTATTCCTCAAGGCTCTAGAACCAGAAACACCATTTGACTCAGCAATTCCGTTACAGGGTATATATCCAAAGGAACACAAATCATTTTACTATAAAGACACATGCACACACGTTGATTGCAGGACTATTTACAATAGTAAAGACATGAACATACCCAAATGCCCATCAATGATAGACTGGATAAAGAAAATGTGGTACGTGTACACCATGGAATACTATGCAGCCATAAAAAGGAATGAGATCATGTCCTTCACAAGGACATGGATAAAGCTGGACGCCATCGTCCTCAGCAAATTAACACAGGAACAGAAAACCAAACAATGCATGTTTTCACTCGTAAGTGGGAGTTGAACAATGAGAACACACAGACAAAGGGAGGGGAATGACACACACTGGGGCCAGTCAGGGGGCTAGGCGGCGAGGGGAGGGAGAGCATTAGGTCAAATAACTAATGCATGCAGGGCTTAAACCTAGATGACGGGTTGATAGGTGCTGCAAACCACCATGGCACACATATACCTATGTAGCAAACCTACACATTCTGCACTTGTATCCCAGAACTTAAAGTAAAATAAAAAATTAGAAGTGGGCAAAGGAAAAGACATTTCTCAAAAGAAGACATACACATGGCCAACAGGTGTATGAAAAATGCTCACCAGCACTAATAAGGAAAATACAAATTACAACCACAATGAGATATGTTGGACCAGTCAGAATGGCTATTAATAAAAAGATTAAAAAAAAAAAAAAAAAAAAAAAGATGCTGTCAAGGATGCAGAGAAAAGGGAATTCTTATACACTTTTGGTGGGAGTGTAAATTAGTAGGGACACTATGGAAAACAGTATGGAGATTTTTCAAAATACTAAAATTAGAATTACCAGGTGATCCAGCAATCCCACTACTGGGTATTTATCCAAAGGAAAAGAAAAATAGAATATCAAATGAATACCTGCACTTCCATGTTTATTGCAGCACCATTCACAATAACCAAGATCTGGAATCAAGCTAAGTGTCCATCAATGGATGAAAGGATAAAGAAAATATGATATATACACAATGAAATATTATTTGGCCATAAAAAATGAAATTATGTAATTTGCAGAAGCATGGATGGAATTGGACATCATTATATTAAGTGAAACAAACCAGGCACAGACAGACAAATATCGTATGTTCTTACTCACATATGAGAACCTAAAAAGCTGATCTCATGGAGATAAAGAGTAGAATGTTAGATACCAGACCAGAGGCTGGAAAGTTTGTGTGTGGAGAGGCATGGGGGATAAAGATAGGTTGGTTAATGGGTACAATCGCACAGTTAGATAGAAGGAATAAGTGCTAATGTTTGATAGAAGAGTAGGGTGACTGTAGTTAACGAAGTATTATATATCGCAAAACAGACAGGACTTGAAATGTTGCCACCAGATAGAAATGATAAATACTTGAGGTAATGGATACCATAAATATCCAGACTTGATCATTACACATTCTATGCATGTAACAAAATACCACATATACCCCCAAAATATGTATAAATAGTATGTATCAGCTAAAAATAAAAAAGGGTCATCCTGGGGAAATGGTATTGAAGTTTGAGACTGTTGGACTAAGTTATTTAAGGTTGTTACATGTAAATTGGAGAAACCTTACAGTGTGCACAGGATTCAATAATGGTTCAGCATAAGGCTTTGGGGAAAGATTCATAATTATTTGTTTTGCATGTACTCACACTTAGTCTGTCTTCTATTTCAATTCATCTTACCTGGTCCTAATAGCTTTCTTCTATGTCTCTTATTACATTGTATGCTAGGTGTTCCATAAATGTTCATTGAATAGAACCACCTTACTTTGTTTGTAAATCTAATATATTTAACTTTGACTTTCATTTCCATTTGGAACGTAGAGGTCATGTTAAAGGCACAAACAAGAAAAAACTGCCTGTTTTCCCATTGTAGTTCTCCTGTGAGCTCTGAAATTTCAACAACCATTATGCAAGAAATGCTCAGCTGTGAAAAATTAATAACACTTTTATGCAACTCTCATCAAAATAGGGTAAGAGTGGGAAATTTTTCATTGAAATGTTATTGAGAAGCTCACATTTTATGTATGGAATAAAGAAGGTTACTTTATTAATTGGCTCGATGAAGAATTGTTTGAACAATTCTCAGAGCTATAAGATGTACCCTACATTTAACCTGGACCAGTTTGTCTTGGCAGCTTAAGGCCTTATCTTCTGAGTGAGAGATGACTGGTTTATTCAGAAGGCCATGACCCTGATCTGATACCTCAACAGACCAGCAAAGATCCTGTCATAAGTTATAAAGGGCCTTGGGTGTCATGCTGAAGACTTTGGACCTTACCCTGTAGCAGCCTAAATGTTTAAATAAGACAATGAAATGATCACATGTATGTTTCATTCAGATAACTCTTTTTGCACTGAAATCCTTGTCTCAGGATCGGTTTCTGGGGCAACCTTGCCTAAGGCAATATTGTCTTCACAGTCAGTTCCTAGAAGAAGTGATACCAGGAAGCACTGATAGGGGAGTTAAGAGGTAAAACTGGGAAGGCCTGTCAATAAAGGATACATTATTGAGAAGGTTATTATTGTAGGCAACTAAAGTTCAAATCCACAGGTGATTTCTGAGAGATCAGGTAGAAAACCCATCAGAGTATTTATTCACCAACTGAGACAAAGCAAGGACCCTCTCCCAGGGGTTGGCCAGGTACCCCACCCCACCTTCAATGCATGGCAATAAAGGAAACATCTTGAGTGCCTTCAAGGGAAATTCCAGGCCCCTAGCTAATCTTTAGAAGCAAATGAGCAACTAATAAGCAAGAAATTAATAACTTAAGCAATAGCCTTCCAAGCAAGTCAGAGTCACAAGGTGTTTTGGATCCCTATAGAAACTGAAAGATGACATTGTAACGTGTTCTGGAGTCGTTTTTTAGAAACCTGGGTGGACCTCAGATAAGGTGGAACTGAGAACTGAACTCTTAACTGCTGTTCTGTGTAAGCGGCCTAGAGAGTCACGCTTACAGACAAAACCTTGACATTCCTTTCTGCTGATCCCGAGATTTTAGACAAGCCCTTGCTTCCTCAATCCACCGCAAATCTGAAAATCTCTGAATCTGCCTACAACCCATAAGACCCTGCTTCAAAGTATCCTACCTTTTTGGGCCAAACCAGCGTGACTGTCTGTAACCTGTCTCCCCACCTTTAAAAACCCATACACATAAACTATCAGGAGTTCAAGTCTTAAGCATTAGCTGTCTGATTCTCCTCGCTTGGTGCCCTGGCAATAAATGCCTCAATTTCTCTCACTGCAAATGTCATTACCAGTGTTTGGCTTTGCTGCTTTCGGCAAGTGGACCCGAGTTCAGTTCATAATACAACCTTTTTTTTTTTTTTGAGATGGAATCTCACTGTCGCCAGGCAATCTTGGCACAATCTTGGCTCACTGCAACCTCCACCTCCCAGGTTCAAGCAATTCCCCTGCCTTAGCCTACCAAGTAGCTGGGACTACAGCTAATTTTTGTGTTTTTAGTAGAGGCAGAGTTTTACCACGTTTGGCCAGGATGGTCTCGATCTCTTCACCTAAAAATACAATTCTTATTTATCAATGGCTGAGGGCTGTTCCTGGGCATGCTCACCGCCCCTGCCCCTCAGCACTTTCTGTCTGCCCATAGCACAGACTTAGCAGTCTGCAGAGGCTGGAGAAAGCTCTGGGGACAGAGTCTCAGGTGCTTGCTGTAACAAGTCCTTGGCAAATATGGAAATAATAACTGTTAAGGGGATATAGCAGGACACTGACAGCATCTGCTACACATCTCCAAGTAAGCTGTAAGACCACTGCTCTTGTCAGGTAAGAAATAGTGAGGACTTGAGCCATAGCAGTGGCAGTGGAGATAAAGAGAAGAGGAAATGTTTGGAAATGAATTTAAGAAAATCAACAGAAGTGGCAACCAAAACAATAGTGATGAAGAGTCCAGAGGAACTCCCAGGTCTCTAACTTGAGTGTTACACTGGATACCATAATCCAGTTTAGGAAATAGAGGAGAAGCCCTCATCCTGTTCCCTGAATGTATGTTAAGTTACAGGCACATAATATTTGAGATAGTTGTCTGTATAGCAAGCTGAGTTTCCCAGGAAGTTGATTCTGGGGTGGAGATTAGCATATGGAAGGCTTATTAGAGAGTGTACTTGGAATCAACTCACTGTGAAGGGAAGAGAAAGTAGCATAACTGAGCAGAGGAGGAAGGTGGGCATCGATGCAGTCTCAATGGAAGCCTCAGCCCTATGAGAAGTACCAAAATTGGAATTACCCTCAGAGTTGTACCCACTTTTGTGGGGCATTTACACCCCTATATTGAGCATTCATTGGAAGGAGGCTATCCCAAAAAAGGGACACGACATTGAATGAGATAACTCTCTTCGGCCAAGACAATCCCTGAAGATGGCTGACAGCTGTCACTACTCTCATAGCTGGAGTAACAGGTATCGTATTCCAAAACAGGAATCTGGACAATGCATTGCTGCCACAGGCAACGTGATCAGATGTGTCCAGTTGGTATTTGATGCATAGATCTAGTGCACAGAAGAAAAATCAGCTGGCAACACATTTGGAGAGTTCTCGGTTTAAAAGAGTGTCAGTAACTTGGGCAGATGGTATAGAACAAAGAGTTCTTTCTGGAACACTCCAAATATGATTACTCTATAGTAAATAATGGTAACTTTCCTTGCTTAGAAAAAAGGCAAATAACGTCATTATAACACTATATAGTGTATTATAGATTATCTGTTGACAATAAAACATAGGGAAATGTAATTTAATTGCTTCATTTCAAAGGTGGATAAGTAAAAGAGTAGAAATGTTATGAAGAGCATAAACATATATAGTAGGAATAATGTTTTTTTTCTCTTGGTGTATGAGAATCATAACAAAGGAAATTACCCAATTTTTCTGTCAACTTCCTTTTCATATTAGATAAGGTCTATAAAAGCGTGATTAAAGAAAATATGGTTTTTAATACTCATGACAAGTATAGCAATTTGGAACAAAATTTGAAATGTTTATCTAATAAATGCTGTGTTCCACATGAAGAAAACTAAAAGTTAAAAAAGAGACAAAATACTAACAAGTATAAATAGTATTTCCCAAGGACAACGTAGCCTAGGGTATTAAAAAAAAAAAAAAAAAAAAAAAAAACTGAGATCACTCTAACTAGTAAAACAGTTTCCCCTGGTACTTATCTTCTGATCTCCCCAGGGTCATCCACACTTCTGAAAATCTCTGCAGAGGAAGTATAATATATTGGCCAAAGTGCTGATTTGGGAGTTAGACTCCCTCCTTTTCCACTTGCTAGACCTAATCAAGCTACATGCAAGTCTCTCAACTTCTCTGTATCTCAGTTTTCTTATCTATAAAATGAGGTTAATAAAAAGACTTGCTTCTCAGTGATATTGCAAAATGTTTACTGGCACATAGTAATCTTTCAAAAAGCTGTTATTATAAGTCATTGCTATTATTTGGCTGGAAAGACCTGTGCAAAACCACATGGGAGCCTCAATTCTGTACTCAGAGCTTGCCAGAAAGAAACAGTCATTGGCCGACCTCCTACCAGGCAAACGGAGGGCTAAAGTCCTCAAGATGCCAAAGCCACCTCCGTGGTTAATGTCTCATGCTGGTGAACACTTAATTTCATTGTGCCAAGAAGTAAATATGAATTCCACATCTTCACTTCCCTACATGGCAATAGCCAAAATAGAGACAACCTAATAAAGCACCAGTTTTTCCCTCTCGCCCAACTCAGGCATCATAAATTATGGTAACTCTGACTAGGAGGCTCCCCTGCTACAGTCTCCATCTCAAAGGTTCAGTTGGTTTCATACAGTCATCCACATTCAACACCAACTGGCTTGTAGCAGCAAAGCAGCATTGTACATGTGAAATGTATCTTACAGCCTAAGTGTGCTAAGTCACAGGTGTTTTATTCTGTGAAAGAAGAAATCACAAATGACCAAAGAGCTTAAAGCTTCCCTTTCAGGAGGTTCTTCCTGACATTGAGATCTACTAGTTTTTAAACTAAACTATATGTCAATATGTCCATACCTGCATCTGGAGGAGGAAAGACAGAGATGATGCCCAGGCATTCCTAAGCAGCACATCCCTGCCTACCACCTTTGGATCACCTGGAAAGCCCATCACTTACAGGGATGGCCTTTCCAACCTACAAAACACACTTTCCACCCTCTTGTATCCACAGAGAGATTTACTTTCTCCCAACTTTGTTTCACTCTCAAATCTGAGTCACAGGCACCCTCCACCTACCCTATAACTGAAGAGGAGTTGTTCAATCCTCCCTTCAGTGAGTCTTCCTCAGGAGGCTTCCTCATTTCCTCTGGCAAGTACAATCCTGGAAGACCTTCCCTCAACACAGCTCTCCAAGTATTCAAGAAGTGCCTGAATCATAAAGTCAGTCCAATAAAGACACATTCTGTTTTCCTGATTCAAAAGAGAAGAATCAGGAAACTGTCAGAGGGGGTTAGGGGGACATGATATTATACAATGGAAGCAGGAACAAAAATGAACTTGGCAAGATTTCTTCAACGGTGGTGTGAGAAACTGCAGAGCTTTTCTCAGAAAAACAATGATTACTGATGAAAATTATTAAGAAAAATAAAATTTCTGAAAATTTCCAGAATACAGCAATTGTATGAATGTTTATTCAAGAAAATCCATTAAATCTCTATAAAACAGTGACAATCTGTCACATTTCAATTATGACAGGCTCCTTTACCCTCCCTGCTCTACCCTCAGTTCTGTGCCATGAAAGCTGTACTCTGGATGTACACAGCCAAGAAGAGGATCCCTCTCCCTCTCCCTGCTCCCAGCCTTCTTCTACCTAGCCTTCATTCATAGGGTAGAAGTCTACTCTGGGTGTGGCAGGAAGAGAGTGCTAGCTCTGATCAGCCTTGCACCAATGGATCTTTCATACAGGAAGAGGTAAACCAGGAAGACCAGGAGCTACTGCTCTTACCATTAACCCGCTTGCAGAGGAGGGCTATCACTCTTAGAGAAGCAGGCTGCAGTCCCTGCCCTCAGAAGTAATGACAATTTCTACGATGGGGGAGAAGCAGGCAATACCAACAGGGAGATCAAAAGTTTTCCCTAAGGGAACTGGTTTTAATTTGAACAGAACAGGGAATTTCAAGCAAAGGATAATGTCAAAAAAATGGAGATTTGGGACCAGGCATGGTGGCTCTCGCCTGTAATCCCAGCACTTTGGGAGGCTGAGGCATGTGGATCCCCTGAGGGCATGAGTTCGAGACCAGCCTGACCAACATGATGAAACCCTGTCTTTACTAAAAATATAAAACTAGCCGGGTTTAGTGGCTGTAATCCCAGCTACTCGGGAGGCTGAGGCAGGAGAATCGCCTGAACTTGGAAGGTGGAGGTTGCAGTGAGCTGAGATCATGCTATTGTACTCCAGCCTGGGCAACAAGAGCAAAACTCTGTCTCAAAAAAAAAAAAAAGATTTTGGTGATGAGCAATTAATCAGCAAGTGAATTGGTGGGTAACTGTGATAGCAACAAGCAAAATCATAGACCAAATCATTTAGCAGAGAGAATCAGATAAAGATACAGCTAAAAAGAGCCCTCCTGAGGGGGGAACAAGCCTCAAAGACTACTTCTGCAAAATGGCCAAGTATTGGCTCAGACTGTGGAACAATTTATGTTCTAGGATATTCCTGAAAACATTAGAGCAATCAGTAATTACTAGAAGCTAACAACTGAGTGTGAAACCAATAGAGGCAAACCAGATAAAAGCTTAACAGGGAGATCAGAGAAAGAGATACTTAAAGAGAGAGCGGCTAAAACCTATGTCATCCCTGGGGTGGGAGGTAAAGGGGTCAGAGCAACTGTGCACATTCCCAAGGTTGTACCTTTTAAGAAGCAACATTGGAGGCTACACAGTTTGGAGGAAATAAACTTCATTAAGATAATCCAGACAAAGCCACTAAAGAAATTAACAAACCAAAAAGCAAGTAACAATAAGCCCCAGAGAAGTGGAAGTAGGAAAATAAATATCCAGAGTTACTATATTATGTAAAATATCAAGGTTTCAACCAGAATTTATGAGAAATACAAAGTACGAAGAAAGTGTGACCCACACAAGAAAAAAAGGGCAACAGAAACAGCCTCTGAAGAGCCTATATGACAGATTTAGCAAACCAAGAATTGGAGGCAGCTATTATAAATATATTCAAAGAACTAAGGGCCAGGCATGGTGCCTCAGGGCCCATAATACCAGCACTTTGGGAGGCTGAGAGGGGCGGATCACCTGAGGTCAGGAGTTCGAGACCAGCCTGGCCAACATAAGGAAACCTGTCTCTACTAAAAATACAAAACTTAGCTGAGCATGGTGGTACACACCTGTAATCCCAGCTAACAGCGAGGCTGAAGCAGGAGAATCACTTGAACCTGGGAGGTGGGGGTTGCAGTGAGCTGAGATCGTACTACTGCACTCCAGCCTGGGCAAGAGAGTGAGACTATGTCTCAAAAAAACAAAAAACTTAGGAATATAATAATGCTCAAAGAAGTAGAGGTATATACGATAATGTCTTATCATAAAGAATATCAAAAAAGATACAGAAATTATTTTAATAGAACTAAATGGCCATTGTTTTAGTTGAAACATACAATAACCTAAATACAAAAACCTCAAGTATATAGAAATTAACTATATACTTGAGATGGCAGAAAAAAAATTAGTGAACTTTAAGTGATCAATTAAGATTATACAATCTGAAGAACTGGGGAAAAAAAGGCAAAAAATAAACAAAGCCTCAGAGAAATGTGGGACACTATTAAATACACTCACATGCAAGTATTGGGAACTCCAGGGGGAGAGGAGAGAGAGAAATGTGCAGAAAACTATTTTAAGAATAGCTTAAGATTTCCCAGACTTATTAAACACATTAATCTATATATGCCAGAGGCTCAGTGAAATCCAAATTACATAAATGCAAATATAAAATAGTGAGATGCATTAGAGTAAAAATATTAAAATGCTAAGAGAAAATCTTGAGAATGAAAAACAACTTTTCACATAAAAGGGAAACTCAATAAAAAATGCCAGCTGACTTCTTATCAGAAAAAAAAAAAAAGGAGACCAGAAGTAGATGATATTTTCAAACTGCCAAAAGAAAATGAAATGTCAGCCAAGAATTCTCACCACTCCTATTCAATATTATTCTAAAAGTACTGGCAAAGACAATAAGACAAGAAAAGGAAATAAAAGCTATACACATTGTGAAAGAAGAAATAAAACTATTTGTTCACAAGTGATTTTATTCTCTATGTAAATAATTCTAAAAAAAAATTGACAAAGCCCCTAAAACTAATAAATATGTCAAGCTTAAAGAATACAAGGTTAATACATAAAAGTCTACTGCTTTCCTATCTACCAAAAATGATCAATTCTCAACTTTGAAATTAAAAACATAATACCATTTAAACTGGAACCAGAAATTCAATATTTAGACATAAATCTAAAAAATATGTGTAAGATCTATATGAAGAAAACTAAAAGATTTGACAGAAAAACATCTAAAATAAATGAAAAGATATTCCATATTCATGAATACAAAGGCTAAATACTCTTTTTTTTTTTTAACTTGAAGTTCTAGGGTACATGTGCATAACATGCAGGTTTGTTACATATGTATACTTATGCCATGTTGGTGTGCTGTACCCATCAACTCGACAGCACCCATCAATTCATCATTTATATCAGGTATAACTCCCAATGCAATCCCTCCCCCGGCCCCCCTCCCCATGATAGGCCCCAGTGTGTGATCTTCCCCTTCCTGAGTCCAAGTGATCTCATTGTTCAGTTCCCACCTATGAGTGAGAACATGCGGTGTTTGGTTTTCTGTTCTTGTGATAGTTTGCTAAGAATGATGGTTTCCAGCTGCATCCATGTCCCTACAAAGGACACAAACTCATCCTTTTTTATGGCTGCATAGTATTCCATGGTGTATATGTGCCACATTTTNTGAAGGAGGCTCTGTGGGCGTGGGACCCTCCCGGCCACGTGTGGGATATATTCTCTTGGTGTGCCCATTTGCTTAAAGTGCAGTATTGGGGTGGGAGTTACCTGATTTTCCAGGTGTTATGTGTCTCAGTTCCCCTGGCTAGGAAAAGGGATTCCCTTCCCCCTTGCGCTTCCCAGGTGAGGCGATGCCTCGCCCTGCTTCAGCTCTCGCTGGTTGGGCTGCAGCAGCTGACCAGCACCAATTGTCCGGCACTCCCTAGTGAGATGACCCCAGTACCTCAGTTGAAAATGCAGAAATCACTGGTGTTCTGTGTCACTCGCGCTGGGAGTTGGAGACTGGAGCTGTTCCTATTTGGTCATCTTGCTCCGCCCCCCGGCTAAATATTCTTAAGATGTCAATTTCTGCCAACTTGATCTATAGATTTAATGCAAACCCAATCAAAATCCCAGCAAGTTACCTTGTAGATATGGACAAACCAATTCTAAAGTTTGTATCAAGAGGCAAAAATCCGAAATAGCCAGTATGATAACAGAGACGAACGAAGTCAAATGACTATCACTATCTGACTTCAAGATTTACTATCAAGTTAAAGGAATCAAGATAGTGTGGTATTGGTAGAAGAACAGACAAATCAATGGAACACAATATGGAGCCCAAGAATAGACCCACACAAATGAGGTCAACTAGTCTTTGAGAAAACAATGACAGGCCATCCAAAGGAGAAAAGATGCTTTTTAACAAGTGGTGCTGGAACCATGGAATGTTTACATACAAAATAAGTGAATCTAGATCCAAACCTCGTATCTTTCACAAAAATTAATCCAAAATGGATGGTAGACCTAAATACAAAACACAAAATGTAAAATTCCTAGAAGATAAGAGAAAATCTAGATGACCTTCTACTTGGCAATGAGTTTATAGATACAATACAAAAGCCCAACCCATGAAATAAACAATTAAAATTATGAATTTCTGCTGCTTTTTATAAGACACCGTTAAGAGAATGAGAAGAAAAGACCATACCGGGAGAGAATTTTGCAAAACATGTATCTTAAATTGAACTTGTATCCAAAATATACAAAGGACTTTTAAAACTCAGTAAGAAATCAATCGTATTAAAAAGACAAAAATCTGAATACACATCTCACCAAAAAAGATATAAAGATGGCATAAAGCATGTTTTTAAATGTTCGTTATATTTAATTAGGGAATTGCAAGTTTTAACAATGAGATACCACTACACACCTATTAGAATGACCAAAATCCAAAACTGACAACACCAAATGCTGGCAACAATGTAGAACAGCAGGAAAACGTATTCATTGCTGGTGGACCTGCAAAATAGTACAGCCAATTTGAAAAATGGTTTGTCATTTCTTTTTATTTTTTTATTTTTTATTTTTTTTGAGACGGAGTCTCGCTCTGTCGCCTGGGCTGGAGTGCAGTGGCCGGATCTCGGCTCACTGCAAGCTTCGGCTCACTGCAAGCTTCGCCTCCCGGGTTCACGCCATTCTCCTGCCTCAGCCTCCCGAGTAGCTGGGACTACAGGTGCCCGCCACCTCGCCCGGCTAATTTTTTATATTTTTTTTTTTAGTAGAGACGGGGTTTCACCGGGTTAGCCAGGATGGTCTCGATCTCCTGACCTCGTGATCCGCCCGTCTCATCCTCCCAAAGTGCTGGGATTACAGGCTTGAGCCACCGCACCCGGCCAGTTTGTCATTTCTTACAAAACTAAACATACTCTTTCTTATCTTTCAGCAAACATGTTCCTAAGTATTTACCCAAATGAGCTGAAAACCTCCACACAAAAATCTGCATGCAAATGTTTATAGCAACTTTGTTGATAATTTCCAAAATTTGGAAGCAATCAAGTTATCCTTCAATAGGATAACTGTGGTACATTAATGCAATAGATTATTTAGCACTAAAAATGAGCTATCAAGCCATGAAAAGACATGTAGGAAATTAAAATGTACATTGCTAAATGAAAGAATCTGAAGAGATAACACACGGTGTCATTCCAACAATAAAACATTCTGGAAAATGCAAAACAGTAAAAAGATCAGTGGTTGCCAGAGCTGGAGGGAGGTCAAGGGAATAGGGATGAATAGGGAATTTGCACAGATGATTTGTATGGCAGCAAAACTATATTGTTATATGTTACTGTGATGGTTGATAACATGACATGCATTTGGCAAAATCTGTAGAACTGAACACAAAAGTCGACCCCAATGAAAACTACAGACTTTTAATTCCAGGGTAAATATGTAGATGTGTAGGTTTGTTACATAGGTAAACATATGCCATGGTGATTTGCTCCATCTATCAACCTATTACCCTAGGTATTAAGCCCAGCACTCATCAGCTATTTTTCCTGATGCTCTCCCTCCCCCTGCTGCCCAGCATGACAGCCTCCAGTGTGTGATGTTCCCCTCCCTGTGTCCACATGTTCTCATTGTTCAGCCCCCACTTATAAGTGAGAACATGTGGTATTTGGTTTTTTTGTTCCTGCATTCGTTTGCTGAGGATAATGGTTTCCAGCTCCATCCATGTTCCTGCAAAGGAAATAATCTCATTCCTTTTTATGACTGCATAGTATCCCATGGTGTATATGTACCACATTTTATTTATCCAGGTTATCATTAATGGGCATTTGGGTTGATTCCATGTCTGTGCTATTGTGAATAGTCCTGCAATGAACATACACATGCATGTATATGATGATCTGTATTCCTTTGGGTATGTATCCAGTAATGGGATTGCTGGGTCAAATGGTGTTTCTAGTTCTAGGTCTTTCAGGAATAGCCACGCTGTCTTGCACAATGGTTGAACTAATTTATATTCCCACCAACAGTGTAAAAATGTTCCTATTTCTCCACAACTCATCAGTATCTGTTGTTTGACATTTTAATAATCACCATTCTGATAGGCATGAAATGGTATCTCATTGTGGTTTTGATTTGCATTTTTCTAATGATCAGTGATGTTAAGCATTTTTTCATGTTCGTTGGCTACATAAATGTCTTCTTTTGAGATGTTTCTGTTCATGTCCTTTGCCCACTTTTTGATGGAGTGGTTTTTTTCTTGTAACCTCCTTATAGAGTCTGGATATTAGACCTTTGTCAGATTGCAAAAAATTTTCTCCCATTCTGCAGATTGTCAGTTCACTCCAATTATAGTTTCTTTTGCTGTGCAGAAGCTCTTTGGTTTAATTAGATCCCATTTTGGCTTTTGTTGCAATTGCTTTCGACATTTTGTCATGAAATCTTTGCCTGTGCCTATGTCCTGAAATGGTATTGCCTAGATTTTCTTCTAGGGTTTTTATGGTTTTGGGTTTTAAATGTAAGTCTTTAACCCACCTTGATTTAATTTTTGTGTAAGGAAGGAATCTGGTTTCAATTCTCTGCAGATGGCTAGCAGTTTTTCCAGCACCATTTATTAAACAGGGAATCATTTCCCCATTGCTTGTTTTTGTCAGGTTTGTTGAAGATCAGATGGTGTAGATGTGTGGTCTTGTTTCTGAGATCGCTATTCAGTTCCATCGGTCTATGTGCCTATTTTTGTACCAGCGCTGTATTAGTCCATTCTCATGCTGCCAATAAAGACATACCTGAGACTGGGTAATTTATAAAGAAAAGAGTTTTAATTGACTCCCAGTACAGCATGGCTGGAGAGGCCTCAGGAACTTATAATCAGGGTAGAAGGGAAAGCAAACACATCCTTCCTGGCCGGGCGTGGTGGCTCACACCTGTAATCCCAGCACTTTGGGAAGCTGAGGTGGGCAGATCACGAGATCGAGACCATCCTGGCTAACACAGTGAAACCCCGTCTCTACTAAAAATACAAAAAAATTAGCCAGGTGTGGTGGCGGGCGCCTGTAGTCCCAGCTACTTGGGAGGCTAAGGCAGGAGAATGGTATGAACCCGGGAGGCAGAGCTTGCAGTGAGCCGAGATTGGGCCACTGCACTCCAGCCTGGGCAACAGAGCAAGACTCCGTCTTTAAAACAAAAACAAAAGCAAAACAAAAAACACATCCTTCCTCAACATGGCAGCAGCAAGGAGAAGCAAAATGGGGGAAAACCCCTTATAAAACCATCAGACCTTGTGAGAACTCACTATTGCCTAAGGGTAACCATACCCATGATTAAATTATCTCCCACAGGGTTCCTCCGACAACATGTGGGGATTATGAGAACTACAAGATAAGATTTGGGTAGGGACCAGCCAAACCATATCAAGTACCATGCTGTTTTGGTTACTGTAATGTTGTAGTTTGAAGTCAGAGCATAATGCCTCCAGCTTTGTTCCTTTTGCTTAGGATTGTCTTGGCTATACAGGCTCTTTTTTTGTTCCATATGAATTTTAAACTAGTTTTGTTTTTTAATTCTGTGAAGAATATGACCTCATCTTAATTTGTTTATATCTGCAAAGACCCTTGCAAAATGATGTCACATTCAGTTACCAGGGTTAAGACTTCAACATATCTTATTGGAGGACAAATTTAACCCATGACAAAGAATATCTATTAGAAAAAAATATATCATACTTAATAGTGAAAGAGTGAATGCATACCCCCTAAGATCAGGAACAGGATAAGAGTGTCTGTTCCTGCCACTTCCATTCAGATTCGTACTGTAGTTCCTAGCTAGGAAAATAAGGCAAGAATAAAAGACACCCAGGCCTAAAAGATGTAAAACTATATTTGCAGATGACACAATTGTGTATGTAACACAATTTTAGGAATTCAATAAAATGCTACTAGAACAAATTTAGATTGCAGAATACAAGGTCAATATAAAATCAAGTGTATTTCTATGCACTAGCAATAATCTAAAAATGAAGCAAAGATAGCATCAAAAATAAAATCTCAAAAAATAGCAAAATTGTTCAATACCTGTACACTGAAAACTGCAGAACTTCATTGAAAGAAATATGTAAAATTGGAAAGACATTCCACGTTCATGGATTGGGGTCTTTTAAGATGGGAAAATTCCCCAAATTGATCATCATTTTCAACATACTGTTATCAAAATCCCAACAGCCTGTTTAAAAAAAAAAATTCTAAGTTATGAGTCTGGGCAGAGTTTATCTCAGTCTTTTACTCAGAGTCTCACAAGACTTCAAATAACGTGTCAGCCAGACTGCATTTCTTTCTGGAGCTCAGGCTCCTCTTCAAGCTCATGTGGTTGATAGCCAAATTCAGTTCTTATGGCTATAGGACTGAAGGCCTCAGCTCCTAGAGACGATCCACGGTTCTCTGGCCCTCTCACAACATAGCAGCTCTCTTCTCCAAGGCCAGCCGGTGAATCTCTCTCTAATCTACAAAGATATGTCTTATATAATATAATCACAGGTATGTGTATCCCATCACATTTGTTATATTTATTGAGTAGAAGTCAGTCACAGGTTCTGTCTACACTCAAGTGAAGGAGATTACCCAAGGGTATAACACACTGTGAATTCCTTTAGAGGCAAAATATCCCTTAGAGTTGTCCCACTTGCTGAGCAAGGAGGCAGGAGTTATCTGTCTACCAATTCCTAGTTGTCACTGATATGGATGTTCCTGTCATGGATACGGATGATATGGAGCATTCCTGGCCAGGTCCACATTGAGCAAAGTATGTCCAGAGGAAGCCCTCAAGCAGTGAGTCCCATTGTTTAGAAGCAGCAGGCTTCAGCATGTTTGAGAATTATGAGGGCGTATAAGAAGTTAGCTGAGTACTAATAGCACCTGCTGAACTCCTATAAGAGGAAAAGCCTCAAATGAACTTCAAGTGTGGGGGGTTGACAAATTCGAATACCTTAAACACCTATTTTCTAAAAGACACTGAATATCAGCTATAAATACAAAAGGTTGAGTACAGGATATGGACAAAATACTTGTAATATATGTATGAAAGTTCTATTATATAATGCTAATTATGGTGCTCATAATGTTTAAAGCTTTTGATTTTTTAAAATCCAAGAAAGTCACAATAAAATACTAAGCAGAAAACTTTATAACACATTGCCAGACTCCAGGCCTCATCCCAGGTTTTTGGTAGCAACCTTCCCTCAGAGGTGCTGAGCAAAGGTTATGATGGAAATGCCACAGAGTGCTGGAGAAAAGGTAGGAGTCCTGGAAGTCTTCAGACTTCCCTGAAACTTGAAGAAATAGAAGTTTGGTTTTATGTCCTCCATCTATCAGTCTCATATGCAATGTACTTGGTTTCCTCTTGGTGTTCCTCTTTTATCTGAATGCCAGTTTGGTCTCCAAAAGGAAAAGTAATGAATTCTAGACTATGTCCCTTTGGAGTTGAATCCTCTCACAGTCATACCTTAGACATACCATTCCCTAGGATTACTATCAACAGAAGCATTTATGGCCAGGGCTGGGTTAGTACCACATCCTCACTGCTCACTCCCTGGTGTGCATTAATAAAACTAAGTATGATATAGCAGTCCATGACATGGATATATATGCATAGGTTGATGTCCCGACTCTCTCAATTATAGACTGTGTGACCTTAAGCAAGTCCCTTAACTGTTTTGGCAGATAGTTTTTCAAATGGTAAGAAAGAGATTGAATGAGTTCTTAGTTTTTTCTTCATACTATAAATGTCCTGAGCTCATCAGGTCTCTAGAACAGCACCCACCTGACAAATTTCTGTGATGATAAAAGTGCTATCTGTCCTGTCCAATACAATAACCATTAGCCATACTGAGCAGTTGGGGGAGGGGGAGGACTAAGGAAGTGGATTTTTCATTTTATTTAATTCCAATTAATTTAACTTTAAATAGTCACATGTGTCTGATGGCTACTGTACCAGACAGCACAAGTCTAGTGACAAAAGCAGGGGTAGAGAGAATAATTGTTTTCTTACTAATAGGCAATCAAACAGTTATTTCATTTTGTTATTCATAGAGTTGTTACAAGGATTAAATGAAAATACATGTAGAGAACTTCAGACAATACCTGGTCCATAGTAAGCACAAAATAAATGTTAGCCTTTGTATTAGTCCTCTTATTTTACTAGTTGGTTGTTAAATTTTAGTTACTAACTAGCATATTTTTTGCTTTGATAAGATAAACAGATTTATGAAACTGAGCAAGTATCTCCTTTGGTTCAATATTTATCTTGATGGGAAAAGGAAAAATGGGGCTTATGAGTATGATAGAAATGGTTAACCAATTTCTGAAAATTTAACTTATCTGGCAGTATAATCCCAAAAATTTAGAGTTGAATTTTCTCTCTTTTATAGAGTAGTTTCCATTTGTGATATTTTCTATAGTTTCAGCTCCATTTCCTCTGAGCCTTAAAGAGTCTCAACCTCCTTTTCTGTGGCTCGATAGTTTTACAACCACTGAAAATAGCTCATTTTACCTCTTGTTAGGTGCCCTTCCGAGCAAGATAAGATGGCTAATTACATATACCATTAACCAAATGCAATTCCAACTAATTGACAAAAAAGTATTCTACAGCAGCAATTTTTGAAGAACAAAGTTGTATGAAATACAAGGTCGTACATCAGACGTTTGTCCGCAAGAACAAAGAATTCTAAACATTTACTGTTTTGCTGTGAATTCTGCTAAAATCTGTGCCTATTATATGGTATCCCAGAACTATGGCGCTTCATCATTTAACCAAAATTGGGAGTACCTGCTACATACAAGAAGCTCTGCTAAGCGTCATGAAGGAAACAAATGTATCTAAGATGTATTCCCTGACTCTCAAGACGCTTGCATTCTGTCTTCCACTTATAATGCTTCAGTGGGTCCCCTTTACCCCTAGGGATGGTATCCTTAGCACAGGCCATAATCCATGGTGTTCTAGCCCCAGCTTTCCTACCCAGCCTGGTCTCCCGCCATGGGTCCCATGCTTCAGTGATATGAGAATACTCTGTGCTCTCTTTCATCAGTGCCCTCCTGCAGCACATGCAAGAACCAACCCCTACATCGCTCAACACCCATTAAGTCCAGTCTCATTTTACCCTGACACACACACACCCCATTCATTCACCACTTGTTCTTAAATCCTTACATGATTTCTTCTATGATAACTGCCCCAAAGCCTTTCTCTTTTCTTTCTGCCAACATTGCAGCTTGAGCATAACAATATGGCAATGGCTGTGATGGAAATAATGTTTTGTGAATCATTCAACCTTGAATCCTAAGTTCCTTGAAGACAATGACTGAGTCTCCTCATTTTTATAACCTCAGTTCCTAGACAGAGGAGGTTTCCAAAGTTTACTTAATAACCATAAAAATGAGATTAATATATGATTGAACTAGAAGTCTTCTCATTTTATAACGCTAGTTCCTAGACAGAGGTTTCCAAAGTTTACTTAATAACTATAAAAATAAGATTAATATATGATTGAACTACATTGCAAAGCAAAATATCACAAGATACATTCAGATTTTCAAATAAATTTCCATGGGAATTTAAATGGGATATAGTTCATGTAACATGATGTATCAGAAAAATGTCATCATTTTTGCTTAAGGTGACAACTAAATCAAGTCCCTGAAGTTAAAGGCAGAGATGAGAAGGAAATCATATCACACATGGCAGACAGGATCTAAGAGTTAACCACTGCTACCAATATTTATTTACTCACTCCATGACCATCTAGTTGCTGAGTGCTTTGAGAAATCCAGGGAGAATAATGCATAATTTCTGCCCTCAGGGATCTCTAGATGTAACAGAGCATATAAGAGTCTTTGTGTATTCTTATATAGAAGGATGTACTTTAATATATTATATTTATATATCTACAAGATATTATATTTATATAATATCTACAAGATGTTATATTTATATAATATCTACAAGATGTTATATTTATATAATATCTACAAGATGTTATATTTATATATCTACAAGATGTTATATTTATATAATATCTGTTATATTTATATAATATCTTTAAGATGTTATATTTAATGTAATAAATAATACAAGTATATTCTGAGAATGCCATCCAAAAAAATAATTCAGGTTCTTCCTTCAGAGCGCTCAAAAGAAGACATACACAGGTTAGGTGAAAGTGGATGACAGTTTTAGTCAAGCAGACACCTTTCAAGATGGGATTATTTGTGCTTTTTGCAACCAGAATGTGACGTAAAGTGCATACAAATCCATACAAATCCATTCAGAAGTCATTGAAGGAAGAATAGCAAATTGGAGGTTCTTCTATCCAACCTGTGGACACGGAACCCTGGGACAGTACAGGTTTCCTGAACTGCTTCCTTCTTTTAGTCAGCATCCCACCCACGCAATGTTGCCTTTTGACTCCTGGATTCAGATGAAATGCCATAGTGCAGAACATGAATCTGACTCCCTGAGCAGCTGTTGGTGGGCTAGTGATACAGGAGCCTTAACTCTCTACTTAAGGACCAGAGGAAACAAAAGGCAACAGAAAGCAGGCAGATAAGTCTCTCCTTTCTCTCCCCAGTGAACTTATCAGAGGTGAATTTCTGAGAATGTTTCACCAAGCTTCAGTTAAGTATTTATTTCTCAATCGCCTGTGACTGGAGGATTTCTAGAATTATATTTAGAGGTGACTGCCAAATGACTCAACTCAGATTAGCAGTAAAAAAAACTCAAAGAATGAGGGCAGCAAACATCTTAAAAGAATCTGCAACGGAATCCTAAGGACAAATACCTCAAAGCAATGTTCCCACCTCATATTCATGGTCATCAAGTTACTTACAAATTCATAAGGAGAAGAACAAACTGGAAACAAGGACTTACCTTTTCTCTGGGCACTATCATTAATGTAGCAAAGTATGATGCCCGCCCTATTAGGTCGTAATGCACTGAACAGATGAACCAATCTGAAAAGAACATGTTCATTTACCGACAGAATTCAGAGTTTAAAATGCACTTGGGTATTGTTTCTGTTTATTTGCCTCAAACTCTGCCTCAGGCTCGTTGAACACTGCTCAACAGAAAGAGTATCTCAGTAAAAGTCCAAGGCAAAATTCCAGCTTTAGGAAATGTATTGACAACTCGTAAACTAAGAAGAAAGAGCAGGCCTTAAATTCTGCCTCCACTGTGGGAAGAGCAAGTGACCCTTTTACAATACTATTGCCCCAACAGGTATGTTAGGAATCAACATTACAGGAGTCTAGTATCACTTAGAGTTTGTTTCCAAATTGCATGTTAAGTTGAACATACTAAAAGAACCAGGAATTGTGCCTTCTAACAGTTCAATCAACTATTTTGAATAACAAGATAATCTGAAACCCCTATTCTGTATCTTCTTGAATGGTCATCAGAATAGAAATTTTGTGCTGCTTCTACCATGCACATATTTTTAAGATTTCTTTGAAATGAAATAAGGTGTAATGAAATTAACATGTTTGAGTCCGAATTGGACTCAAATTGCAGATCTGCCTCTTAATTGTTATGTGACTGACAGCACAGGTCCTTCAGGAAGCAGAACCTAGTGGGAGGAATAAAAAGTGTTAACACCTTACTTGAGAAGTACAAGACTGTCGGGGTGAGAATGAAGAGGAAAGAAGTGAACAAAGTGTGATGTGATATATTAGGAAACTGGCTACTACCCACAACAAGCTGGGAAAAGACAAAGCAAATTAAGTGACAAGTGCATCCCTTCGGAATGCAGAGCTTCTTTAGGCTGGTTACCAAAAAAAAGAAAGAAAGAAATAGAAGAGTCCACTGAAGTGGAGGGAACGATAGAAACTTATATTCATCTTCCATTTTTCATTTCCCATTGGTCAATGTTTACCCCATGGGGAGTTAACTGGCCTCCATTTCTAGGTTGTCTCACCCAACTACTCAGCAGTCACTAAGGAGGCTGGATCCTATTCCCAGCGGAGTGTTTCATCTGATATTCGTTTTCTATTGCTGCTTAACAAATCACCACAGATTTTCTTCTTAAAACATGAAGTTACTATCTGTTTCTGTGGGTCATGAGACCAGCACGATCTAGCTGGGTCTCATAAGGTGGAAATCAAGGTGTCAGCAGACAGCATCTGCATCTTGAGACTTGACTAAGGGAAGATCCACTTCTAAGCTCCCTCGGGTTGTTGACAGAATTCATTTCCATGTGGCCATATGACTGAGGTCTCCGGTTACATGCCAACTGTTGGTATGGGACGACTTCAGTTCCTAGAGGCCTCTTGTCTCTTGGCCATGTTGCCCTCTTCACAGCATGGCCATTTACTGCAGGCCAGCAGAATAAGCGTTTTTCTGATGCCTCCTCGCCTTCTCTTAAAGGACTCCCCTTGCTATAGACAATGTTTTATGTCCCCCCAAAATGTGTATGTTGAAACCTAATCACCAATGTAATGGTATCAGGAGGCAGGACCTTCAGTAACAAAGTTAGGTCATAGGAGTGGCATCTTCATGAATGGGATTAGTTCCCTCATAAAAGGTACCCCATGGAACTCCCTCACCCGCTTCTTCCATGTGAGGACACAATGAAAAGATGACCATATGTGAACTAAGAAGCAGGCCCTCCTTAGACACCAAATCTGGCTACACCTTGATCCTGGACTTCCAGTCTCCAGAACTGTGAGAAATGTATCTTGTTTCTAAGACACTCAGCCTATGACATTCTGTTATAGCAGCCCAAATGAACTAAGACATTCCTGATTAGTTAATAACTTCCATTTTGATTAACTCAATGTCAGCAGACTAGTGACCTGATCATGAGCATGTTACCCTATCATATTCATAGGCTCTGCCCACGCTCAAGAGGAGGGCATTATATAGTGTGTATATACCACAGGCAGAATCTACAGGTCATTTTAGAATTTTTGTCTGCCACAACTCAATTCCAGCATAGGAAGGGTGGCCAGGTTGTTGGACATCAAATGAGAGAGAAAAGAATAAGTTCAGCAACATGGGGAACACATAAAATGTTTGTATACTAATACATTGACTTTGATCAATATTTTAGTATTTTCTTCATGTTAAAGGTTAAAAAAATAACCGAGGCTAAAAATCTTTCATCACTGGTAGGAGGAAGTATTACATTAGGGTTCACATTAGCTATCATTTATTTCTATTTCCTTTGTGCCAAACACTAAGCTGTGCCCTGCACGCATTCTCATTTAACCACTTTCTATCTCAACAAACCAATGAGTTTTTTTCTTCAAAGCCTCATTTTACAGATGAGAATATCCATCTTGGTATTGCTGCCTACACTTCATATAACCTACTTAACACAGGTCTCACATAAAAGCATATTTTGAATGGTGGCTATTATTTGTCTAAATTTTTTGGTGAATCATACTTTTCTATTTGTATAACATTTAATGGATATGGGCCAGTAAGAATCCCCATCCCTCACCCACCAAAAAAAAAAAAAAAAAAAAAAAAAAAAAAAAATTAATT
>NW_016805531.1:3486791-3521963 GCF_001698545.2 Rhinopithecus bieti
AGAATTAATTAGTGTACAGAAAAACTTCTTAGCAGTAGCTTTTGGCTTCTTGTGTTACCATTTTAAGCATTAAATTGGATTTTATCAAAGGAAATAAGAGTTTCATTTCACTAATGTGTGTGTTTGTTTTGATCCAGTAAATGTGTACTATCTTTAAGTGTACAGATAAAGCTTTCTTGCACCTATGTTTTTTTCCCCTTGATCCTACCTAAACTCAGACTTAATTCCAGCATTATTTTCAAAAGAAATAGCATATATCTTTCAAAAATACAAAATTTAAAATAATGCATTTTCTTATTCCTTTTAACTCTAGAACTGCTGCTGCCTCACTCATCTTCCCCACTCAGAGTCAGGGTTTACCAGTTTATCTCCTCTGTGTCCATTCCTTTCTCCTCCTTGCCTTTGCCATGAAAATGAAAGCCAACAAAAAAGCACTAAAATGGTCAGTTTACAGGAATGAGATCCAGAGGCAAACTATACTTTAGCAGTATTCCTACCAGAGAGGGAATTACTACAACTCGGTACCCCTTAGCCATTTTCGAGTGAACAAACCAGTCTCCAAACAAAACATATGAAATGAAACCTATGAAATGTGAATATATTAGTCAGTCTGTGCTAGGTTATGCTGTCATAATAGCAAACCCTCAAAATTCTCAGTTTCTTACAACAGCAGAGGTTTATTTCTCACTCACTTTGCCATTTCATCATGGGTCAGCTGCGGCTTTGCTCCATGAGTCTTTATATCAAGCCCTAGACTGATGAAGTAGCCCATAACTGGAATATTTCTCTTTTGTGGGAAAAGTAAAAGAACTCCAAGTAACACACCAAGCAATGACTCTGGCTTATTCAGAAAAGACACCCATCATTTTCACTCGTTGGCCATCTCACTTTACTGCCATTCAAATAGCCAGACCTAACATCAACTCCTTCCTTAGCTGGTAGTAGCAAGTATTTTGAATAGCAGAATTTAGTATGGCAATTCATATTAATGACATAAATGTAGAGTGCTCTACCATATCAAAGCAGAAGTCATATCATATTACTCTGTACATCACCAATGATTTGATTCCCCAAATCAACGACTTTAGACTTTCTACCAATTTTGGTACATGGGATCCTTGAGTTAGGTCTACTTTTATTTACATTAAATCCTCAATGATAATAGAAGACCACAGCTCAACAGCATAGGGTGTAACTCCCAGAGAAAACAGCTGCCTGACAACCGTGGGGTAAGACCTCTGTCTAGCACTGTTGATCTATCTGGGGTCCTACAAGCCCAACTAGCCACTGCCTATCCAGTGTGATCCATTCACAGTCAGACAACTCTACTGACTTTCTCTCTCTCTCTCTATGGCAAGCTTATATATAGGGGACATTAAGACTCACAAGACAGTACCCAGGTTACAGATATACAGGTGGCCAAATACTCCTGTGATCCAGCCACCTCTAAAGTGTTGTTTTTAAGCAGGTTCAAGTCTACTAGTGTAACCTATAGAACTTGATAATGTCATCTTCCAACTTTGAGAAAGCCAGTATCGCAGAAAGAGAAACACTCTTCACCCCTTGTAGCACTATACCTTTCTGTCTCTGGAATAGCACCTCTTAATTTTCGATGAGACTTGTAGTAGATGCTGTGATATACCACTCAAATCCCCCTTCAGGATTAACATGCTCATTCCCCCAGCCACAAGGGGTGTTGGTTACTAATGGCTAGCATCTGTGTCCATATACAAGCATCGCCTCTGGCTGAAGAAAGCCACAAATGTTACTTTTACTCCCCAGAACAATTCACATTCAGTAACTGATTGATGTGCTAGTACAAAATCCTGGCCCTTTACTAAATTAGGAAATTTCTGAAGGATCATTCTTAGATTTATAGTTCCCCATGAGATTATCTGAAGCTGCTATTGCAACTGAATTACCACTCAGTTTCTCCCTAGTTCCATTCTGCATTCATTGTTCTCTTGAAGGTGCGGGTCTAGAGAGTACTTCCAATAAACATACTGCATGAAAATTCCAATGTTTCAGGGTCTGTTTCCCACGGAACCTGATCTGCAACAGTTGACACTGGGAATGATCCTACAAAGCAGACTCTAAAATGGATGCTTGATCGGGATTGCTCCCTGACTAGCTGGCAAAGACGACATCATCATTGGTAGTAAGAGGAGTATAGATTGCCCCTGGCTTGCTGTAGTGCTGCAATCATTAAAACCTTTTATGGGCCATGAACTAATTGGGAAGGGAATGCACTATCAAGTGCAATATACAAGGCATTTTAGAGGTATAGGAGTAGTAGTTATTATAAGGATTATAGAGTAGTTGGCTGTTTCTGGGTATACTCACTGCATTGAGGAAATCAATGGAAGTTTGAGGATCATTAATCACTAATTTAAGACAAAATATGAAACCAGAGGCTCTCCTTGACAACATATAAAGAGACTCTTATCTCCTGCAGGTGGTGAGAAGAATAAATGGGGATCTGGCCTAGATCTTAAATATAGTAAAAAAGTAAAAGAACTCCAAAAGGAGTTGAATTCTCAACCTCAACGAGTCTTCTACTTCAAGATCAGGGTTGATTAACAGTCAACCATGACACATGGAATGAGGACATCTGGGTCAAAGCACTCAGAAATCTTGAATGCCTTGATCCATCTAAGATGTGTGGGCCTCCAAAAATAGCCTGCCCACCACTTTGTGTTAAAGTCACTCATCCCTGAGGAGTATGAGTCCCGGTCATCATTTCCTTCTTAGTCTATAGCTAATGGCTCACTCGCCATCAAAACTAGGCAGTACAGTACAATGAGATTCCCCCAGTGAATCACTACACATTCTTTCCTGCCCCTTGTAAACCAGCCTTACCTCCTCCTGGTGATTACAGTCAATTATGCCTGCCAGGATAATGACTCCTTTCCTTGCCTCCTCTTTTCTTGGTGTGAGCCTGAAGTGTCTGGTCAGTAGCCATAGCTTTAATTTGGTTAGTACGTCTGCAGCATCCCCTGACAGAAATGCTTCCACTCTAGTAACCAGGACCCCAAACTTGTAGAACCTTCTTCACTTGCAGAACAGGAAGCACAAATTCCCTAAGTGGACACTGGGAGTGAAAGTAAGTACAGCTACTCCTACTTACACTCCTGGCTTCCCAAAGTCCATAGATTCTACCTTTTGGTTCATTGCCTGACATTGTGCCAATTAATGATCATTCATTTAGGGTATATACTGCAGTCTGAGAGATGCCATCCCATTCTTACAGGATATCATCTCCATACTGGCTCCTTCGCTGCATCTTAAGGTGTTTTTTCCATTGGTCAAGCCATCAGGTTCTGAGTGATGTAGTAGGTAATAGGAACAACAGTGAATCTCATAGTCATATGCCTATGGCCACATCTCTTTTGCTGCTATATCAGTCCCTTGGTCTGGGGTAATGTTATCATGAAATACTCTTTGTGTTCAAAGATCTTGCTGCTGGCTGAGGCCCTAAAAAGAAAACTCATGCCTACAATATGTATCAATTAGAGTCACAATGGATCACTGTTCCTTCCATGGTAGGAGTGGTCTCATGTTATTGTTGCTACCAAGTTACTATTTCCTCAAGGGATGAGACCATGTCTGGGACCTAACACTAATCTTTCTTGCTGGCAGGTTAGGAATATGGTGGCAGCAGAAGGTAATTAAAATTGGTGAGCAGGAACCCATGCTGTTGGGACCATGCATACCTGCCACCATGGCTACTCCTTCAAGTCCCTGAGCACATGAGTAACCACTGACATAAGTTGGTTGACGTCAACCAAGTCACTCTGCCTCCTCAGCTTGCTTCTGTGACACAAAGATCTTCACCTTTCATGCCAACGACTAAGTCCTCCTACAGGCATCTTCCCCAGACCTCTTTTTCCCTGATCTTTCCATCTTTCTCCTGCTAGGCCTCTGAATAACCGACCAAGCCATCTTCTATTGTCCATGAATTAAGGCCTTTAGTAAGCCATCTCGACCTTTAGTAACCCTTAGTAAGATTTAGTAATCTCACTCTTTAGTAAGCCATCTTGACCAAAAGAGGTGCTAACCAAGGGTGAGGAATTTCCAGAAATGAGTATTAAAAGAGTGAAATGATGACTATCTGTGGGACTGTCAAGATCATCTCTAGCTGCAGGAGGTGTAGTTTATCCCACCAATTTTCATTTTATAAGTTTCTCCAGGAAAGAAACAGAACAGAATCCTGGAGAAGCTCTTTCACAGATGATATGAATTTACTATACGAAGTGAGTCCAAGTGGCACAAAAAATGAACCCTGGTGGATCAAAACCAAGGCATGCATTTCCCTAGACACTGTAAATGTGATTGCTACCATACACTCACAGTTGTATTCTGTGTATTCTACTTGGGGAATTACACTTGCTAATGGAATCTGCTTTGGTCAAGACGGCATTCACTCTACAGATTATCCAGGCAAGAGTACAACGGCCTGGTCTCTTTGTCACAGTTTGGGACTTCTCTGAAAGACCATACCAGCTACAGAGTTTCTCCTGTTATTGAGACTGGTGGTGTAACTGTATCACTATTCAACTTTTCCCAGTGACAGTCCTGCTTTCTATACCCCTTTACAGGTGTTCCCAAGAGCATTCTCCAATAAACCTTCTGCATACAAATGTTAGTCTTGGAGTCTCTTTCCCAGGGTACTCTACCAATGACAAGCCTAGGCTGTTTAACAAGGGCCTCTTTTGCCATAGTCTACTTCTCATTTGTAACCTCTTTTATTGTTGATGTAAATGGAAGATATCTGAAAGGCAAAGTCTAGTATCATAGTTAAGTTTTTAGCAAACTGTACCCATATCCACTTCTTCTGGAGCAGAGGAATTGGAGTCCTAAATTGGTGGTGTTTGAAAGGGCCACAGTGGCTCAGGCTAATTCCAAGTAAGACAGCTTGCTAACTCAGCAACAACAAAAAAATCTTAAGGATGTCTAAGACATTGGCCACTGGCCAAGAAGAAACAAATCTTGTACATCAGGAATATAACCAAGCTGGGCCAGAAACTTCACAATAGAGCTCTAAAAGTCAGCAAAACAGTTCAACAGAGGCTGGGCGCGGTGGCTCACGCCTGTAATCCCAACACTTTGGGAGGCCGAGGCGGGCAGATCACGAGGTCAGGAGATCGAGACCATCCTGGCTAACATGGTGAAACCCCATCGCTACTAAAAATACAAAAAAATTAGCTGGGTGTGGTGGCAGGCGCCTGTAGTCCCAGCTACTCGGGAGGCTGAGGCAGGAGGATGGCGTGAACCCAGGAGGTGGAGCTTGCAGTGAGCCGAGATCATGCCACTGCACTCCAGCCTGGGCAACAGAGCGAGACTCCATTTCAAAAAAAAAAAAAAAAAAAAGTCCAGCAGAGTCATTATAAATAGGGGCTCACCAGAGGGGGCTGGCTACAGTATCAGTGAAAAGCTAAAGTCACTGATGAATATGAATGGGGACTGACTTGTCTAATTGGCTTTGAGCTAGAGGAGAAAAACTGGAAATTTCCTTGGAACAAATTCAAACACAAAAATGAACACACAGTTTCAATCTGTTGGACTGATTTCTGACTTGTCCTTCTAAACCACTTAAAAGGTCAATCTCCTCACGCTGCCAAGCTGAGGATGCAAGTATCAGAACAGGAAGTAAACATGGAAAGAAAAAGAAACAAAACTACTTGATTTGCTTGCTTTCCTTTTCCACATATTAATGAACCGATAGCAATCTTCCTTTTAACATTGCTACTTGACAGATAAATATTTTCTGATGGTTATAACTTCTAAAGCATATCATCTGACATTCTTTCATAGGATATATTGAGTGTATAGCTCAATGATGCTTTAAATTTGTATATTCTTGTGCAGCTATCACCCGGATAAAAATATAGAGCCATCATACTAGAAAGTTGTCTCACGCCTCTTTCCAGTCAATAGTATAACACCCACGTCCCATCCCCTGAAGGTAAGAATTTTCTGACTTTAGATAAAAGTCTATCAATCCCTCTTTCAAAAAGAAATCAAATCTAAAACCACTGCTCCTAAGATCTGGGTTCTCCTTACCATGGTTTGGGATAGAGAGATAAAGGGTAGATGGGCCTGGGGAATAAAAGTTTGGATGCCCTTCTACGAAAGGAAAACTAGGAAAAGCTCCGAATTCTTCTTCCTGAGTCTACAGCAGCAAAAAAACACACTGAATTTTTTTTTTTTTTTTTTTTGGATGGAGTCTCGCTCTGTCGCCCAGGCAGGAGTGCAGCAGTGCAATCTCAGCTCACTGCAAGCTCCGCCCCCCGGGTTCACGCCATTCTCCTGCCTCAGCCTCCCAAGTAACTGGTACCACAGGTGCCCACAATCACGCCCAGCTAATTTTTTTTGTATTTTTAGTAGAAACGGGGTTTCACCATGTTAGCCAGGATGGTCTCGATCTCCTGACCTCGTGATCCACCCATGTCAGCCTCCCAAAGTGCTGGGATTACAGGCGTGAGCCACCACACCCGGCCTAATTCTTAAAGAATGATCCTGTTTCATTAAATTTTCATCAAAACAGGAAACTATCTTGCTGTATCATGCTATTTCTGCACGAAATGAACAAAATATACATCCACCAAGTTAAACAATAGGAAAAAATTAGCTGGGCGTGATGGCTTACACCTGTAATCCCAGCACTTAGGGAGGTTGAGGCAGGTGAATCACTTGAGGCCAGGAGTTCAAGACCAGCCTGGCCTGGCCAATAGTGAAACCCCATCTCTACCAAAAATTACCCAGGGGTGGTGGCGGGCACCTGTAATCCCACCTACTCAAGAGGCTGAGGCAGGAGAATCACTTGAACCCGAGAGATGGAGGTTGCAATGAGCAAAGATGGCACCAGTGTACCCCAGCCTGAGCAACAGAGCAAGACTGTCTCAAAAAAAGAAACAAAAGAATGAAAGAACTGAAGGAAGATCTCAAAAGAAAAACCTCAGTTTTGTAAAGGAAATAAGTCAGTAACAGCAAAACCTGTGGATTCAGTGAGGACTCAAACATCATCATGTAAGTTAAATGAAGTTGCCGTCACTTTCAGCTTATTTTCTGAGTAGTTAACTAGAATTAGTTCTGTAATCACAGGACAAAAACCTTAACCTTTAAAAGCACATGCTATAGCTTATAAAAGGTAATGGATTAGAATGTGAACATATCATTTGAATCAGTCCCTGGTATATTGGAAAATGAGAGAGAAGGGAAAGGAAGTAGGGGTGAAGAGTTGACAAACATACTTCTAGGCAAGTTTGTACCAACTTCCTACCAAAAAAGCACAAATATAATAATATATACATTCATATATTAACATAAAAATATATATTATATAGACCTAAAGTATATATATATGTGTATATATAAAGTATATACAAAATACTTCTCATTTTCTTCCTCAAAGCTATGACACTTTTCATTCCATCTCCTAATGGAGACATGCCCTGATGTCTCACTTGGACAGTCCATTGCTTCTCTTTCATGCTGTCATTCTCTGTCCCAAGCTATTCTCTTTCCCAAAACTTCAGAGGTAGCTGGCTAAGGACATTGTCTTCTACTCTAACGGAAATTATCACCATGATAATAAGTTCTCCAACTCTTTTTCTATTTCCAAATTACAGAAGTTCTCTGGGAAACTCCCATCAGAATCACCTTGCTTTTCTGCCCAGGCCTTGCCATTTATATCTTTCTTCAAGAATCTGGAATAATTATTTTTCAGGAAGAATAAGAAGGTCCTCATATTATTCTATTTCCCTCATACATTCCACTTTCCTTTTGTTGTGAGCTGGGCTCTCCAAGAAGCAGACTCTTCTTCAGAGTTTAGTATTCAATATGTTTTATAGGGAGTGCCCACGGGATCAACACAGGTAGAAGAAAGGTTAAGAAAGCTAGAGTGGGCAGAGGGAGAAGTTGAACTCACCAGCAGACTCAGCCAACCAGAGAGTTCTGGAGGGAGCTCAGAAGAGGGGAGACCTGGTAGAATTGTCCCATGTTGAGCCAAAATGGCTGGGTCTTCATACTCTCACCTTGATTCATCATTGAACATAGGCCACCTGCATTAGTTAGGGTTCTCCAGAGAAACGGAACAGAATGCATACTTACACGTATGCTATATATACAGAAACAGACAGAGACAGATATTTAAGGAATAGATTATTTTATTGCAGATGCTGGCAAAATCCAAAATCTCCCAGTTGGTCAGCAGGCTGGAGACCCAGGAAAGGGTTACAGTTTGAGTTGAAAGACTGTTTGCTGGAAAAAATTCCTCCTTCCAGGGAAGTCAGTCTCTTTCTTAAGGGTTTCAACTGATTGGATGAGACTCATTTACATTATAATGGGTAATCTGCTTTACTCAAGCTCTAGTTAATCTCATCTTAAAAAAATATCTTCACAGAAACAGAATATTAGACCAAATACCTGGGTACCATGGGCTAGCCACGTTGACATATAAAAATTAACCATCATATCACCCAAAAAGGCACGATGTTGAGAAAGGTGGCTCGATGTTGAGAAAGGTGGCTCTTTACAGCTGAGACAATCCCTGAAGGGGCTGACAGCTGAAAACAGTCTGCTGACAGCACTCCCAGCAGCTGGGGCAACGAGTCCTTCCTCCAAGTGAGACCTGAGAGTGCAAGCCTGTGTTCATCACTCCGATGATGTAGACTAAATGTATTCAACAATTAAATTTACAATTTTGAAACATTTTCGACAATATGTTTCAAAACAAAGTTTTTGTTTGCTTTGAGACAGTCTCGCCTTGTCCTGTAGGCTGGAGTGCAATGGCGTGATCTCAGCTCACTGCAACCTCCGCCTGCTAGGTTCACGTGATTCCCATGCTTCAGCCTTCTCGAGTTAGCTGGGATTACAGGCACATGCCACCACACCTAGCTAATTTTTCTATTTTTAGTAGAGACAAGGTTTCTCCATGTAGCCCAGGCTGGTCTCAAACTCCTAGCTTCAATGGATCTGCTTACCTCGGCCTCCCAACTTGAGCCACTGCGCCTGGCCTTCAAAGCAAAGTTTAATAAACATATATGAAGATATAGAAATTAAGCATACATATGCCTTTTTATTCAAAAGAAGTGATTAGGTAGAAGTGTTTTAAATATCTGAAATTTGTATTTATATATGCAGTAAGCCACAGTGTCGTGTCTTGTATCGATGCTACACAGCATAGTTACCAGCACTCATCCAGTGAGCCTCCCTTAGAGCTAGCTTACATCTTTTATCTCTTTCAGAGCCAGATACAATAGCCTTTTAAGGTGACTGGGGAGAAAAGGGGGAAATAGACAATTTAGAGAAACTTATTGTGTAACTTACATATTTGATAATAGCTCCTGAAGTCAACTAGTGACTATTGTTTAAGAATAACTTGTCAGAGTTCAGAACAGAAACACAAATCTATAGAGAGCCTATTTTCTAGCTCACTCATTTTCTGTTTTTCTCCATATCGTAGTAGGCATTACAGCAGACATGAGACCATCAGGAGTTGGGTGGTTAAGAACTGAATGAAGTGGAAGAATAACCACCTGGGATGTGCTTCCCTTTTTCCCTCATCTACCATAACTAATTCCTTTGGAGGACTTAGGGTAACACCCTCTAATGCCAGTTAAGGAATTTTGCAAGAAAATGATTCCTCTCTCCCCTTGGCCACATTCATTGCCCAGCAATGAACATACTATACAGAGAGAGCCAATTAAATATCTACTGAAGTTTCTGGAGGAAAAACAGGGAAAAACAATCAGTATGGGGAAAGGTGAGATTTCTAGAGCCACCCTGAGGATAAAGTCAGATGACAGAGATAAGCCTTGTTGGCAGCATTTGAACCTCTGAATAAAAAACAAAGTTAATCCTAAGTTTTTCAGTTCTGTAAGTCTACGAATTTTCTCTATTTTGTATTTTTCATGAGGCGTATCATACGAAAGAGATGCTAAGATACCTGTGAGATTTAAAGACAATTATAAAGCAAACACCAATGTAACCACAAATAAAGGCAAGAAATAGAATATTACCAGCATCTCAGAAGGCACCTAAGTGCTTCTCCCACCTGCCTATGGACAACCAGTTGCTTGACTTTTCATTATTTCTCCTCCGTGTTGCACAGTTTTTGTTTCCCTTCCAGATCTACTGGCCTTCCTCTACCTTACTGTATACTCCAGTAAAACAAAATCTATGGATTATGTTGACAGATTCACTTGTCCTCTGGTTTCTAGTTGAGTGGAACCAAAAAGAGGTACTGGAGGAAGATCAGAATGAGGGGGGGCAGGAAAAACCAAGGAATTTTTTTTCACCCCAGTTTAGGGCGATGTCTGACAGCAGCTACATCTCTTTTTGGTTTGCAGCTCCTGCCAGGCATAGTGCTTCCCTCTGTGATTCCCATGCTGTCATGGTTCTATCTTCTATCTGAGCACCTGAGCATCTGGTCTCTGGTAATATTACCCTCTTCCTACATGTCTTCAGCCCAGAGGTCCAGCTGTTGCTAATCTCTGGTAAAGTCCACCATCCCCTCTTTGGCTTAACTATTCTGTTGCCCGTGTAATCATTTCCCTGCATTTAATTGCCTCTATCAAAATACCTAGAATGGTTTTCTTTTTCCTGACTGGACATGAAATTAAGAGAAAAATTTAAATGCTGTCTACATCATCAAAGCTTTCAACATTTGATCACCAAATATGTTAATCAGGATAAGGAAGTTTCTCCTATTTATAGTTTGTTAGTTTTCCAATTTTTTACTTGTGGTAAAATACACGTAAAACTTTCCATTAACATAAAATTTACCATTTTCACTATTTGTAAGTATATAGTTCAGTGGTGTTAAATACATTCATAATGTTGTGCAACCATCACTTCCATCCATCTCCAGAATTCTCTTCCTCTTGTAAAACTGAAGCTAACTGCATAATCATTAAATAACTCCCCATTTCTCCCTCCCCCGGCAACTACTATTCTACTTTCTGTCTCTATGATTTTGACTAACCTAAGTGTCTCATGTAAGTGGAATCATACAGTATTTGTCTTTTTGTAACTACTTTATTTAGCACAATGTCCTAAAGGTTTATCTATGTTTTCACGTCAGAATTTCTGAATATTCCATTATATGTTTATACCCCATTTTTGCTTGTCCATTCATCTGTTGACGACCATGTATGTTGCTTCCAAATTTTAACTTGTGAATAATGCTTCTATGAAGATGGGTGTGCAAGTATCTCTTTGAGACCTTGCTTTCAATTCTTTTAGGTATATATGGAGAAGTAGTAATTCTATTAACTTGTTTAGGAACTGTCGTGCTATTTGCCGTAGTGACTATATTACTTTACACTCCCACCAACAGTGGTTGTTTCCATTTCTTCACATCTTCACCAACATTTGTTTTCTGTTTGTGATAGTAGCCATCCTAATGGATATAAAGTAGTATCTCATTATAGTTTTAATTTGCATTTCTCTAATAATTAGTGATACTGAGTACCTTTTCATATGCTTACTGGCCATTATCTATATTTTCTGGGTTTTTTGTTGTTGTTTTTGTTTTTTTGTTGTTGTTTTTGAGATGGAGTGTCACTGTTGTTGCCCAGGCTGGAGTGCAATGGCACGACCTCAGCTTCACTGCAACCTCCGCCTCCTGGGTTCAAGTTCTTCTCCTGCCTCAGCCTTCCCGAGTAGCTGGGATTACAGGCATGCACCACCACGCCCAGCTAATTTTGTATTTTTAGTAGCGACAGGGTTTCTCCATGTTGGTCAGGCTGGTCTCCAACTCCCGACCTCTGGTTATCTGCCCACCTCAGCCTCCCCAAGTGCCAGGATTACAGGTGTGAGCCACCACGCCCAGCCTAGCCATTTATATGTTTTCTTTAGAGAAATGTCTATTGAAGTCTTTTGTCCATTTTTTAATCAGGTTGTTTTGTTTTGGTTGAGTTTTAGAGGTTCTCTATACTGAATATTAATCCCTCTCAGACATGATTTGCAAATATTTTCTCCCCTTCTCTGGGTTATCTTTTTACTCAATTGCTATTATATATAGATTTTTTAAAGTTTTTTTTTTTTTTATCATGACTGATGCTGAATTCTGTATTTTACTACATCTATTGAGAGTTTCATATGATTTTTTTCTCCTTTAATCTGTTAATATAGCAAATTAGTATTCTTTTTTCCCCCAAAGAATACTAGGGGAATTGAAAGGGAAGTGAAATGACAGGGAAATGAAACAGAATATCCTGTCCAAGGATGCCCTGGAGGCAATAGAGAATATGCTATACAAGCATGCCCTATCAAGTTGGCCACCTCTAAGGGTAACTGATGCTCAATCCCATTGAGCATTCTGAGAAGCCTGATGAATTTACATCCACTGAGGGGATGAAAGGAGCAAGTATCTATCAATCCTCCAAAGGGGACCTGTCTCATTGGAAAGATGCCACCCAAAATATTAACTCCTTCACACTTTCATGTTAACAAGCATGAGTGCCAGTAGGTTCCCACAAGCACCTTACGTTGAAGTGTCAGGAAAAAAATCAGGAAGCAAGAAAAAGTATCCAAGGCTGAGGTGAGGTGCTGTCAGATTGCGGCTATGCAAATATGATTAAAGCCTGTGTGGCACTGTCTCACTAACAACAGTTGGAGTAAAAGGTAGGGCCAGAGGATTTGAAGCAGTGCACAAAAGATGTCTGATGTTAAATCAACATTAAATGCTTAAACCTTACTTTCTCATTACATATTTATCTTTTCTATAAATTTGTTTATATTGTGTTCATATTCCATTTCTCTTAATTTTTTTCTCATCCTTAATAGGTGGTATCGAGGTTATTCTGACAGTATAAAAATAGTTGGGGAAGTATCTTGTTATTTCTCAAGAGTTTCAGGTTGAAAATATTTCTTCTGGAATGGTTAAGAACTCACTGATAATTATATATATGATTTGGAATTTTCTTTTAATTATGGCTTCAGTTCCTTTAATCACTAGGTAATTATGTTTTCCATTTCTTCTTGTGTTTTTTTGGTAAGTTGATTTTTTATAGAAATGTTTTCATTCTTCTAAATTTTCAAAGTTAGTGGCATAAACCTTTTAAGAACTAGAGGATCTGTAGTGATGCTCCTTTAATCATTTCTGCTTAAACCATTATGCTTTCTCCCTTTGGAAAATAATTCTAACAAGATCAGTCATGAACAAATTATGGAACTTTTTAAATCCTCTCTATTATGTTCATCTTCTGTTTCAGCAATATTTACTCTTAATCTTATTTCTACCTTCTTGATTTTTAGGTTGGTTTGGCTATTTTAATTTTTTAAACTTTTCTTGGACTTTAGGTGAAAAAATATCTTAATTATAAACCTTGTGTTGTGATGCTATTTTATATACTCTACTTGTCCTTTATCTGTACCTTTTTTCCTCTTTTGTCTTTTGATTTTTCCTTTATCTATTTTTCCCCTCAACTAGTTTGTACTTCTTTCCATTTCTGTTCTTTTCGTGGTATCCTAAAATTTGCATGTGTCTTCTCATAGCATATTAATCTGTATTTTTTTTGTTTTTTTTTTTTTTGGAGATAGAGTCTTGCTCTGTCACCCAGGCTGGAGTACAGTGGTACGATCTTGGCTCACTGCAACCTCTGCCTCCTGGGTTCAAGAAATTCATCTGCCTCAGCCTCCCAAGTAGCTGGGATTACAAGCATGCACCACCACACCCAGCTAATTTTTGTATTCTTAGTAGAGATGGGGGTTTCACCGTTTTGGCCAGGCTGGTCTTGAACTCCTGACCGCAAGTGATCCACCTGCCTTGGTCTCCCAAAGTGCTGGGATCACAGGCATGAGCTACTGCACCTAGCCTCCCTTCTCCTTTTTACTCAACTGTTATGTTATCGCCATCATGTGCTTTGATTCTATATTTTTACCCAATTAAACATTAGTTTTACATTATTTAAATTTACTAACATCACTTTTTTAGTTTTATTTCTTTATCAAATTGTCAATATGGAATTATATTTCTTCCACCTGACTTTCAAAACTCTTGTCAGATTGCTGATATGAACTGTCAGGGTCTTTGCTTGTCTGAAAATTATTTTGCCTTTATTCTTTTTTTTCTATTTCACCTTTGTTCTTGAAAGGCATATTTGAAGGTATAGAATTTGATTTGGGAAGATATATTTTCAATTTATTATGGACCACATTGCATCGAAAGTGGTTATTGTTATCATTGAGGAAACAGCCTACTAACTACCACTCATTGGAATTAGTCTTTGTTTTTGACTGAAGATTTTGCTTGCCTCTAGTTCTCTGTGGGTTCACCATGAGTCTAGATCTGAGTTTTTCACGTATTATGTTTTGGGTTCTTTGGGCTATTTGTGTCTTGGGTTTGGAATATTTCATCAGTTCCAGAAAACTATCAACTGCTATCTTTTTAAATATCAACTCTTTCTCACTCTGTCTCTCCTTTTGAGACTCTGATTAGAAGTATGTTACACTTTTTAACTCTATGCCTTAAGCCTCTACTGCCCTCACGTGTGCTTTCTGTCTTTTTGTCTCTGTTGCACTTCGGAAAATTTCTTTTGACCTGTCTTCCAGTTCACTAATGTTTTCATTACCCAGGTTTCATCTGCTATTAGGCCCATCCACTGAGTTTTTTCATCAGCTTTACTGTGATGTAATTTATCACTCATTGACCTTTAAATTTTGGCTACTAAATTTTTATTTCCTAAAGTTCTATTTGGTTTACTTATAAGGTTCTTCGTCACTTTTTATAGTTTCTTGATTCATCCTTAGATTTTCAAACCTATTTTATTATTTTACAATGTGTCTATTAATTCTAATATCTTTCATTTCTGTGGGTCTGTTTCTGCTGTTACTATTGTAGCAGGTGCTGTCTGTGCCTCACACTGACCCCTCAGACCTTTCCAAGTGCTCTGGCTGACTCAACTGCCAACATCTGTACTCTGTACCTGGTGGCTTTTTGTCAGAACCATGGCAAGCTGTGTTACCAATCTGTGTGGCTGCCTAGAAATGCTGAGGAATTCACAGTACCAATCCCTACACTGGAGTAACCATCAACCAATAATCAACCAGAAGTGGCATATAAAGGTAAACTGCCTCACCTTTCAGATGGTATTGAGATGTGGGTTTTATACTACTTCCTAGAGTTTACTCATGTGTCTATTAAGGTTTTTTGTTTGTTTGTTTTGAGACAGAGTTTCACTCTTGTTGCCCAGGCTGGAGTGCAATGGCATGATCTCAGCTCACAACCTCCACCTCCCGGGTTCAAGCAATTCTCCTGCCTCAGCCTCCCTAGTAGTTGGGATTACAGACATGTGCCACCACGCCCAGCAAATTTTGTATTTTTAGTAAAGATGGGTTTTCTCCATGTTGGTCAGGCTCATCTCCAACTCCGGACCTCAGGTGATCCGCCCACCTCAGCCTCCCAAAGTGCTGGGATTACAGGCGTGAGCCACTGTGTCTGACCTTGTCTATTAAGTTCTAACTACTCACTTTTGGTTTTATTAGCTGCCTTCCCTGTATCACTTCTGTATTTCCTGGTTAGTGTCATCTGCATTTCCCAAATAAGACATGTCCTCATAACCCTATCTTGGAGACTGCTACAGTGAGAAACCAAATTAAAATACAGTTTCTTGTTTACTTCTGTGCTTAGTTACCCAGAACTGTGAGCTTGTCATTTAACTTGGACATTTTCTGAGGAACTTCTTTCAGGGCCTAGGACATACGTACATTTATCCAAGTATTTGAATTTGCTTCTGCCAATCTCAAACTATTTTTTGGATCAAAGTGATGCAAACTTAAGCTAGCAATTCACTTAAGGGTCAGCCAGTATACTGTTCAAACTTCTCATTGCCTTTTATCTCCCTGCTCCGCTCAGTACAAAGGTAAATTTCCCTGCGGTCCCCTGGGAGTAGAGATCTACTGAAGATTTAATTCTGGATCTCCTTTACACTGAAGAGTGACGTTTTGAGTCTTGGCTTTATTGACCGAGGGTCTCTCATTAGGTGCCCCAACTTGGGAAAATGCCATCTTTTGTGATGTGATAAATGTTATTTGTCAAAACAAAATTTAATGTTCAATTTACTTCTCTGTGCTCCTACCTTCTTTGATATTAGCTGTATAATTTCTCACTATCATGGCATCTCTAACACTTTTTAGAAAATGTAGTTAATCCAGCATTTTTTATTTGCTTTAAGTGGAAAGGTCAGTTTAAATACCTAACTATACATATTATCAAAAAATTCTAATCCTTTTTATGGACAGCCTACTTCAGATAGGTTTCCCATCACTTGCACATGAGACAGTCCTAATACATTCAGATAAGAAGATCTACTTATGTGACTACTCTTGCATCAAAATGACGTGCTAAAATGACTGTCCAAGTGTAGACGAGATGCTACAATTTCTTTGTCACTTGATCATTCCTTGAAGCAAAACTTCTCAGAACTTGAAGTATGTTGTTTCTCTAGTATATTCTGTGTACATGTTTCTGTCACTTTGTGGGTATTACTGGGTTATATTAATTTATTGATTCTATCTAACTATATAAGCTATAAAGACCATCAGGACTATGAACCAGACTCATTCCTTCATTATTCAGTCAAAAAATATCTTTTTATGATTTGTACAGTCACTAAAAATACAATGACAAAAGCAGCCCTGGTCCCTGTGCTCATGCAGCTCACAAATGAGTAAGACATAATAAAACAATCACATAGGAAAATGCATAGACATGTTGCTGAGAGTGCTATGACAGTGTATAACATGGGAAAGTGTCCTAAGCAGGCAAGTCAGGAAAGGCTTCTAAGTAAGCAGTAGTTGAAGTTGTTAGCTTCTATGGAAAATATTTGACTTTTTTTAAAGGAGTCAAAAAAATATTTGACTTTTTTTTCCTGGACTTTTAAAGGACATTTTTTCAAATTTTAAAAAATTAATTCTGAATTATTTAAAAAAACACTATTTTTGAATATGAGGGTCCCTAGACTGATTAAGCTGGAAATCAAGGAAATTCTTTTAACTCCTGTTCATATCAAACTATACGGGATGCTTTCTAACCACAGGGTCACACCCTAACTATAAACGTTCATCTTATAAAAAATATCCATGTTATCCTAATTTTTTTTTAGGTGAAGTATAATTGGTCTTAAGTTATTTACTAGCCAAGCTTAAGAAACTGGCTTAATTAGAGAACAAGGAACCTCTTCTTATAATTATACATGAAACACTAATATGTGGTGAGCATTATTTTTTGGACATATTTTTCAATGAAGTGTTTAAGATTTATGGGGTCATTTTTTGTGATTACTTCTGACGTTTTCAGACTATATTCACCATTTTCAGAACTCAAAACAGCAGCTCTAACTCACTAAATCATACCCGCGCCTCTCATAACTCACTCTACAGGGCACTAACTGAACCAGAACCATTCTGTGTTTTCATCTGCAAAGCAAGATCTGGGAAGTAGAAAACTTTCAGTATTTGAGCCAAAGTAGGGCAATTCAATTTTTTATAAAAGTCACCTTGAATTTTCCAGTGTCCCAATATATCATTTCTCCTCACTTCACCAAACTCTCTAATTCTATAGAAATTCATTTTAAGAGGTGCATTTTAAACATTTAAAATATCCCAACTTTGTATTTTCTTCATATTAATCCTATAAGCTTAAAAATGTAATTTACCTAAATCAAGACTTAATTCCCAACTGTGACTATTCCGTTGATAAATGCTCATATTATGTTAGACACATAGCATGCAGTACAGTTCCAAAATAAACTATGCAATATTGTCAGCTGTCTAAAATTTAAGACAGTGAGTCAAAGAATCAATCTGCATTCACATAACATTGTATTTGGTAACATTCTCAAATGAAGATTGATGATTTTGATACTTAAGCTGATATTTGTCTTTTCAATTTCATTAATGCAATATTTTTATAGTATTAAGCAATAATTTGCCAAGGTGCTGGAACACATTTTATTGAAAATTATGTAAATGTTTGTCAATTATAAAAACCATTTGCATTACAAAACTGTTCACATAATTCTGAGAAACTTTTCAAAGCCATTGTTCAGTAACTTCTTAAGGCTACATCTCTTAGAAGTTTTCAAGGTGGATATGTGTATGTTGATGCAGTTTATGTTAGTTCTATTTCACGTCACCTGAAAGAAAGGTCTATAAATCAATCAAGGAAGAACAAACATTTTACAAAAAGAAACGTAATGAACTACCTGTTCATTTCTAGTTTGTCTTTACCTTAGAAGAACAGGATGAGTGACCAAAGTAAACCTCTAATAATCACATGTCATTGCTAATATTAGCCCATTTTTATGTGAAAAAATAATACTTTATGATGTTCTATGTGTGCTTTCATGTCTCCAGCACAGAAATCAATACATCACACTCAAAAGGAAAAATTTTAAGTCATCTCCCCGCTCCACTCCTGAGGCCTCATTTCTCTCTACTTCACCTCCAGTGTTTCTCAGAATGATTGGAAAGATGTAGAAGGTGACTGGAGGATTTGGCTGAGTTCAAGGCTAGGCTAGAGTAATGGCTAAAACTCTTAAATGTGTTTATTAGAAAGGAAATTAAATTCACTAACAAAGGTGGCTTACCGATTATTTTAAACCTTTTTATTACTGCATTCAACTGTCTCTATTTCCAGTCATATGTGTTACACCTACATCTTTCACCTGACTGATATGTAGGGGAAACTTGTTATATATTTAATAACATTTAGACCAGGGGTCAGCAAACTTTCAGAAGCATTAATCCAAGTAGTCATTATCCCTTCCCTTCCTCTGTACAACTAAAAATGGGGTTAAAAACACCTACAAGTATTCTTGGCTTCAGCCTTAAATTTTTTTTTTTTTTAATTTTAAGTTCTAGGATACATGTGCAGGAGGTGCAGGTTTGTACATAGGTAATCGTGTGCCATGGTGGTTTGTTGCACCTATCAACCTATCACCTAGATATTAAGCCCAGCATGCATTAACTATTCTTCCTGCTGCTCCCCCCATCCCCAAGAGGCCTCAGTGTCTGTTGTTCGCCTCCCAGTGTCCGTATCTCTTTGTTCAGCCCCCACTTATAAATGAGAACATGCAGTGTTTGATTTTCTGTTCCTGTGTTAGTTTGCTGAGGATAATGGCTTCCAGCTCCCTCCATGTCCCTGCTAAGGACATGACCTCATTCCTTTTATAACTGCATAGTATTCCACGGTGTATATATACCACATTTTCTTTATCCAGTCTATCATTGATGGACATTTAGGTTGATTCCATGTCTTTGCTATTGTGAACAGCACTGCAGTGAACACACACATGCATGGGTCTTTATAACAATGATTTTATTCCTTTGAGTATATACCCAGTAATGGGATTGCTGGGTCAAATGGTATTCCTGCCTCTAGGTCTTTGAGGAATTGCCCCACTGTCTTCCACAATGGTCAAACTAATTTACATTCCCACCAACAGTATAAAAGTGTTATTTCTGCACAGCCTCGTCAGCATGTGTTGTTTCTTGACTTTTAAATAATCACCATTCTGACTGGTGCCTCAGTGTCTGTTGTTCGCCTCCCAGTGTCCGTATCTCTTTGTTCAGCCCCCACTTATAAATGAGAACATGCAGTGTTTGATTTTCTGTTCCTGTGTTAGTTTGCTGAGGATAATGGCTTCCAGCTCCCTCCATGTCCCTGCTAAGGACATGACCTCATTCCTTTTTATAACTGCATAGTATTCCACGGTGTATATATACCACATTTTCTTTATCCAGTCTATCATTGATGGACATTTAGGTTGATTCCATGTCTTTGCTATTGTGAACAGCACTGCAGTGAACACACACATGCATGGGTCTTTATAACAATGATTTTATTCCTTTGAGTATATACCCAGTAATGGGATTGCTGGGTCAAATGGTATTCCTGCCTCTAGGTCTTTGAGGAATTGCCCCACTGTCTTCCACAATGGTCAAACTAATTTACATTCCCACCAACAGTATAAAAGTGTTATTTCTGCACAGCCTCGTCAGCATGTGTTGTTTCTTGACTTTTTAAATAATCACCATTCTGACTGGTTTAACATGATATCTCATTGTGGTTATGATTTGCATTTCCCAAAATGATCAGTGATGCTGAGCTTCGTTTTCATGTTTATTGGCCACGTGAATGTCTTCTTTTGAGAAGTTTCTGCTTATGTCCTTTGCCCACAGCCTTAACAGTTCTGAGCCCATGAATTCTCCCCATCTTCTCTACACCTGGGCAACCAGGCAGTTATCATTTCCACTTAAAAATACAATAACCCCACCCGAGGTTGTTCTTTAAGGCTTTACCAAATAGATTTTAAGTTTTTTAATTTTTATTTTTAATGTAATTATACTGAGCTTTGTTCATGACCCAAGTTGACCATAAATCGTTCTCTGCAGATAGAGGGCTCCAGAGGGCCCTGTGGTAAAAGTATCCGAAGATGAGGACCCTGAAACAGGAACAGGAGGGCTGGCTGAGGAAATCCCACAGGACTCAAACCAGGCTTCTTACTTAAAAATCATGTATGGGTTGTGGCACTTAATCATCTCATTATGCCAAAATATGCCAGCATGGACCAGAATTACGTTTCTTTAAACTGAGTACAGTCAAACTGTTTTGAATATGGATCTAGTGTATGACTGCTTGCTTTAGAAAGGGCGATGAGATGGTCATCAGCTTGGTTCCTTTTTGGGAATGAATAGGGAAAAGGTGTGGACATGTGATTGTTCCATGGACTACTTCATTTCATTTGGAGGGTTTTCTTTTCAAACTAAACTGACTATTGAGTGAATGGGATGAATGAATGAATGGTGAATATAACAGACAAGAACTTTACCAATGACAATGTGTTAATAAACATTAAGTATCAAGTATCAGACACTTCCCTAGGCACTGGAGTCACAAAATAGACAAAAACTCCTTCCATCATGAAGCTTATATTCTAGTAGGGAATGTAAATAAATAAAATACTGTATTACAGAGTGATAAATGCTAATGTGAAAACTTAAGGAAAAACTCAGATATGAAATCTCAGCAGGGGTGCTGGCATTTTAGGTAAGATGGTCATGGAAAACCTCAGTAAGAAGGTGGCTTTTGATTCAAGATCTGAATAAACTGAGAGACCAAACCATATTCCTTGGAGAAGAGAACTCCAGGCAGAGGAAACAGCAAGTATGAAATCCCTGAGGCAGGAGTGTTTGTGAAGTGCATATGGAGTACCAAGGAGATCTGTGAAGCTGATTGGAAGGAACAATAACAATAAAATTCAGAGCCTGTGTTACGATTTGTAAAGCCCTATGTGATCAGGCTCCTTACATAAAGTAGGAAGTCCCTGGAGAATTTTCAACAAGGTATGACATGATCTGACATTTTAATAACATCAGTCTGGGAAGCCAGTGTATTGGAAAGATTATAAATATGGATATTAAATCACTAAGAATTATAACAGGAGTAGCATTAAAGAGTTAACTGAAAGCTAAAGTAATAAAAAAAAAAAAAAGTAAGAGGGAGTGGGCTAAGATGGGAGGCCATAAACAACTGCAATAAAGAGGGGTAGAGGAAAATGGAGTCCAATTACATGAGGTTCGAAGCTGAGTGTTTTATGAGGGAAAAAAAGATATGGAAGGGGATATGAAGAGGAAGTATGGCACCTTCCTGACCTCCAGACTCCTTGGTAGGGTGGATGTAAAAGTCTACAGAGGAGCTGACAAGTACAGAGCAGTTTTCAATCAGAGCAAGAAACTGAAGAGAACTTTCTCAGAAGAGGCTCCGCATAAAGGTTATTTTGCTCATGATTGACCTTGTGTTCCTAGGAAAAAAGCATAAGAATTTCAAGGGATGATGAGGTGAGGGAGACAGGTCAGAGGAGGCAGTGAAATTATATGGGGAATGAGGAATGACCTGAGTGCTAAACATCTCACGATGCACAGGGGTAAGGAATGTGATGGAGTTTTTGCTGCTGTTCCCAGGCAGACAGCAATGGAGAAGTTGTGAGTGTTAAGAGCAGGTTGGGGAGGGAGTCTTTCCAGGAACAGAACTAGTCCTAGACTTCTAATTTACTCCACTGAAGGAAGTACGCCCTAAAAAAGGGTGATCTTTTTTAATGTAGGCTCACCCTGGACACACACTGTCTTAGTCCCTTTGTGCTACTATAACGGAATACCTGAGACCAGGTAAGTTTAAAAGAACAAATTTATTTCCCCCTAGTCCTAGAGGTCAGGAAGTCCAAGAGCCAAGGTGCCAACACCTGGTCCAGTGAGGGCCTTCTTACTGTTTCCTCATATAGCAGAAAGTCCAAGAGTAAGGTAGCCAAATGCTTCTGAAGACTCTTAAGGGCTTGAATCCCATTCACAAGGGAGGAGCCCTCATAGCCTAATCATCTCTTAAAGGCCTCGCCTCTTAACACTATCACATAGGCAGCACCAGAATTTTAGAGGGGACACAGTCAGACCATGGCAACTGCCAAATGGCAGTCTGTAGGGTTCTGACCCCCTTCTGACTCTGCTGATGGTGGACTGCTGAGAGTGTGGTCTTACTCCGGCTCAGGCAAGCAAACAGCCCCTGATACATGCAGGATGCTGAACCTGCAGCCAGAGCAGACAATGCCTTGACTCCTGCTGATGGCAATCTGTGGAAGTGTTCTTATTCTGAAAGTTTAGAGACCTTTGGATACCTGATGCATGAGAGGTTGAGGATAACTTTAGGAATATTTCCTCATTAAAAACAAATCGTATCCATTGAGCACGTGTGTGCCAGGCTCTGTGATAGCACCTGATACACATTCTCATTTAATCCTCTAATACTCCCCTCCTCAGTTTGATATTGTCCCTTTTTACAAATAAGGGCATTGAGGCTCAGAGCTTTGTGTTCCAGTAACTCATAAGTAAGGATTATGAATGCTCGTCTGAATGTTTTCAGTCCTTGACCTCATTATTACTATTCTCTACCACCTCCTGGCTGAGAGATCACAAAACTGTTGCTTAATTAAGAGCTGTCAGTTACTAGACAACCTTAACCAAAAGTAAACCACAAGGAAATTATTGTTAGCCCTGATGGAAGCCAGTTGCAAAGGTGAATTTGTGGGTATCTCTGTGGATAAATACCAGGAAGCATTATCTCAAGTCCAGGATCTTAACTTTCAATAAACTGCAGTCATCAAAAATCCTTCATTTGAGGGCCTGAGGATGTCAGCCAGTCTCTCTGACCCATTCATTATACACCAAGATCTGGGAGCGACTCCACAGCCTCTATACCCATATGAGAGGTGGCTCCTAGCATTTAAGCATCTACCGATACCAGTGGGATAAAAGCAGGGGCTGACACAAAAAACTAGGTTCAGACCAGCTGAGAAAATGAGCCCCATAGTAGCGCAACTCTCCTAGCTGCCCTTTCAACGGTCTAGGGTGGCACCCTGGGAATTAGAACTAGAAAATTAGTTTTCTGCAAATCAAAACCACAATGAGATACCATCTGACACCAATTAGAATGATGATCATTAAAAAGTCAGGAAACAACAAATGCTGGAGAGAATGTGGAGAAATCAGAATGCTTTTACACTGTTGGTGGGAGTGTAAATTAGTTCAACCATTGTGGAAGACAGTGTGGCGATTCCTCAAGGATCTAGAACGGGAAATACCATTTGACCCAGCCATCCCATTACTGGGTGTATACCCAAAGGATTATAAATCACTGTACTATAAAGACACATGCACACATATGTTTATTGCAGCACTATTCACAATAGCAATGACTTGGAACCCAAATGCCTATCAATGATACACTGGATAAAGAAAATGTGGCACATATACAACATAGAATACTATGCAGTCATATAAAAAGGATAATTTCATGTCCTTTGCGGGGACATGGATGAAGCTGGACACCATCATTCTTAGCAAACTAACACAACAGAAAACCAAACACTGCATGTTCTCACTCATGAGTGGGAGTTGAACAATGAGAACACATGGACACAGGGAGGGGAACATCACACACCAGGGCCTGTCAGGGGGTAGGAGGCTAGGGAAGGGATAGCATTGGGAGAAATACCTAATGTAGATAACAGGTTGATGGGTGCAGCAAACCACCTTAGCACGTATATACCTGTTTAACAAACCTGCATGTTCTGCACATGTATCGCAGGACTTTAAGTACAATTTTTAAAAAATTAGTCAATTTTTCCTTCATATTAGATTAACTATGGTAGCCCTTGCAAGGTGCTGATCAGAAAGGTCATGTGGGACTAGGCTGTCACCAAAAAAGCACAAGGTGCTACTCAGTTCTAGTCTTCTAGTACCTCTCCTGGTAGTAGGGGAAAGCAAGTATCTATCTGGTCTATCTCATTTCAGTCAGCTAGAGATGATGAAGGCATACTAACCTCAGGGTTAGGCTCAGTTGAACCCTGAGCCAATGATGACTGAGGATGACAATATACTAATAGTCACAGGCAACTACCCAACAGCAGACAATGCAGGAATACAAAGGCAAAAACTTATTGAACAGGGTCTCATTAAATGGTTTAAGTATTATCCTGTCCTAATAACTACTACATTTTTTTTTAATGTCTTTCAGTGCCTTTTTACCACTTCTACCTTTTATTGACTTGCCAGTTCACACAGCCTACTTGAGAAATGGAAAGTTTCCAGACTCAAAACAGCTCACTAGTTGCCTTCTTCTCAACCCATTTTTAGGACCCTGAAAACACTCGAGATAAGAAAACAATTGCATGCTTTGGTTAAGCAGATGTTTTCTAGAAACTCATCTAGGAAGATAATTTTTCTACTAATACACCATAAATTGAGATTCATTCCTAAGGGAATGATTCTGACCCCAAGATGTCATTGAAAATCATACAAAGAACATAAAATGCTATTTAACAAAGTAACTCTGGTAAAATATTCACAATGTAAATTGTAAACTACACTAAAAATGTGGTACTTTAGACTACAGGAAGCCAAAGTGACTGCTATTGAGATGTGGGCATGAGGCCTCACTTCACCAGAGGTACACTCAAGAATTTGTTTCACAAAAAAATTGCTCAGATTACTAACTGCATTGAACAAATGTTCTTCCCATTCGGTTCCCCAAGGTGCCTGAGAAGTCATTATTAACTCTCCTTGAAATGTTCAGGTTACATACACGATTGCATCCACTTGATGGGATTGCAAATCGGTCTTAAATGGCCCAAAAGCTTTTTCCTTTTTTTTTTTTCTGACTCTTCAAGCTAATTAGACTAAAGCCCTCCCCAAATTTACTGATTTCTGAATTCCCTTAATCCAGGTGTTAGAGCCTTAATGGAATGCAAAATACTTCCCAGGTGCCCCAAAATGTTCCTTCTCTTTAATCTCAGAGTTGTGGAACCAAGCCAAATCTCCTGCGGTTTTTACAAGCATGAGGATCTGGAGGTGCTTTGGCAGCATACAGATCTGGATTGGAATTCTGACCCAGTCCCTGCTCAGCCTTGCTCAACCATGCCCCCACCTTATATTTCTACAAAGAAGTCATAGGTCTGTTTAAGAAAAACATGTATCATAGAATGCCTGACACTTAGTAGGTGCCCAAATGTTAATTGATTAAATTCACTGATTTATCCTGAAGGTCATGACCAGAAGTGTCAGAGGGGTGTGGCATAAATGGGTCAAAGAGGGCTGATGGGCAGGCAGCACTCAGCCCCCTAAAGGGGGCAGCTGGGGCTCACTGCTACCCAACTGCTTTCTGGGGAAGGTGGCTCCCATGTCAAGGAGACATCTGCTTTTTCCTTCATTTTGTCAAGTCTGAATTTTATGTCAAAATCACAATTTAAGTATTGACTTAAATCTTTTTTTGTTTTGTTTTGAGATTGAGTCTCACTCTGTCGCCCAGGGGCACAATCTCTGCTCACTGCAAGCTCTGCCTCCTGGGTTCGTGCCATTCTCCTGCCTCAGCCTCCAGAGTAGCAGGGACTACAGGAACCCACCACCACGCCTGGCTAATTTTTTGTATTTTTAGTAGAGACGGGGTTTCACCATGTTAGCCAGGATGGTCTCCATCTCCTGACCTTGTGATCTGCCTGCCTTGGCCTTCCAAAGTGCTAGGATTATAGGCGTGAGCCACCATGCCCAGCCCCAAATCTTTTTCAAAGCACACTGTAAACGCAACAAACACACCTGCTAGACCAATTTTAGCTGTGGACCATCAGCTTGCAAAGCCAGCTATGTTTTAACTTAACCAGAAAAAAAAAAAAAAAGCAATAAAGAGGAAAGATGATTCCATAACAAAACACAGAAGGGAGTACATTTTATTAACATGACCTACAGAAAGGAAGGTTGTAAATAACGTTGCTAAAGAGAAATAACTTTAAGACAGTTTTTGCACTACAGGCTTTTGAAACCACATATACTGAATCATCAAAACTAAAGAAGTTGTTTTTAAACCTGGCTGCACTCTACTTCGGAAGCTTTTTCAAAATGCCAGTGCCTAGTCTCTACATTCAGAACTTCTCATTTAATTGATGTGTTGAGACCTATACAATGTATTTTTTTTTTTAAAGTACCTCTTCACCTCCCTACCCCTCACCTCTACCCTGGGATTTTTAGCCAAAATTAAGAACCAAATATAAAGCAATGGCTCTCAAACTGGCTGGGTTTAAAGCAAAACAAACAACAACAAAAACCTGTATCTTAGACTTACAGAATCAAAAACTAGTTATTGGAGAAAGGGCCCAGAAATGTGCTTCGTTAATTTGCTCCCCAAATGATTCTGATGCAGATAGCCCCATAGACAACACTCTTAGAAACACTTGCCATTGTTTGGGTTAAGAAACAATGCCTTCATGCTATTTAGCATGTTCAGTATTGCACACTTTTTGACCCGAGCATCACTTCATAAAATTAGAAATGCAAATCAAAACCACAATGAGATACCATCTCATGCCAGGCAGAATGGTGATTATTAAAAAGTCAAGAAACATCATATATTGGCAAGGCTGTGGAGAAACAGGAACGCTTTTACACTGTTGGTGGGAACGTAAATTAGTTCAACCATCGTGGAAGACAGTGTGGCAATTCCTCAAAGACTGAGAGGCAGAAACACAATTTGACCGAGAAATCCCAGTGCTGGGTATATACCCGAAGGAATATAAATCATTCTATTATAAAGATACATGCATGTGTATATTCACTGCAGCACTATTGACAATAGCAAAGACACAGAATCAACCCAAATGCCCATCAATGATAGTCTGGATAAAGAAAATGTGGTACATATACACCATGGAATACTATGCAGCCATAAAAAGGAACGAGATTATGTCCTTTGCAGGACATGAATGAATCTGGAAGCCATTATCCTCAGCAAACTAACACAGGAACAGAAAACCAAACACTGCATGTTCTCATGTATAAGTGGGCACTGAACAATGGTCACAGGGAGGGAAACAACACTCACAGGAGCCTGTTGGGGAGGGCAGGGAGTGAGATGGGGGACGGGGAGCATTAGGGGAAAGAGCTAATGCATGCTGGGCTTAATACCTAGGTGATGGGTTGATAGGTGCAGCAAACTACCATGGCACATGTTTACCTATGTAACAAACATGCACATCCTGCACATGTATCCCAGAACTTAAAAAATAATTCTTTTTAATGGAGGTATTAAGAAAAGGCCAGAAATTTGCTCACCACACAGCATGGTAGACCTGACATTGAAACTAACAATTTCAGCAAACTTGAACAAGGGCAGTAGACTAGTACCAAGAACAATACAAATGTAATGGAGAATTGGGCAATTGTTGGTTGTTAGCCAGAGGTCCTTGCCAATACAGGGAACACAAGCATCAGACCATACTTGCCATCAGGCAGGAAGGCAGTGGCTTTTGCTAAGAAAGCCATCCAAATGCAGGACCCACACAAGTGGGAGGGAGTGAAGGATGGAAGCGGTGCCAGGGGTTGCAGGAAGCAGAGAACAGGCCAACGCAGGCAGACGGTAAGAAGTAGAGCATTCATGACAAGGCCTAGGTCTTGGTGGGATTTTCAAGCAGAAACCGTAAGTGGGAAACTGAGGCAGAACTTGGTAAAACAAATATATACCTAGTTACTCCCCTAACCAAAGTTTCTGAAGTCTTTTTCTCCTAGTTTCCCAGCACTGTTAGTTGATTGAGGTTTCTGGTTGTTTGGTATATTTTGCGAAGTAAACGGACTCTGTTTATAATTCACAGGCGTGTGCATTTTTATTACACATCAAATAATTCTTAAAAGGTTTGCTTTCAGCAGTTATCTCAATCAGCATAATTAGTTGAACACTAGTTGTGTAAACTAAGCTACTACCTAGGTGTTACAACGTGAGACAGAGGAAATAAAGAGACAGAGAAATTTACCCTGTACCCCACCCAGCCCCATCAACCATAAATGCAATTGAAAATAAACAAGAGCAAAATACAAACTCCCCACTGTGTTGTGTTCTTTAGAATACCAAGACCAAGGTTGTTCAGGCAGCACCAACAGGAGTCTGCCAGATCCTCAACTGATTCCCAGTTGCCGAGAATCAGCAAATACTTCACTGTGTTTCCCAGAGTTCTGAATGCCTTAAAACAGAAGCCATTTTCCTTGCAGGAGAGACAGGATGGATTCTCTCTCCCAACTGAGTTATACTTTTCCTCGCAGACACCAAAGCAGTGCTGCTTATGCTCAAAGATCTGAGTTTTTTATGTGAAACTACCATTTTTACCTATTGTTCACCTATCTTGCACAGAACTAGGAGTCAAGAGACAAATCCAGGTGATTGCCAGGACAGGATGCCCAGGAGGGATTACTCCTTCCCTCAGGTGACTCCAGACTAGTTACTGCTCAAAGACACACATCCTTCCCGGGAGGCTCCCATAACATTCATGTAATAAATTTGGGTAGGTGCGTCTACTAATCCGTTCTCACACTGCTATAAAGAACTACCTAAGACTGGGTAATTTATGAAGAAAAGAGGTTTAATTGACTCACTGTTCCACAGGCTGTACAGGAAGCATGGCTGTGAGGCCTCAGGAAACTTACAATTATGGCAGACGGTGAAGGGGAAGCAAACACGTCTCACCACGGCAGAGCAGGAGAGAGAGTGCCTGAAGGGTGAAGTGCCCTACACTTTTAAACCACCAGATCTCGCGAGAACTCACTCACTATTATGAGAACAGCATGGGGAAAATCTGCCCCCATGATCCAATCACCTCCACCCAGGTCCCTCCCCCAACATTGGGAATTACAATTCAACATAAGATTTGGATGGGGACACAAAGCCAAACCATATCAGTGTGCTTCCTCAGTTATGCTCACATGCTGGACACTAATTATGCATAAACTGTACTCACCATCCCCCACTCACACCACCACAAAAGAAAAGGGTTATCAGTTTTGCTGTCGAGTTCACAAACAAGATATACAAACCTTGCCAAGTGCAAATAATCTGGAAAAAGTTTAAGGCAGAGAATATATGACAGCTGAATCGAGTTAGTCAAATATGTTTCACGTGTGCGCAGGAGCCTAGTGGCTATTTGCTTTCTGGTTCTTTCAGATGTATAGCTTCCTCTATTTCCTTGAGTTTTCTCATTCCTCTGAAAACCAGCAGGAGAGCCATTGCTTTGTGTATCTGGTTTTTAAAAGACTCCTTTCTTGCCTTTGACATAGTTACTCCAGTTTCCTAGTCAGGCTTTGAACTGATTTTTCACATGAGCAATGAGATGCTCTGTCCCTATGAAAAAATATGCTCCCTTTCAAATTACTGCAGTAGCTCTCAAACTCTAGTGTACACTAGAATCACCTGGGGATGCTCGTTAAAACAGACTGCTGGGCTCCATCCCCACAGTTTCTCATTGAGTAGGTCTGGGGTGGGGCCAGACAATTTGCATTTCTTACACATTCCCAAGTGACACTAAGGCTGCTGGTCTAGGCGCTACACTTTTAGAACTACTGCTATAAACCAGCATCCAGTTCCCATGGGTTTCTGAGCCATGTGATATGTCACAATGAATGTGCAAATGGCATCAGGAAGCTAGCATAAGGCATATGCTTGCCTTGTGCATATTTGGTCCCCTCAGAAAGTGTCTCACCTTGAGCCTTCACTTCCTGAGACACGATTTCCATGTCTCCTGCCGGATTTTGTATATGCTGGCTTTGGTGGTGAGAATTAGAAAAGCATGCTTCAATAGACTTTTCAGATACCTACCCAATTATCGTCCCTCTTCATCTGTTGAACCCAGTGGCTTGAAACATCTTTAAAACAAAGCTTTAGTGCTGTTTTCAACCAGCTTTACAAAATACAAAATAGCAGACTGCCAGAACAGCAAGACTCAAGGGACGACAGTAGGTCCCTGGCATTTGCAGGGTCAAAGTGCCTCATTGTCCTACCACGTTTAGTCACTGCTGAGCTCTCCTCATACCTAAGGGGTTACACAGAAGCCCTTAAGGGTTAATAAAGTTTGGGTTCAAACTTGGCTTTTTTCAGTTAATCCTAGCAGCCACGACTTTTTAAATAAATTTTAAAACCCCATTTAGTCTCCGAGTAATTATAACTGTATATTGAGATAAACATTTAGACAATACAGAAATGTTTATTTTTCAAGCAGCAGACATTTATGCTTTGCTGTCATCCAATTAAACCAAAGGTTTAATGATGTTATGGTGGGCTGGGGCTAAGATCCAATGGAGAGACAACTACAAACTGCACTATTTTTGAAAAATCACCTTCTAAGTAACCTGAAGAATAGACTTAGTGCTTGAACTACAGGAATCTAGGAAAAGGTGATAGTGTAGAGCTAAGAAATTCTGGCATGATATGATGTCACGTATGTATAAAGCCTTATGTTGAGAAAAAAGAGACCAGGTGTATGAAAGAACGTTGTGCAATCCCTTTGCCTGCAGCAGCCATCTTTGCTGGGACAGGTTTCATAGATGCTGTAGATGATTTGCATATGCTGATTGAGGTTTTCCAAAAGATCCTCTATCTTTCACCATCTTCTCTGAAACTATAACTGAATCAAAGATTTACCATATTTTCAACATTCAACAAGTATTTATCTAGAATCTACTGTGTGCTAAGCACTTAATTAAAACAATACACATACTAACATTTGTTACCACTTAATTTATGTTTTATTGAAAATTCTCTCTGTTCTACTAGAAGGTCATTCTCCGCCATGACACAATGTATCCATGTAACAAATAAGCATATATATCCCCTGGATCTAAAATAAAAACATTTGTAAAATAAAATAAAAAATAAATTTTCTCTGTTCACCTTAGATTTTAGCACGAGAAGAGTCATTCTGCACAAATCTAGAACAAGCACTAGACTATTCACAAACTATCACCTGGGGGAAATCAACCAGAGTTTCTGCTGCCAAACAAAGACCAGCTGTACCCCATCAGCAGTTCTCAAACTTGAGCATGCATCAGAATCTCCCACAGGACTCATTAAACACAGACTAATGGGCTCCAGATCCAAGTTTCTGATTTGGTAAGTCTGGGGTGGGGCCTGCGAACTTGCATTTCTAATAAGTTCCCAGGTGATGCTGATGCTGCTTGGTCCAGGTACCATAATTCGCCTAGAATATGATTATTGTCTACAAGTTCTCTGTCTTGCTGGGCTGCCCCTTTCCAGGCCCAACAGCAGAACGTTTTTGGGTTTGGGTTTGTTTTTGTTTTGTGCGTGGCTGTTGATGTTTTCAGGTTGCAAGTGTCTTCAGCTCTAAGTCTGAATATAGTCAAAAAGAAAACTAGGGAACTCATCATTCCCCAAGGATTCATTCCTGAGCTCCCTAGTCAGCCTCCCTTCTTTTTCTACCCTTCAGAGTCTCATGTTTGCTTTCTCTAAAAATGTGCAGGCTTAATGCTAACTGAAGTAAGCCAAACAGAAAGACACATACTGCATTATCTCACTAATTTGCAGAAACCTTTAAAAAGTCAAACTTACAGAAATAGAGACTAGAATGGTGGTTGTCAGGGCTTGGGGATGGGTAGTGCAGAATGGGGAGATGTTGACCAGAGGGTACTAAGCTTCAGTTAGTAATAGATCTTGAAATACGTTTTCAAGATCTATTGCACAGCATGGTGACCATAGTTAATAATCATGTATTGTATGTTTCATATTTCTAAAAGAATACATTTTAAATGTTCTCACCACAAAGAAATACACATTTGAAGTGATGGATACATTAATTAGCTAGATATACTCATTCCACAATGTATATCAAAACATCACATTGGACTCATACACATGTACAATTATTCATCGACTTAAAATAAAAATTTAAGTTAAAAAAATTGAAAATGAAAAACATCCAGGGTATTTAGCTGTACTTACCAAGAGAAGAGGAAAAAGGACATCTGCATCTTCCTAGAAGCAGAAGTTTCTGGACCACACTTTGAGAACCACTACATCAGATTATCCCCGCATCCCTTGCAGTTCTACACTTCATCATTACACTTTTTTATTTATTTTTTCATTTTCAGTTGATACATCATAATCATACATATTTATGAGATACAGAGTGATATTCTGATATACGTATACAGTGTTTAATGTTCAAATCAGGGTAATTAGCATAACCATCCCCTGAAACATTTATCATTTCTTTGTGCTGTGAACATTCAAAATTATCGTCTAGCTTTTTGAAAACATATATCATAGTTAGCCATATTCACCCTACAGTAGTGCATAACACCAGAACTTATTCCTATCTAGCTATAATTTTTTTATCCACTAATCAATCTCTCCCTATCCTCTCCTCCCCAATCCCCTTTCCAGCCTCCAGTAACCACAATTCCACTCTCTACTTCTATGAGCTCAACTTTTTCATCTTCCACATATGCGTGAGACGATGTGATATTTATCTTTTGCTTAACATAATGTGTTCCAGGCTCATTCATGTTGCTGAAAATCACAAGCTTTGATTTGTTTTATGGCTAAATGGTAGTCCATTGTGTATATATACCACATTTTCTTAATATAATTTTTAAAGCATCTCTGTGAATTCATGAAACACACGGTAGAGCGAACACTGAGCAACATAGAGAAGCGATAGGGCAGGCTCTCTGGGCCTCTCTGTATCCTTGCCTTTGTTCGGATTAGTGCCTGATCGATTGGCACTATCAGGTGTGAAGTCTGAGGAGCCTCTGCTAACTCCCAGCTGCCAAGCTTCACCTACCACACCTGTGCAGACCGTGCCTCCAAAAAAGGATTCTGGTTTCCACCATTCGCTAACCTGAGGCCCATCCTCTGGGGCTTCTTTCTTGTCAGAACTGATCTGCCAAACTTTTCTACGAATGGTAAAGGTGAGTGCAAAATGACCATCTACCTCCCAGAAAACAACTTTACAGGAACCTTATCCTCCTTAACTCAGAGGAGAGATTGGCGATGGTTTTGGGTACTTTGGATCGTCCTAGTCAAGACTGGCATCACTTCTTGCCTGGTTTTCACGATGGCTTCCCAGCTGCTCTCCCCCATAGACTGACATCCCCTTCTAATGGACTATCAGCCCCCAAAACTCTCGGTGATCTTGTCAAAATGAGATTCTCATGGCTTGCTTGGAACATGTTCACGATGCAGCTGTTAAAACAAATGGTAAAATACATGGTATGTCTGACATAGCCCTGTAAGGCCCAGGCTCTGCCCACTGGTCAGTCTCTTCTCTTACCATTCCGTGTTCCCTGTGCTCAGACACAAAGACCTGGGTTGGCTTCCTCAATAGCTTCTTTGGCTCTATACTCCTTTCTACTACTGAGCTTTAGCTCTTAGTGCTCATTTTGCCTGAAAGGCATTCCCTACTTAGCTAGTTAACTCCTACTCATTCTCCTTCAGATATAAAATCTAGGCTTTTCCTGGTCACATAGGCCTGGCCATGCCCTGCTGTTACTCATTTGTAGCACTGATCCTTTCCTTCATAGCATCTGCGATCAATCCATCACAAAATTTTTTTTCTTTATTATACACGTTATATCACCAGCACCTAGCACAAGAGCTGGTACATATGGCATGTTCAATAAATCTCTTGAGTGAAGTATATTTGAGCAGGAGAAACTTCCTCAGAAATATCACATCTTAATCACATGTGCTACAAAAAAAGAAAAGAAAAAAAAATTGTTTCACTTCAGTAATGCCGAGCACAAAGTAGTCATTCAAACATATCGAAAGAGATCAATGGTTTCCATATTTTATTTCATTTGCTAAAGAACTAGCAGAGTGCTCAATACTCAACATAGTGGATCTTTGCCATTTACAAGAGCTCTGTGTAGAGACCTTGGCTAATCCCTCAACACATGAACAAACCCACAGCATATTATTTACTCCACAAAAGTGTGGTTCAGTGATGACAGATAAGCTTTTAACTCCTCACGCTTCAATGAAACGACTGTTCCGCCTCCTGACTTTAAGTTGTATTTGCATAGAGACTCAGTCATGAGTTTCCTGGGCTTATCCTCAACCACTGAGATAACTGCTGGTTCAGCATTCACTAAAGTTTTGTCTCTTATTTGATAAGCCATTGTAGAGTGATCCAAAGCATTCACTGAAAACTTATGAGTCCCTTTTTTTGTTCAATCAAGCGCATATGGTAAAGCTAGCTCTGGTAAAGAACAAAATACTAGCTAGAAATAATTTGGAATAAATTAGACTGTTAAATTCAACCAAGAACCAACATTTTTATTCACTTTTTCCAGGATCACCAACACCATAACATGAATAGATATCTACCTAGGGCCTCACAGGTGCAAAATTCTTAATAAATTACAAGCCTCAGACTAAATCATAATAATTATTTATATGTGAACAAAATCCCAGTTCCCTTAAGTGTAATTTGCACAAACTATACAATATCAGTTAAAATATATTTGCAGCTACTTTTTAAGGAAAACCTGTTTTGAGACATTGCATTTATAGAATTGAGCTAAAGACTGTCAGATATTCATAGAACAAAAACAAATTTTACGTAATATAAAACACATGCAATGTGACTCTACTGCAAGGGTAGTTATTCAAAGCTACATGTCAGTGAGCAAAACTGACTTGGACCACAAGCAAATTCAACCAATCGGAATTTTTTTTTTTTTTTATTATACTTTAAGTTCTAGGGTACATGTGCATAACGTGCAGGTTTGTTACATATGTATACTTGTGCCATGTTGGTGTGCTGCACCCATCAACTCGTCAGCACCCAT
>NW_016805531.1:3526061-3535915 GCF_001698545.2 Rhinopithecus bieti
GGCGCCCCTCCCCCAGCCTCCCTGCTGCCTTGCGGATAGATCGCCGCAGACTGCTGTGTTAGCAATGAGGGAGAGGCTCCGTGGGCGTGGGACCCTCCCGGCCACGTGTGGGATATATTCTCCTGGTGTGCCAATTGGCTTAAAGCGCAGTATTGGGGTGGGAGTTACCCGATTTTCCAGGTGTTGTGTGTCTCAGTTCTCCTGGCTAGGAAAAGGGATTCCCTTCCCCTTGTGCTTCTCAGGTGAGGCGATGCCTCGCCCTGCTTCAGCTCTCGCTGGTCAGGCTGCAGCAGCTGACCAGCACCGATTGTCCGGCACTCCCTAGTGAGATGACCCCAGTCCCTCAGTTGAAAATGCAGAAATCACCGGTCTTCTGTGTCGCTCACACTGGGAGTTGGAGACTGGAGCTGTTCCTATTTGGCCATCTTGCTCCGCCCCCCCATCGGAATTTTTTAAATGCCTAATCACAAATTGTCACAAAGCCAGGGGAATCTGTATGTGTCAACTCTCAGAATTTAGTAACTAAGCTATACTGGTAGCTGCTGTGGCGTCTCATAAAAAACATAAGTCAATTGAAAAGTAAAAGCAATCAAAACATAGCTACCTAAAATTGGAAAAGAACATAATAAGGCCAGAAAGTTTGAATTGGGGTCATGCAGAAAAAGGAAGAAAGGCAATTTGAGAGAAATTACTTTGAACAAACGCAAAGATAGGTAACAGGTATCATTTTAAGCACCCAGTTTGATGTTTTGGTGGAGACTGCCTAGCGAGGCTCAGAAGATTCATGAGGCAGGGGCTGAATTTAGCAGGAAAGAAAAACTAATCAACTTCCAATATCTGTCATGGGCTTGAAAGAAAAGTCTGGTGAGACACATGCCATATTTTGCTGACCTTAACCTAGGATCTCTCTGGTTTTAAAGCTACTTCTGACTCCTCCTTGTCTGAACCAGCAGAAGCAATGGCCTTTATTTGGGGTAATATTTTTCACACACACACACGAATTAAAGTTGTTTTTTCACTTTAACAAAATTTCTAGCTAAGGGAGCTAATGCGTAGCAGACAGTCATATACCACTGAGATGCAGCAAGGTTTACCAGCCAGCTAAGTGGCTTGCTGCTGCCCAGCACTTCACAGCATGATCAGTTCTAGACCCTGCCTCAGCATTTTCCAAATTACTACACAGGCCTTTAGGGTCGCTCACTATTAGTTAAAAGTGTAGTGGTTAAATGTGTAAATGAGGCTCAGTACTTGGTTTATGCATGTAATTGTTTGCTTCTAGACATAGTCTTTGATACAAGTTGACAATTTTAACTGGGAAAGTAGATATAGTAGATGAATACACCTGTAAGTAATGCCAACTATGCAAATGTGAAGAAAAGAGCCCTTTATGATTGAGCTTCGAATGATTAGTAGAATTTTGAAAGCAGGTTGGTGGTTTTAAAAAGTAAGTATTTCAGCCTGAGCAGCCCTGAAGAAAATGTTTTCGATTTTAGTTCCTGCTGCTCTCTCCAAAGAGTCTCTGGGTACTTTACCAATAGAGTCATGCATCACATGACAACGTTTCAGTCAACAATGGACTGCATGTATACTGCATATACAATGGTGGTCCTATAAAACTATAATGGGGCTGAAAAATTCCTATCCCCTAGTGATAGCACAGCCATCACACTGTCATATAGCACAATGCATTATTCACGGGTCTGTGGTGATGCTGCTGTAGTAAACCTGCTGTGCTGCCACTCACATAATAGTACAGCACATCCAACTATGTACAGTATATAATACTTAATAATGATAATAAACTACTATGTTACTCGTTTATGTATTTACTATACTATACTTATTGTTATTTTAAAGTGTCCTTCTACTTATTTGAAAAAAAATTAAAAGTTACCTATAAAGTAGCCTCAGACAGGTCCTGCAGAAGGGATTCCAGCAGAAGGCATTGTTATCATAGGAGATGACATGCATGTTACTGTTCCTGAAAACCTTCCAGTGGGACAGGTTGTGATGGTGAAAGACAGTGATATTGATGATCCTGACCCTGCATAGGCCTAGGCTAATGTGTGTGCTTGTATCTTAGTTTTCAATAAAAAAGTGTAAAAAGTAAAAAAATATATAATAAGAAGTTTAAGAAATAGGAAAAACACTTATAGAATAAGAATACAAAGAAAAAATATATTTTAGTACAGCTATAAAATGTGTTTTAACTATTATTACAAAAGACTCAAAGAGTTATTTTAAAAGTTTATAAAGTTACAGTAAGATTAACTTATTGAATAAAGAAAAATTATTTTATAAATTTAATGTAACCAAGTATATAGTATTTCTATTATACAGTATTATACAGTGATGTTCTGGGTCTTTACATTCACTCACTACTCACTAACTGACTCGCCTAGAGCAAGTTCTAGTCCAGTAAGTTCCATTCATGATAAGTGCCCTCTACAGGTGTATCGTTTTTTATCTCTTATTTTGTGTTTTCACTGTACCTTTTCTATGTTTAGATACACAAATGCTTACTATTGTGTTACAAGTTGCCTTCAGTATTGACTACAGTAACATGCTGTACAGGTTTGTGGCCTAGGAGCAATAGGCTATGCCATCTAGCTAAGACGTATAGTAGGCTATCCCATATAGGTTTGGGTTAGTACACTCGATCATGTTCACTCAATGGCAAAATCACCTAGTGACACATTTCTCAGAACACATCCCCATCACTGAGTGGCATATGACAGTACTACTAAAAGCTTGGTTTATGTTAACCCTCTACTCTGCTGCTTCCTGGCTGTGTGTATCAGTGGACGTCATCCTAGGAAATGCTAGTGAGAGAAAAAGAAACTCCGGAGCTGGAAAACCATTGCTGTGGCCAATGATTCTCTTGCTCATTTTTCTTTTTATTTATTTATTGGTCTATTTATTTAGACTCTTATTTTAGGTTTGGGGATACACATGAAGGTTTGTTATGTAGGTAAACTCGTGTCACAGGGGTTTGTTGTACAGATTATTTCATCACCCAAGTATTAAACATAGTTCCCAATAGTTATTTTTTCTGCTCCTCTCCCTCCTCCCACCACACTCAAGTGGACTCCAGTTTCTGTTGTTTCCTTCTTTGTGTTCATAAGTTTTCATCATTCATCTCCCACTTGTAAGTGAGAACATACAGTATTTGGTTTTCTGTTCCTGTGTTTGTTTGCTAAGGATAATGGCCTCCAACTTCATTCATATGCCCACAAAAGACATGATCTTTTACTTTTTATGGCTACATACTATTTCATGGTATATATGTACTACATTTTCTTTACCCAGTCTGTCATTGATAGGCAGTTAGGTTGATTCCATGTCTTTGATGTTGTGAACAGTGCTGCAATGAACATTCGCATGTATGTATCTTTATGGTAGAATGATTTATATACCTTTGGGTATATACCCAGTAATGGGATTGCTGGGTTGAATGGTAGTTCTGCTTTTAGCTCTCTGAGGAATCTCCATGCTGCTTTCCACAGTGGTTGAACTAATTTACACTCCCACCAACAGTGTATTCCCTTTTCTCCACAACCTGCCACGTTTTCTTGACTTCCACAGTGAGTGAAGCCATGAATGGGATGTACAGTGTACTGTGCTTCCCAGTATGCTCAGGACAATGAAAAGGAATAGCACAAACTTAAAATATTAATGACAGGACAGAGGCCCCTTTGCTGATTCAATATTTAAGGATTTTTTTTTTTTTTTTTTTTTTTTTGGTTGGGTCAGGACACAAGCACTTCAAGTGTTCCATGCCACAGAGAAATTTTTGAGTGCTCTGCATTAGCCTTGCTAGTTAGAAGGGCTCCCTGCCTAATCACAGATAGTTGCCCAGAGCAGCTCCCGCATGGATGACAAAAGGCTTCAAACTGGCTTGTGTGTGTCGCCTGTATGCTGAAGCAAATCCAGTGCTTGTGGCCAAGAAGAATGGGATGCAGTAAATTGCTTAGGTATGCTTCTCTGACCATAATCGGTAAGTTCATTTGATTAGTGACAATTTTAAGATCATATTTTCTATAAAAACATGGATTTTAGGGTAGCCTTTCGTGCTTTGCATTCATTTCTATTAAAATCTTCGCTAAGTGCCTAGTTTGACATTAAATAGGACCCTCTTAAGATGGGTCCTACTGAAGAGGACCTGAGAAAGGGGCTCTTGTGCATTCAACCGGTTTTTGGGGGAAGTTTCTTCAGGAGAAGGGACATCAGAGAAACAGGATAGGAAAGGGGAACAAAGCAAAGCTGGAGACCAGCTTCAGCCTGACCCCTGGGGAAGTTCTAGGCAAAAATGGCACCACAGAGTTAGTTGCACCTTGAGGGAAGAAAACTGGCCTTTGTTCACACTTGCCAAAGTCATTAGCTGAGGTGGCTGGGTGTGATGGCTCACTCCCATGTTCCCAGCACTTCGGGAGGCTGAGGTGGGTGGATCACTTGAGGTAAGGAGTTCAAGACCAGTCTGACCAATACGGTAAAACCCCATCTCTACAAGCCCAGGAGGTGGAGGTTACAGTGAGCTGAGATCGCACCGTTGCACTCCAGCCTGGGCAACAGGGAGAAACTCTGTCTCAAACAAATACAAATAAAAATAAAAACAAAGTCATGAGCCAAGGTCTGTTCTCAAGAGGGGCTATCTGTGATGATTATCAACATTCAGCAGCAGCTGGGGGATCTGAGTGGGACACCCACAACACCCACTATGGGAATTTTCATTGGCAACGGGTCACTTATGACTATTTTATTCACCAATTGATTTCTCCTACTTTACCCTCCATCTTTCTAGTTTAGGAGTTGACAATCTTTTACATAAAAGTACATATTTTAGGCTTTACAGGCCATCTATCACCTCTGTCACAACTACTCAACTCTGCCGTTGTAGCACTAAAGCAGCTATAGATAATCCATAAACGAAAGGGCCTGCCTGTGTTCCAATAAACAATAATATTAACAAAAACAGGCAGCAGATCAGATGTGGCCTGCAGGATGCTGACCCTGCCTAGTCCGTCTCCCCCCTCTCCACTTCCTGACTTATTTCATTGACTACTTGTCCATGCTGTCTCTCAAACATAATCTCACATGTAACCACGTGGAATTTTGCTCTTTAATTCTGTACCTCCTCCTCTCCCTCTTCTCTATTGCCTCCTGGTCTCCTATTTTCTCTCCTATTCCTTTAGTTATCTTCTAATTCACCAGTATATCCATATATTCTAAAATGCAGTCCTGTCAGGCTGGTCTTCTAGACTACAGCAAAAATACTGTACCTACTATCCAGTAACAAATTCTGTACTCATTCCAAATGGCTGCAAGAATCCCAGGTTTTCTGTTTGTCTTTCTTCAATTTAGCCATTTCTTTGGTAAAACGAAGGTTGGTTCATGTTTTATCTGATGTATTTTGAACAAGAAAAGATATTGATTTTCAATCAATCTTGTTGCCCAAACTAACCTCATGCCCTCCTCAAGGAGGATCTAAAAACATTATATAATCAATATTCAGAAAAGCAATCAGACACAGCAGGTGGAGTTTTCTGTGAAGCAGAGATAAGTTTGTTTTACATGTAGAAGACTCTTTTATCCCCCCCCCCACCCTTTTTAAGGTTGCTTCAGTCTCTTAGAACTCACTTCTTCATGTGACTGCTCTAAAAAGAATAGTCTAAAATATCTTTCCACTGGCAGGAGGAATTCTTCTAGAGTGGGGGTCTCAGAGGCAAGAAGGCATAGAGGCACAGCAGAAATCTCTAGATTAATAGTCTTTATACTTCTCTCTTAGTTAAGGCCAATTTGCCAAAGTAAGAAATCACTTGAGAGTGTAGCTGTGGCTATTAGACAGTTGCTTTCACAGAAGAGGACCCAAAGCAGACATTCTTGGGGACAGGGTGGCAGCCGTCACTGTAGAAGCTGGTAGAGATCTCAGATAAATCTCCCAGACTGACACCTGGGGCAGTAAAGCAGCTGGAGGTGGGGATATGCAGAAGGGTGCTGGATATGGGAGACACACTCACTCAGAAACACCAAACTACAGGAGGCCGAGGTGGGCAGATCACGAGGTCAGGAGTTCAAGACCAGCCTGTCAGGAGTTCAAGACCAGCTGGCCAACATGATGAAACCCCGTCTCTACTAAAAATACAAAAATTAACTGGGTGTGGAGGTGGGTGCCTGTAATCCCAGCTGCTCAGGAGGCTGAGGCAGGAGAATTGCTTGAATCTGGGAGGCGGAGGTTGCAGTGAGCTGAGATCGCGCCACTGCACTCCAGCCTGGTGACAGAGCAAGACTCCGTCTGGACAAAACAAAACAAAACAAACACACATGAAAAAAACTACAAGAGCAACTTTACTTCTCATGGAGGAAAGTCCCAGGGGAAAGAAAAATTGCTGTCATTGGAAGATGCCCTCAATTACTGATTCTAGAAGTCATCTTGGTGAGGATAAGAATTCATCTTAGGGGCTAAGGCAGGTTCACTTCTGAGGTACAAATTACAACAGCAATTGTGTATCTGATCCCACTTGGAACAATAGGTCTTGGACTTAACTGGGGATAGAAATTCATTTCTGGAGTGTGGGAGACTCAGCTCACATAGGGAAGTTCACTTTGGGCCTAACAGTTTGGAGAAATAGTAGGAGGCAGGGCATTCACTATCCTGTATTTGTTTTCCTTCTTTCTTCAGTATTCAGTGAGGGTTGGGGACTATCACTCCTAGGAATGCAAAGCTGTAAATTTTACTTATAGAATTCTTGTCATCTGTGAGGTAACAAGCAAGTAGCTTGCTTGCCAGAAAGTAGGGGTATCTTAATTTAGATTCTCCCAGTAATAGATCATGAGACAAGGAATTAAGAACAAGTTGTTTATTTGGAAGGTGATCCAATAAACCACGGCAGGGAAGTGGGAATGAAACAGAAAAAGGAACGTATCAAGCCAGCTACCACTGTGGGCAACTGCAGCGTCATTCCACTGGGAAACTCTAGATATCGATGCAGTATAGACAATTCAGAGACATCCCGCTAAGACATTGATTACGGGCTGATTATGGGACATTAATTCTGTGGCACTTCTAGCCTAGCTTGGGCACAAGCAGTGCACTCCAGCTGCTTTAGACAGTGCTTCAGTAAAGAAAGGCACCTGCTAATAGAAGTAAGATAGGGAGTAACCACAAAGGTAAGGCCCATGAGGATATAGAGGGGGCACCAATAGAATCTCTTACAGGGTATGACCCTGGATCTCAAAAGTGTAGGTTCTGGAAAGAAGTAGCAAGAATGCAGAGTCCAAAATGGATAGAAAACATCTTGATTTCCCTCTTTTGGAAGTTCAAAGCACGTGACCTGGACACTAAATGGAAGAAAGGAGTCACAAAGACCTAGAGAAGGTGATCCTATCATCTCAAACTTAGAAATGTTATTGAAAGAAGGGGATATTTCAGAGTTATACATATTTTCCTCTCCCTCTCTCTCTCCTCACCAAACACGATCATTTTAGTGTAAGTCTTTTGTCAGAAGACCTATTTCATTTGAACCTTAAATTCAACAGCAGTACACTAGACAATGGGTACCAATTAGCCTGGCCCTTTGGAGAAACTGAATCTCTCTTTCTCCCTCTCTCTCTCCTCCCCTCCCTCCCTCCCCACCATCTCTCTCCCCTCCCTCTCTCTCTATTTGTCCCTCCCTCCCTTGTTTGTTTTCTCTATTTATTTGATTCCCCCAAATATACTGCATCTCTGTGGTGGTATCTGGTTGATAGCAAATTGGGGTTAGAGTCTAAGATATCTGCTTAGTACTGGAAACACTGCTTTGCTTGGGAAATGCATACGCACAAGGCAATATGTGCTTAGATTGTAAATATTTAGTAGATTCCAAGGATCCTAACAGCTCTTCAGAACTTTGGAAATATGAGAGACTTGATATTGAGGTAATTTCTGGATTTACCAAAGAGCAGTACAATTTTCTGTAAGAAATACCACAAGCTGCAGCTGCTGAAAAAGAGATCCAGGCACAATTCAGATACCAGAAAGATACCACAGAGCCAGGATGGAGCCAAAGAAAAACACAATTAAAAGGACAGCACTTTGGCAGGGCGCGGTGGCTCACGCCTGTAATCCTAGCACTTTGGGAGGCCAAGGCAGGCAGATCACGAGGTCAGGAGATTGAGACCATCCTGGCTAACACAATGAAACCCCGTCTCTAGTAAAAATACAAAAAATTAGCCGGGCATGGTGGCGGGCACCTGTCGTCCCAGCTACTTGGAAGACTGAGGCAGGAGAATGGTGTGAACCCGGGAGGCGGAGCTTGCAGTGAGTTAAGATTCGCGCCACTGTACTCCAGCCTGGGCGACAGAGCGAAACTCTGTCTCAAAANACTCCAGCCTGGGCGACAGAGCGAAACTCTGTCTCAAAAAAAAAAAAAAAAAAAAGGACAGAACTTTGTACATCTTTTGTTAGACCTTTCATTTCCTCCTAAGAATAGGAATTAACTTTAAAAGGAAGATAATTTTAGGATTAAATGAAATAAAGACATCAAGATAGAGTAATAGGAACTGACTTATATTCCCAACTAAACACCCAAAAACCTGAACAAAATATATGAAACCACAGTTCAGATATTAAACAACAAAGTAGCAGTGTAGTGATCCCCAAGAGAAGAAAAGCAAATAAGATGAGCCCTTCAACTTTACCAGTTTACTGTTTGGGAGCAATTTCAGGCCACAGTGCAAGGAGGAAAAACACAAAGCCCAGCAATCTCCTTGAGCTGAAAGATGGAGACTGGAAATCAGAAGACAAAGTCAACTAGAATTTATGGTACAGAAAACAAACATAAGGGATATGCAAGAGGAAGAGCTCCAGATTTCTACAAGGAGTTCCCTACAGTCTTTGGCTAAGTAAAGAAGCACATGTGAGACAGGGAAAGAATCAATAGAAAAGAGTACGAAGAGCAATTCCAGAAGTCCACACAGAGATTGGAATCATTTATGTTCCTACCAGTCAGAGTATAAAGATAGTTATTGCAGCACAAGGTACATCATGTAGAAGAATATCACCATAGTAGTGAGCTAACTTGGTGCTCAACAAAAGAATAATCTAGACCCACAATAACAAAGCTTAAAAGCAAAATTCAAAAAGATCCAACTGATTCCAAGTAAATTAATTGCACATCAGAATAGAATCCATAATTATTTAAATAAAAACAATGAAATTCAGCAATCAATAAAATAAAAAAATGTAAAAGTACAATGCCAGCTATCCAATCAAAAATTATAAGGCATGCAATGTGGCAGAAAATTTTGACCTATAGCCACCCAAAACAACAAAAAACAATAAGTATAAATAGATCAATAAATGACTGAACCAATGGAACTAGCATACGAGAGCATTAAAATGGCATCATAAATGTACTCTATATGATTAAGAAGATAAAGGAAAAAATGAGCATAATGAAGGCAATGAAAGATAATTTTAAAAGATACAAATGCATTAAAAGTGATATAATACAGGCCAGGCACGGTGGCTCACACCTGTAATCCCAGTACTTTGGGAGGCCAAGGCAGGTGGATCATGAGGTCAGGAGATCAAGGCCATCCCGGCTAACACAGTGAAACCCCGTCTCTACTAAAAATACATAAAAAATTAGCCAGGCGTGGTGGCGGGCGCCTGTAGTCCCAGCTACTTGGGAGGCTAAGGCAGGAGAATGGCGTGAACCTGGGAGGTAGAGCTTGCAGTGAGCTGAGTTTGCGCCACTACACTCCAGCCTGGGCGACTGAGCAAGACTCTGTCTCAAAAAAAAAAAAGAAAAGAACTACAAAAGTGATATAATACAAAAACACACTAGTCAAAGTAAAAAAAAAAAAAAAAAAAA
>NW_016805531.1:3537115-3583041 GCF_001698545.2 Rhinopithecus bieti
AAAAAAAAAAAAAAAAAAAAAAAAAAGAAACAGGGAAAGTATATTTTAGAACGAAAATATTGCCAACAAAAAAGGGACATTCATAATGATTTAAAAAGTGTTGATTTACCATAAGTATGTGTTTTTTATTTTCTAGGGCTACCTGAACAAAGTACCATAGACAGGATGACTTAAACAACAGAAATTTATTTTCTAATTCTAGAAGCTAGAACTCCAATATCAAGCATTGTCAGGATTTGTTGCTTCTGAGGTATCTCATCTTGGCTTATAGATGGCCATCTTTTTTACAGGGTATTCCCTCTGTGTGTGTCTGTGTCCTAATCTCTTCTTATAAGGATGCCATTTATATTAGATTGCAGCCCAACCTACTGACCTCATTTTAATTTAGTTACCTCCTTAAAAACCCTAACTCCAAATACAGTCACATTCTAAAGTACTGGGAGTTAGGACTTTAACATCTGAATTGGGGAGAAGGAACATAATTCAGCTCATAACAGTACATAACAATCCTAAATATACATGCAGAGCTTCAAAATACATGAAGCAAAAACTGAGAGAACCAAAAGGATAAACAGACAAATCCGTAATATAGTTGTCACTTTCAATACTTCCTTCTCGGTAATTATAGAATAAATAAAACCATCAATGAGGTAATAGAATGCTTAGACATTATTATCAATCAACTAGGCCAAATTTACATTTATTAAATAGTCCATCAACAACCATAAAATATACATTCTTTTCAACTACACATGAAGTGTTCATCAAAATAGGCCATATCTTGTACCATGAAACTAATTTCAACCAATTTAAGAGGAGTAAAATGATACAAATCATGTTTCTGACCAAAATAGAACTAGAGATAGTAACAGAAAGGTATCTTTAAAAAAACTCAAGATTTTTAAAACAACTAAAACATTTCTCAACAACTGCTTGTGTTAAAAAAGAAATTACAAGGGACACCAGGTTATAAAAGAGATCATGTCCTTTGCAGCAACATGGGTGGAACTGGAGGCCATTATCCTAAGCAAACTAACACAAGAACAGAAAACCAACTACCACATGTTCTCACTTATAAATGGAGGCTAAACATTAAGTACACATGGGCACAAAGAAGACAGCAATAGACACTGGGGCCTACTTGAGGATGGAGGATGGGAGGAAGGTGAGGATTGAAAAACTACCTATCAGGTTTATCACCTGGATGATGAAATAGTCTGTACACCAAACCCCTGTGATATGTAATTTACCTATATAATACTCATGAACCTAAAAATCTAAAATACATAAATGTATTTTGAGCTGAAGGAAAATGAAAACAGCATCACAAAATTTGGGGGATAGAGATAAAACAGTGGTTAGAAGAAAATGTATAGCAATAAATGTCTGTATTAGGAAGGAAGGTCTCAAATAGTTTAAATCTCCAACTAAATCAACTAGAAAATGAGAGTAAATTTAACCCAAATAATTAGAATAAAGTAAATAATGATAAGAGCAGAAATGCATTAAATACAAAACAATGTAGAAATTGAATAAAACAAAATCAGACCTTTTCTTAAGATCAGTTTTAAAAACTGATAAACATCTAGTCAGTCTTACTAAGAAAAACACAAATTATCAATATCAGGAATGAAAGAGGAGTCATTACTACAGATCATATAGCTATTTAAAGGATAATAAGGGAGTATGTAAGCAATTTTATGCCAATACATCCGACAAAGAAAATGAATATTTATCATTTAATCCACAAACTACCAAAGTTCATTCAAAAAGAAGAAATAACCAGAGTAGTTCTGTATCTGTTAAAGAAATTGAATTCTTACCTCAAAACTGTCTCACAAGTAAAACTCCAGCCAAATAGCTGCACTGATGTATTCTACCAAACATTTAAAGAAGAAATAATGCCAATCCTTCTCAAACTTCTTCAGGAAAGAGAGGAGACAATCTTCCCAGGTCATTTCTTTTTTAATTTTTAATTTTTGTGGGTATATAGGTGTGTATATTTATGGGGTACCTAAGATATTTTGATACAGGCATGCAATGCAAATAATCACATCATGAAAAATGGTGTATTCCCTCAAACATTTATCTTTTGTGTTACAAACAATCCAATTACACTCTTAGTTATTTTTAAATGTATAATTAAATTATTACTGACTTTAGTCACCCTGTTGTTCTTTATCCATTCACCTGTTGATGGACACTTAGGTTGCCTCCAAATCTTCCAAGGCATTTCATGAAGCTAGTATTTTCCTAACATAAACCAGATGAAGACATCACAAAAAACTAAAATACAGAAATGAAAATGAAAAATCATAAACATAGATGCAAATATTCTTAACAAAATATTGGCAAATTGAATCGAGTAATGTATTTTTAAAAATACATCATGACCAAGTGGAATTTATCCTAGTAATGCCAAGTTGTATCAAAAGTCAGTCAATATAATTTGCCATATTAACAGACAAATAAAGATAGGTCATATGACCATCCTAATAGATGTGGCAAAGCATTTGAAAAAAAAATCAACATTTATTTGTGATGAGAAGCTCTCAGCAAAACAGAAATAGAAAGAAATGTTCTGATAAAGAGTGTGTATAAAAACATATAGCTAGCATTCTACTTTATAGTGAAAGACTGAATGTTTCCTCCTAACATCTAGAGGAAGACAGAGATGTCTGCTGTCACCAGTTCTATTCAACATTATACTAGATGCCCTAGCCAGAACATTAAGGTACAGAGAAGAAGAAATAACAGAAGAGGAAAGGGAAAGAAGGGAGAGAAGAAAACGTATACAGATTGGAAAAGAAGAGGTAAAACTCTATGGTGCAAATGACATGAACATCTGTGTAGACTAGCCTAAGGAATCTACAAAAAAAGAAAAAGCTGCCAGAACTTTGAGTATAAATGAGTATAAGATTGTGTGATGCAAGGTCAATATGCAAAAGCAATTGTATTTCTTCTATATAATAGGAGTCAACAACTGGAAATTAAAATACCATCAAAAGGTGTAAAATAGGGATAAATTTGGCAAAACAATTAAATTTGTACATCAAAACTATAAAACATTGATTAGAGAATATTTTAAACTTAAATAAATGGAGTGAAACTTCTGATCCTCATGGATTGGAAGTCTCAATAGTGTTAAAATGCTGATTGTCCCACAAACTGGCATTCAACACAATCCCTATAAAGTCCTAGCAGCTGTTTTGCATTTGTTTAAAAAAAAAGATTCTAAAATGTATTTGGAAATACAAAGACCTAGAATAGCTACAGTTTTGATAAAGAAAACATAAAGTTTGAGACTTCCTTGACTTCAAGATATAAAGCTACACTAATCAAGAGACTAGAATATCGTTTTAAAGAAATAGACTCACACATATTTAGCCAACTGATTTTTGACAAAGTTGTCAAAGCAATTCAATATGGAAAGAACAGTCTTTTCAATAAATAGTTGGAAACAATTGGATATTTATATGTAAAACAAAAAAAAAGAACCTTGACACTTACCTTATTATATCCACAAAATATAACATTACCTTATATTAATATTACCTTATAGCATACACACAAAATAATATTAATTAAAAAATTAATAAGATCTAATAGATCATAGACCTAAATGTAAAACTTAAAACTATAAAACTCTAAGAATAAACCATAAGAAACAACAAAACAAAACCTCTGTGGCCTTGGGTTAGCCAAGATTTTCTAAGACCAAAAAAGCACCATCCATAAAAGAAACATTGATAAATTCAACTTCATAAAAATAAAAACTTTCACTCTTCAAATATACTAGCAACAAAACTTTTAAAAGGTTACAGACTAAAAGAAAATATTTGGGGAAAATATATCTAATGAAGAACTTGTATCTAGAACAAAGGTTAGCAAATTACAGCCCCTCCGCCCCCTGCCTCCGTCTTTGTCAGAAGTTTATTATCTGTATTATCTGTGGCTTCTTTTAAGTTAAAATATCAGAGATAGGTAGTTGCAATCCAGACCTTATGACCCATAACCCTAAAATATTTACTATCTGACACTTAAAGAAAAAGTTTGCCAACACTTGAGAATATTTAAATAACTCTTACAACAAACTAAAAATAAGACAACTTGATTTTCAAAATAGGTAAAAGATTTGAATAGACACTTCACCAAAGAACATACATAAATAGCAAATAAGTATATAAAAATATGCCAAGTATCATTAGTCGTTAGGAAAATGCAAATTAAAATCACAATGATATACCACTACACACAGCTAGAGTGGCTAAAATTAAAATGATTGACAATATCAAGTGCTGGTAGAGATGTGGTGCAACTGGAATTATTCTATGCTAGTGGGAGTACAAAATACTACAGCCACTTTAAAAAACAGCTTAGCAATTTCTTAGAACATTAAGCAGATACCATTTCAGTATCCAGACAGATATCTATTGGCCTTTTAAAATGACATCCTTTAATAGTCGTTGTATAATTTTAACAAGCCATTTCAGATAATTCTACAAATGCAGGGGAAAGATGATTTTAAAACTTAGGGAAATATAACCAAGGATTGAATTGGCAATAAAATAATGACAGTCAACCCCTCTGTAAGGCTGTTATTTAATAACCTAAAATCATCCAAGATGGCACTTCTAGACACATTTTCTCACTTTTTTTAGTCTCTTCTGTCCAAGAATTTGCTGGAGGAAGCGATTAAAGCTGGTGATTTCAATAAATAGTGAAAGCAAGTGGTTAATGTCAAGGAGCTATCAAGACTTTCCCTCTTCTGCACTGTCCTTCCCTGATCTGTTGTTTCAGGGTGGTTAAAATCAACCACAAGCATTTTCCCAGGTGCAAACATCAAGCAGAGCACCGTGATCAATCCTGAGGATTCCATATATTCCTGCCACTGAAATTTTTACAATGCAATAATTGATGTTTGAAAAAGTGCTCAGTAGTCTACAAGATAGGAAGATATTATCATCATTATCTAGGTGAGGTAACTGAAGCTCAGAGAGGTCGTGCTGCAGCAAAGATGACCCAAACAGTGCTGTTTTTAGCTCTTCTATCCATATCTCTTTCTATCCCTTGACAACTTACCAGCTGGGAGACAGATTATGTTAGCACTTATCAGCTAATAGCTTACAGGTGAGCCAAAATCTTGCCCATAAAGTGGCTGGCCGGAAACTATGTGACGAAATGAGCTAGATGGTCCACTCTCAGCAGTGAGCAGCCTCTAGTCTTTATCTCATTGCGCTGTGTGGGCTGTAGTGTGAAAAATGTCAGGAGGCACTGATACATGTTATCTGGCATTGATGTATTAATCTTTTTACCTTTGTGTTCTACATTTCAAAGGAGTGATAGTCATACCTTGAACTATTAGGATTTAAAGAATTCAAAACCTCTAATCCCCTCTCTCCATAAGAACTTGGAATCAGACCTCTTATGGAGAATTCTAGCCCAACCCAAAGGATTGGGTAGACCAGAGAGGCTGCAGGAAGGCAGAATTTGCACATTACTAATCCCTATACCTTCTTCCCAGACACTCCCATAGCACCCCACATTTCAACATGTCACACAGGCAACTGCGCTGAATTATAATGTTCTGTTTCCTTGTTGATTTCTCCTGCTAAACTGTAATCTTTTTTTTTATTATTATTATACTTTAAGTTCTAGGGTACATGTGCATATCGTGCAGGTTTGTTACATATGTATACTTGTGCCATGTTGGTGTGCTGCACCCATCAACTCGTCAGCACCCATCAATTCGTCATTTATATCAGGTATAACTCCCAATGCAATCAATCCCCCCTCCCCCCTTCCCATGATAGGCCCCGATGTGTGATGTTCCCCCCTTCCCCGAGAATCCAAGTGATGATCATTGTCTCAAGTTCCACCTAATGAGTGAGAACACGCGGTGTTGGGTTTTCTGTTCTTGTGATAAGTTTGCTAAGAATGATGGTTTCCAGCTGTATACATGTCAACCTACATAAGGCGCAAACTCATCCTATTTTTCATGGCTGCTAAATATTCCATGGTGTATATGTGCCACAATTTATTATCCAGTCTCATATCACTGATGGACATTTGGGTTGATTCCAAGTCTTTGCTATTGTGAATAGTGCCAACTGTAATCTTTTTTAAGAGCAAAAGATCATTCACTACTGTACCCTGATTATCCAGCACAATGCCCACACCGCTGCAGTAGCCCCTTCACCAGACTCTGCTGTACTATTGCCTTCCTATGACCTTTCTTCAAGTTTGAGTAATATATTTTAAATGGAAAACAAGTCAGGTAACTCCCCTGCTTAAGACCCTCCAATGGTTGAAGATGTCCTACATCTTGATTGTGATAGTGATCATATGACCATAGGCCTTTATCAAAATCCATAAAACATCTAAAAGGGGTAAATTTTACTGTATATAAATTATATACCTCAATAAACCCAACTTAAAGTTTTAAAAATTAAAATCTCCTATGGATATCATTGTTCTTAAAATAAAATCCAGGTTCTCTACCACAGCTGACATGGCTTAATGACTCAAGGTCCCACAGGAAACAGACGACATACTCAAATTACAAAAAAGTTGTAAATAGTTCATGGAACTCTCCTCAAAACCGGGCAGACAGTCATGAAGCTACAGGTATAGTGGGGTGCAGGTAGCACCCAGGTCTGAAAGGAAGGTATGGCTACTGTTGCCTGGAGACAGAAAGGCTGTGTGGACCTGAGCCTTTCAGTTAAATATGCGAGCCCCCATCTCCTGCTAGGAGTCCTCATTGGCTGGATCCAAACAGAAAGTAAGGGGCAAGAGCAAGTCATGCCCAGGGCCGTAGAACAAGGTGGAGAGTGGAGCTAGAGAGGAAAATGGAGAGATATGAGTAAATAGTGATGAATGGTCTGGGCCCTCTTTCCCACTACAACTTCAAACCACCTCCCTCCAGAAGCCATCCCCCTCCCACACTGTGATCCAATCACAATGGCCATTTCCTGTCCACCATAGGCCCTGTATATTTACTTATCTCTGTGCCTGAAGTTCCCTGCCCCTAGATCTTTGCAGTTGGCCTCTTTCTTGACATTCAAACTGTCCTCTCAATCAAAAGCAAAGCCTCTCCCCCAACTTCTCCTTAGCACTCATCTTGGTTCTTCCCAGGCAGAAGTAATGCTTACCATTACTTTTTTAAATAAAAAAATATATATTGAAGTCATACAACATGATGTTTTGATGTATATACACATAGTGAAATGATTACTACAGTCAAGCTAATTAACCTACTCATCTTTTCACAGTTACTTTTTTTGTGGTGAGTGTTTTCAGGGAACCACAGTCGGAGGTGCAGTGGTAAAACAAAATTGCCAAGACAGTTGTAGGTCAAGGAAGTCAGATTTTTTAGAGAAAGTGAGAAAATACATTGCCAGACAAAGAATGGGCAGCCTCAAAGAGAGAAGCCAATTGCCAAGAGACAAAGGTTTGCTGGAGATTTTTACAGGATGGTGTTTATGCTCTCTATTGAAGAGGGCTTTGTGCAATATTGACAATGCCAAGGTTGCAGTGAGCTGACTTGCAGGTGTCTGGTGATAGCTGGATGCAGGAAGATTCAGAGTAATTTGCACAGGAGGGCTGTGTCCTGACCCATGAAGAAAGGTAAATGTGTAGCTTATCTGTTTTCTCTTTTCACTTTCCCCTGCTCCCACCAGCCTAATTCCCTTTCTCTACTTAGGACTCTACAGTGAGAACACATATCTACTTTTTGTAAATTTCCAGTATACAATACAGTAATAACTATAGTCATCAGGCTGTGCATTAGATCTCTAGGCTTACTCACCCTATATGACTGTAACTTTGTAACTTTGTACCCTTTGACCTACATCTCCCCATTTCTTCACTCCCACTCCGGGTAACCACCATTCTACCCTCTGCTTCTATGGATTTGACTTATTTAGATTCTACATATAAGTGAGATCATGCAGTATTTGCTTTTCTACACCTTACTTTCTCTCTCTCCAGCACCTAGAAGAGTGCCCACACCAAGTGCCTACGTGTTTGAAAGAAGGAAAGAACAACAGTGGTCCTGCTGCCTTGTCCCTGAGTTGCCATTCTTCCTGGCACAGCTGGGCAGAGTGGGGGAGTGTTCAGACTGGGGAGGGAGGCCGATGTGGGTAGGGGATGGGAGGCCTAAGTGAGTGAAGCACCCCATGTACAGTGAAGAAGTCAGGGCTAGAACAGACAGATATACCCAGGATGCCCAGAGATTCATGGGAAAATCAAAAGCAGCAGAAACCACTCTCTACACATAAAAAAAAAAGTATACTAATTTGTGTTGCATTCCCAGCCCCCAATCAACCATAAAGTGTACAATCTGATTCAAAGAGCCCAGTCAAGGCCATTTTCTCTAAAGAGTGGATCCACACGGGTCAAATCATGTGCATTCAATACATATTTGACCAATATTCTGATTCACTGAACTCCGCCAGGGAAGAGACAATCTTCCTCTCTAAGGGAAAAAAATAAAAGATCCTGAGAAAAATAGTCTGTGGTTTCTTAGTGCAGTAACATTTAGTCACCGAGCTTTAGAGTAAGTTAAAGGTCTTTTAACCAAGTTGACTTAAAATAAATATCTATGCTTTCCAGAAAGCATTGTTCTTAGGTTATTCTTATGCCTTATTTCTGAAAACAGTTAATTGAGGCAATTTCTTTTTAATTAAAAAATGCATTTGAAAAAAAAATTACTCCAGAGCCTGCTTATTTCTTGCTGCCTTTTAGCTATTATTTTCGTTTATCGTTTTGTAGGCGAAATGACACTGCAAAATTTTTTCCAGCATTTACTCAATGTTGTTCAGAGCCACTAAATTTTATATACAATCATTTTCCTCTTTTGCTACAGAGAAATCTCATGAATTGCAAAAATGTGAACTTTTTGAATTAAAATAAAGCTTGCCTCACATCATTTTCTATATATGAAATCGTCTCATTGTCAGCATTCCCTGGTTTTAAAAGAACTGACTATCCCAAATATTGATTGGAATTTTTCTTCATGTAGTTTAGAAGACAGCAACATTGATTACACTGGGCTTTTCTTATTTACCACCTTTTCATCTGTGATGGGCCATATGGGTATTCAGTGTTTAGTTATGTGTGTCTAAACTCTTTGAGAAAGACAGTTTATTTGTCAGGCTGCAAATACCTAGAGAGCCCGTAACAATTTTCTTTCAACAAGCAATTGTCAGGCTTCTTCTGGCTTGGAACGATACGACCCCAAATCCTCCTGGGTGGCACACATGCTCAGAGACAAAATGGCATAAGAGACTCTGGACCTGACTTGGATCGAAAATGTAGCCCCAATCACCAAAGAAAGAGGTTAATTTGTCGGGCAAGATGGCTGCAGCTCCACTCACAAACCCTGCTTTTCTTTTTTAAATGGTATGTTTCCTTCCCAAAAGGCTGTCCAAAGAGAAAGACAGGGGTGCATGCCCAGAAAATGGCCTCAATCGGGTTATTTCAATCAGATTGTACACTCCATGGTTAATTGAGGGCTGGGAATGCAACATAAATTAGTTCCACAGCTTAAAATGAGAGAAGTAGATAGTATCTCCATTTTTCAGAGAAAGAAATGGAAGCTTAGAGATGTGAGATAACTTGTTCATATTTGAACAAGTGGCAGAGCCCAGATCTGAGTCCCAAGTTGCACCCTGGAGCCTGCGTTTGCCCCACTGTGTGAGCAGCCGAACTGACTTCCCCAGACAATGGGGATCCGCAGCACCAGGCAAGGGAACTAGGTTATGACAACTAACACTCCAGTTTCTAAGTCCAAATGCATAGCCTCTGAAACTCCCTAGGGAAAAATTTCTGCTGCTGTTCACCTATCCTACTGATAAGGACAGCCACTTAGTGAAAGTGAGAAATTCTGATTCTACAGCTGGTCTATCACCTGTTGCCCCAGAGAACAGGCTTTTGTTTGGGCAGAGCAAAAATGACTACATCCTAGAAAAGACCACTCCTGCCCAGGCGCAATAACTCATGCCTGTAATCCCAGCACTTTGGGAGGCTGAGGCAGGCGGATCACTGGAGGTCGAGAGTTCGAGACCAGCCTGGCCAACATGGTGAAACCCCATCTCTACTGAAAATACAAAAATTAGCTGGGTGTAGGGGTGGGCACCTGTAATCCCAGCTACTCAGGAGGCTGAGACAGGAGAATCGCTTGAACCCTGGAGGTGGAGGTTGCGGTGCAAGCCAAGATCGTGCCACTGCACTCCAGCCTGGGCCACAGAGCGAGACTCTCTCTCAAAAAAAAAAAAAAGAAAAGAAAAGAAAGAAAAGACCACTCCCAAAGAAATGATATCCTGCCTCCACACCTCCACCACCAGCACGAAATTACCAGTACATGTATTCCCTTGGGATTCATCACTCATATTTGAGCATCTACTTTGTGTCGGGTGCTACCAGTGCTGAGGATATAGCAGTGAGCAACACTGCTTGAGTCCTCCCTCAAGAACTCACAGACCAGTGGGGATGACAGAAAAGGGTGTCACAATCATGGTGGACACATGGAGGACCATCTTCCCCAGCTTATTTGGAGAAGACTGAGAGGGGCTGACACAGGAAGCGATGTCTACAAGGAGACTGGAAAGGCGAACAGAAGCTCCATGAGGAGAGAGCAGCTGGGGTTGCAGCGTGGGTCAGGAGGGGTTCTAGAAATAGCAAGGACAAAGATCTGGAAATAAACGAGAGCCCAAGGAGTTCACCCTGGGGAGTGGAGAGAAGTTTAGTGATGCTGGAAAGATAAGTTGATGTTAATTTATATACGGCATCTGCAACCACAGAAAAAGATTGGGGCAGTGTGGCAGGCGGACAGGATCTAATATCCTGAGCTGGCACCTGAATCAAGGCTATCAAATGAAAACAACAATTTCCCACCTCTAAGCAATGTGGTGAGGAGCTACTGAGCTAAGCCACAGAGAATGCTGTGCACAGTGCCTGGCCTATACAAAGTACTGGGTAAAAGATAGCTATTGCCATCATTGTTATTTTATTCTGAGGGTCAGGAGAGCCACGCACAAGTTTCACAAAGGCAAAGACAATCAATTTACGCTTTAGAAAGGCTGTTCAGGCCAGGCGCCTGTAATCCCAGAACTTCGTAAGGCCAAGGTGGGTGGATCACCTGAGGCCAGGAGTTTGAGACCAGACTGGCCAACATGGTGAAACCCTGTCTCTACTAAAAATACAAAAAAATATTACTCGGGCATGGTGGCAGGTGCCTGTGATCCCAGCTACTCAGCAGGCTGAGGCAAGAGAATCGCTTGAACCCGGGAGTTGGAGGTTGCAGTGAGCCGGTATCGCTCCATTGCACCCCAGCCTGGGCAACCGAGTGGGACTCCGTCTCAAAAAAAAAAAAAAAAAAAAGGGCTGTTTAAGGGGCAGTGTGGCAAATGCATGTACAAAGGACAAGGCTGAAGGCAGGTGAAACTAACAAGGAAACTCTTGGGCAAGAAAGCAATCCCTTCTACATTTCATAGCACTAAGTCAATATTTAAGAATGCCAATCGACTGTACCTAGTAAAGGGAAAACATTTTGTGAGTGAAACATTAAGATACCATCCTCTGTTCATAACTATATGTACTATACATTAGACATAAATTTTGATATCCAGGAGACAAGAGCAAAAGGACCTAGAGTATAGGGAACCATAGGATGGGGGAGTGGAGGGATCCAGAAGAGCAAGACCACCCCAGATATTTGAGAAGGGAACATTTGGCAGTGGGGTAGGAACGGGGCAGATGGGGCAATGGGAGGTGCTCTTGAACTATATGCTGCCTGCTTCACAGTTCTGCCTTACAAATCTGCATCTTATTGCCTGCTTTTTCAGAAACAGACACCAATTGTCACAGGCTGGGTTCCCCAGCACGCATCTCATTGGCGTTTGTGATGCCAGACGCTTATGTGTTGAGAGTCAACACCTGTGAAAGGAAACATGTGGAAGCAGGGCTGAGGAATCAGGAAGTTGCTGAACTGCAACGCAGGCCTAATAAAGTCTTCAGGAAGCTGGCAGGAGGCTCAGAAATGTGTATTGCCAATCTGAGTTGGCTGGTGGGCTGCCACCTCCCTCAGTTACAACAGACCATCCTAGAAAAGGCAGAAACCTGGCCAAGTGACTCTCTCTAGCTGAGGCAGAGCCCAAAGCAGCTGACAGCTGGACGCAGTCTTGCTGACCACACTCCCCAGAGCCCCGTAGCTAAGCAGACGTCCTTCTCAGAAGGACAGCACATATCTGTGTCTACCACACTTTTCCTTCCTACCTTCTGAGAATATTTTCTGAAGAAAGTTTATTTTACTGCTGTCTTTTCCAGGTTATCTTAACTCTGGGATCTTTTTTTAAAAATCATTCTTGTCAGACTGAGAGGCACTTTGTGCTGGAAAACTGCACTATATACCAATGAAAATTGCATGTTGTAAAAAGATGTGCATTTTGTTCTATATAAGTTAACTTTCTTAATATGCAAGGAAGGAAGGAACTAAAAGAAGCATCTGTCACTCCTTTGACTATAACAGTTGATTCAGTTGATCCGGTTAATTAGAAAGATGCTGGTTCGTGCTTCATAGCACCTCAGTCCTCCCTCCTGATAGCACAAAACTGGGCAAAAAGAGGACCATCTAGCCAGGTGCCATGGCTTATAACGCCTGTAATCCTAACACTTTAAGAGGCCAAGGCAAGCGGATCACTTGAGGCCAGGAATTTGAGACCAGCCCAGCCAACATGGTAAAACTCCATCTCTACTGAAAAAACATATATACATATGAAAATTAGCGGGGTATGGTGGTGCACACCTGTAATCCCAGCTACTCAGAGGTACAAGAATCCCAGAGGCGGAACCCCAGAGGCGAGGTTGCAGTGAGCCGAGATTGCTCCACTGCGCTCCCGCCTGGGCAACAGAGCAAGACTGTCTCAACAACAACAAACAAAAAAAAAAAAAAAAAAAGGACCTTCTTAGAGAGAAAAATTAGTCCTCAGTAAAGTTAATCAGTACTAGCTAGAGCAAACCAGCTAACATGAAGAAGTTGGTCTTTGGCTATAGCTGAGATGAAGATGACACCCAGACAGCAGGGGTGGGAATAGTTAGAGTGTGACCCTCATCTGATCTTCACTTAATTTAGCCCATAGTGTCAGTACCCAGAGGTCTAGCTCCCAGTGAATACCCTTATCTAGTCCATGGTAGCATAGTCCTAAACTGTACTCTCTAAATTGCTATGATTTATTACCCTGTGAGTCTTCTCCAGCCTTCTACCACCATCCCTACCCACTTTCTCTTTAAAATATTCACTCACTAAAATCATTCAATTGGATAGAACAGCATTTCCTGTTCTTTACTGTAAAAAACAAAAGCAAAAAAAAAAATCTTTAAAAAAAGAAAACTAAAAGAAGTGCCTTTCTGTTTATACGGCTCTTGCCTAATTTCCTAACCATCACCACAACTCCATTTTGTGGTAGTATTTTTCTTAATTCCACACAGTGATATAAAATGTCGGTGTTGATGAGTCATTTCTCCTCTTCAACTTGTTAACTTCTACAAACTTCTTATCATGCCAAGCATTCCTCCAGAAAATAAAGTCCAGAACGGATGACTCATACACCTCTTATTAGAAAGAAAACATCAAAAGGATGAATAAATAAATAAATAAAGCAAGTAAGCAACCATAATCCACTACCTGCTTAGTGTGTTAAGAGGACTTCTCAAGCATCAGAACAGCTTTACAAAACTCAGTGCTGAATCAGCCTTGGAGGGAGTGGTGTGGCCGCCCAGCCAAGCTGGTGCATGGGAGCAGGGCTATACTGGGCTTTTCAAGAATGGAGAGAGGAGGAGAAACATCCCTATTTTTTTACTATTAGTATTCTTAGAGATTTGCTTATTTTACTTACATGTGAAAAAAAATTTAACCATAGGTCTCAGGAGAGAGAGAAAAGGGAATACACATTGTCCCCAATCCTGGCACTCCACCATCATCCAGAGCAACACAAGCTATGGAAGACAAAGATGTGCTGAACACAGCTCCAAAGACTTGGGACTTAGGCAAAGACAGAGGGAGACTTTCTCTAGTTTCTTGAATTATTTCTGTTTTAAAATATTCAGTAGCAAGACTCATAGCAGAGTATCTCTTGCCAGCCACGCCACAACTCTACCAAATGGTCTTCCAGGAATTGATTTTGATCTGCTCAGTAATCTTAGCCCCACAGAAAGAAAATAAAACTAATGTAGGCCCCATGGAAACTTCAGGGAACATCCTCCAGGTGTTTATTACACCAACATTGCAGGTGCACAGTGGCATAGCAAGAAGCTCTGAGACCACAAGCAAAATATCAGAAAGGCTTTTTTAATTTTAAAAATAAATAGACCCCTAGCTTTGTGCACTGAAGGGGTTTGTTGAGTAGTATTTATACCTGCAGAGAGAGCAGAAGGTGTCAACTGAGAGAATCAGAGTTTTTCTCTAACTCTAACTTGATTTCCATCATTTTCGCAGTGCCCTCATGCAGGCCAGAGACCCCAGAGCGTTTTATTCAAGCTGTGCAAACAATACCAGGAAACAGGCAACTCTAAAAAAATGTACTGTACTTAAAATGGGGAAGTACCAGTTCTGGCTCTCTTGAGCCCCTTCATTGAAGAGGAAACTCCCATAGTGTGGACAATGCACTGGCCTTGGGCCCTGGAGCCCTGGTCTCTGGCTGGGTGGCCTTGGATAAGTCACCCAAACTCTCTGATTCTCTCCTTCTGTGAGATAAAAATCTACCACTTCAGACAGAGACTGTTGTAAGGATCAAATGGGAAGGTCAGCAGAAGCATTCTGAACAGTGTGAGATTAGGAAATAGTGTAGAGATTTTAGATGTTCCTTGTAATTTAAGTGAAGTTGGTAGAATGGGGAGAGTAGTTTTCAGATGCTGCATCAATGTCTAAACCCCAAAGCTTGAATCTTGAGGGTAGATGTAGCTATACCAATATGCTTGGTTTTCTTCTTTACTTCTTCCTGCCCCTCTAATCCATCCTCTTCTATTCTGGAATTCCAATCCTTTATAGTGCCCCGTTACCTTCCCAGCCCTATACGTTCTTATTAGTTAATACTGCAGTGTGTAGGCCAATTCCATGATGTTCTGATCATTATGATATAGTGGATTAGCCTGAGCTGGCTGTAAGAAGCTGTTACCTGTTGAATTCTGCAGGAAGCTGACTTCTTAATGAGAGTTCATGGACAAGAAGGTTGTTAGTGAATATTCTTTGGAAAAGAAAGGAAAAAAAGCCAGACTGAGTGGAGGGAGAAATTTGGCTGCAGTGTAGTTGCAGTAAAGGCCTCCACGAACCCTGTGGAAAGTGTTGTCATGTATGGGGGCTCTTCAGGGCTGTCCATGCTTTCAAACCCCCATAAAGATCAGTCATCAGATATAGGCAGCCCCCGGAAGGGGCATGGCCTTCAGCTAAGGCAATAAGAAACTGACAACTGAAGTCTTTCTTCCATCAGCACTCTCAGTAGCTGGGGGAATAGATCCTCCAATTCTGATATGAGATCTTAGTGGTGCATTTCAGTAGTCTCCCCCGGAAGCCATCAAGCCACCATGAGTGCATCCACCCTTCACTGAGAGGCTGATCTGACCCTTTGTTCTTCCAGGTGAAGGAGACTCATGACCATGTCATGGCATCAGACACAGCATTTGAAGCAGAAGGCTCAAGCTAAGTGGTCAGGAAAGACCAGGCAGAGACAAGTCTAGGAAGTTCTCACTATCTGAAATGAGTAGAAAGTTTAGGAACCAGAAGAAGAACAAAGTTGGAAGGATTACCTAGGTTTCAGGAACCAAGACTGTCAAGGATTCAGGTCCAGGTGTAAAGCCCCGCAGGAACGCCCAGAACCAGCATCAGGAAGTGAACCCAGAGGGCAGAGGCAAGTTCTACCCTCACTGTTGGGGACCAGCAGAATGGCAGGCCCCAGCTCCTCTTCTCCAAACCTTCCTGCTGTCAGAAACATAAAGGGCATACAGGTATTCATTTAACAAATTCTTCCTATGAATTTTTAGAGCAGAATAATGGTTAGTCTCTGTTGGATAAGGTGCTTCCCCTCAGCAAGCAATGAAAGCTGAATTGGCCATTGTGGTTTTCCTCCTCAGCCTTGGATTCCAGTAATTTTCAAGTTAATTTCATTGTTGATTTTCAACAACCATCTTGTCACAGAAACCTGGTAGAATTTTCCTTCTCTCTTTTCTCTGCCTCTTTGTATCCTTATTTCTCACACTTCCTAACGTAACAGTTTTGCTTTTTTTTTTTTTTATCCTTTAACTATCTGAAATCCCTAACTGGGCATGACCTATTTTATAACTAGTGGCCTATTGCCTGATCCTAGTCACAATTCTGAACAGGGAATGTAAACTGTACCTGTCAGGGAGATGCATAACCATGAGCTGAGAATTTCTAGTCAAGCATGAGGGCTAAGGTTGTATTCACTCTTCTTAATTTCCTGAAATTATTAGATACAATCCAAAAGAATAAAACATGAAGAAAACTGCATCTAAAATGAAAAACAGAAAGTGGTTACAATTTCCAACCCCAGGCTGTGAAGAATACTGTCAAAAGATAGTAAACCTCAGACCCAAACTAGAGATAGCGAAAAACAATTCATACCTCCTTGAGTCTTAATAAGAATATAGATTTCTTTGAAAATAAGTGGGAGGGACCCACGTGGCCCAGCTTTATCTAGAAGGATGAGGAGGAGGACCATGAGGCCATGTGAGGTAGAGGTCATCCTGGAGAAGAGGGGAAGGGTAGAGGGGTCTTGTTACACATTGATGAACAGAGGGAGAACAAGGACTGAAGAGGTATTGTTTTCGCCTTTGCTTTTTCCAATTAAGACTCCTATGCTGAAAACAATCTGAGATGAGGCAAGGAGGAAGAAAGACCAGAAATAGCAGCTAGCTTTGAACTTGGTTACAACATCCAACTAAGCAAAATAAATTGGCACAGAATCATCAAATAGAAGACCTAGGAGCCATGGAGCTATGCTGCGAATTCACATGGATCCTCAGGCTGGCAATCTGCTTACCTGGAGAGGGACAGAAGGAAAAGATTACCCCCAAAATCAGAACTATAATTCTAACATTGATGCTATGATATATATGAGATAGAATATAATAAAATTACTACCAAAATTTTAAAACCCATTAAAAGCAGCAAAAAAGAAAAAATATATATCTGAAATGCAATAATGTGTACTTTTTGAGATCGGCAAAATAGGGGGAAAAGGACAAAAGAAGATGATAAAAGAAGATTAGAGATGTGGAAGATGAAAGCAGTTACTTAATATAGAATTGTTATTTTTCAAGAAGAGAATGGAATAAATGAACCCTGACAAAAATCTCAAAATACAATAAAAGTTGGCAGAGATAAAAGAAAGCCCTAAATCTGCAGTAGCAAAAAACACACTATGAATTACAAAAATTTGCAGAAAAAAATAAATCCACTATCCACACTGAAAAAGTAAAGTCACTTACAAGAGGATAAGGGTCATCAGGTTACTACATTTATTCTCAAGAGGGTGATATTGCCTTCAAGGGGACAAAAATTTATTATTGAGGGAATGAAAAAAATATTAGATATTGTAATAGTTTGTGGCCTTCCAGAGGACCATAATACACAATATAGAGCACATCTGTCATATTAAAGGATCTTTGGGGAAGGGAGCACTGTTGAAAATAGAAACAGTGTGTTAGCCTAATACATCCACAGAATATTCAATTCCAGAGCAATGCTTACAGAGTCTTGGGAAGAAATAACCATACCCCAACAATTTCAGGCCAACCAATTATCAGCCATAAATACAGTCACTAGACATGCGCATGCAAACAGAGTCAGGACCTAACAACCATAAGCCTTCATGAGAAAAACAGATACAGAATGAGCCCCAGCCAGCCAAACGATGTCCCAAAGTAAAGAACCAGAAATGGGGAAGCTTTGAATTGAAGGACTGGCGGTGAACACTGGAGCCATTAGAATTTTATAACATTTAATATGTTCTGTAAACTTTGACATTGTGAAAATAAAGAAATTAAAAAGCAAGGTAGTGAGATATGGGGCATGGATAAACAAGGGCACTTATTTCCCTGTATTTCATAGCAAGGAGTCAATAGCGCTAGCCTTAAAAAATATTTACAGTCATAAAAGTGGCCCCCAGAGGAACTAAAAACCAGATTATAAATCTCTCAAAATGTCAGTAGAAGGGGAGCAACAGAACCATAATAAAGAAGACATAAACCATATAACCAAAGATGGGAGATTGAAGATGGAAAACTATGGAAGCATTAGAAAGAGAAAACCCCTAAGATGGCAGGATTGAAACACATGGTATGAATGTAATATGTATGTTACATGTGTATGTGCAAATATAATAAATTCATCAAAATTATCAAATTGGATTGAATAAACAAAAACTAGCTGTATGGTTTATATTATTCCAATAGTCATTCATAAAGGTTACAGGTAAAATTATTCACATTACAATTCTTTTTTGCATTTATTTATGTCTTTGCCAGACAGAATTCAAGGCAAAAAATATATTAAACAAAGTCAAAGCATAGTTTATCATCACAAAAATATTCAATCTAGTGATATCAGTGAAGATACCATTAATGTTATATTTTACATTCTAATTATTATAACATAAGAATACACAAAGTGTAAAATGCAGGAAATTTAATGAGAATTCTTCAAATAGAGGAGGATTTTGACTTATTCCTCTCAACCTCAAATAGGTTAGATACTCAAAAATTTAGTGAGGATATAAAGAATCGAGAATCTAATTCATTAAATTAACATTTTATAATTCCACATCCTTAAAAGAGTATAGAGCTATATTCAAATACTTCTAAAAATATTTACAAAACTTGGCTATATATTGGACACAAAATAAGCCTCAAAAAACAAATAGTAATAATAGTAATGACCATGCTCTCTGGTTATAATGCAATAAAAGTAGAAATTAGTAACAAAAAGAATCACCTGAAAATGTTAACTCATTCTTTAACAATTTAGTTCACGATTCTACTATTGGCTCCAAAGTTGCAGAATATCTAGAAAATAATAATGTTAAAAAGCACTCAATAATGACCCATAGCAAACAGCTAAATCTGTAAACAGTAGAACAATTGAAGTTCTGTACACTTATATTACTAAATAGTACTAAATAAGAATTCAACTCAATAATTTAAAAGGAATTAAACCTAAGGAGAGCAGAAGGAAAAAATTCTTTACAATAAAAAGAAATGGATATGTTATAAAATAGAAGATAGAAAGTAGAATTAATCAATATAACCAAAAGGCGATTCTTGGCAGGTGAAGTAATATACATAAATCAGCAGTTAGCCTAAACAAAAATTAAAAAGGAGAAAGCACAAACACAAATAATAACAATGAGACTAAAGAGAGAAAGAAACCTCATCTGCAGAAAATATTAAAAGAATTATGAGTACTTTGTAAAACTCTATAAAATAATTTTGAATTTCTAGATGAAATAAATATTTTCTAAGAAATTATTACATCCAAATTGAAAGCATTCTTGATTTATTTCATGACTCTAGATGTATCATCTTTCTCTTCTAAGGTCAAAGAACAACTACTCCCCACACACTCTACACCCAAGAAAACTAGGTCAGAAAAGATTCAAAAGGTTTTTTTTTTTCCAAATCTTTAAAGAATAAATAATGTGGTATTATTTCAACCCTTTCAAAGCATAGAAAAGAAATAAACTTTCTAAATTCAGATCAATTTTGCTAGTTAATGACAATGTAAAAGTCTGTAATATAATATAGGTACATACAGAATATGAAAAAAAAGTACCATGACAAATAGGGCTTATTGAGAAATGAAACGTTTTTCAACAGCAATTAAAGGCCACAGTCTTCCATCTGACATTGATTTCTCCTTCGTTGGACCAATCTTGTCACTAATCCCCAGCCCTCTAGGTTCATTCCTCACCTGTCTCTCCCCATCATTCCCCACCACGGTCTATACTCCATCTTGTTGACAGAGCTTTCTAACACATACATCTATATTTTGTTTTTCCTCTACTTACACTCCATTAGAGATTTTCCACAGCCTTTGGGATAAAGTTTAACTCCTTGATCACAGCACATGCGGGAGGTTCTACCAACCTCTTTAGCCTTGTTTTCAGCCCATACACATAGGGTCGATCCTCTAGCCATTGCAAAATACTTGGAGATACTCAACTCCTTTTACTTTGTCTTGACTCTCTGTTTTCCCAAGTGCTGTTTCCTCTGCCTAGAACACTTTTCTTCCTCCTTCTATGCTTACTCAGGCATCATCTTCCCCTCAAAGAAGCCTTCCCCAGTGCCCCCACTAGGCTGTGTTGGTTTACTTCCCCATCTTTCTAGTAGCACCTTGTGCAGACCTCAGTGGAACTCATCATCTGCATGGGAATTGTTAGTCTGAATGGCAGTCTCCCACTCTAACACCCTAACTTCCTTGAAGACAAACAGCTTTCTCTCTTGCACTGAGCATATGCCTGGCATATGGCAGACACTAAATAAATACCAAAGGAATGAGTACTTCCGATTCTGGTAGAAAATCATCTCCAGATCAGGAAAGTCACTGAAGTGGTTAATAAAATCACACAGAAATGGGATTACTTTGGGGGGCTGTGCTTAAAACTATAATATACCAGCTTCAGACCATAAGAGATTTTTTTTTCAGGATTATCATCATGTGAGAAATAAATCATTATCTCAGAGAATGACGTGTTCCCATGAGGGATCTTCTTACACATGGGAGGATTAGAAGCAGAATTTCGTAGTCTGAAGGTGATGGAAGGCTAAATACTAAGTGACCCATCTAAAAACTCAGTTTGAAACAAGCACAGATTTACTGGCCATCACTGCGTAGCAGCACACCTGTACACCAAGGTCCCTGATTTGCCAGTCTAGAAGAGGAGCTTCACACTCAGTATATCACATTGTTGTTTTTTTTGTTTTGTTTTGTTTTTTATTGAGACGGAGTCTCGCCCTGTCACCCAGGCTAGAGGGCAGTGGCACGATCTCAGCTCACTGCAACCTCATCTCCTGGGTTCAGGCAATTCTCCTACCTCAGCCTCCCAAGTAGCTGGGATTACAGGCACCCACCACCATGCCCAACTAATTTTTGCGTTTTTAATAGAGATGGGTTTCACCATGTTGGCCAGGCTGGTCTCGAACTCCTGACCTCAGGTGATCTGCCTGCCTCAGCCTCCCAGAGTGCCTGGATTACAGATGTGAGCCACTGCGCTCGCCTGTCACATTGTTTTATACTGCAGCCCTCCTCTGTTCATTGTTTAGGTTGGCGTACGTGGTGTCAGAAATGGGACCTGGAAAAGATCACTATTGAGAGGAACTGGTGATTCTTGGAAGCAATGCTCAGTACTCGCTTGAGCCTTTTGACCTCTCTGCTTCCATGGCTAACCTTTTCTGCCCTGCTGAGTCTTCTTTCTGATTGACCCTCCCTCTTATTGGTAGAGGATTTTTTTGTATTATTTGGGATCTGGTTTGGATAAGGGCAGCTTAATATATTGATTTTATCATCAATACAGGGGAGAGACCACCGCTCCCCTGAAGCTCCTACAGTGTTTCTCAGCACAGTTTCAATTGTATTTCTGGGTCCTACATTCTTGGACATTCCTATTTCAACCACAGCTCCAACAGTATATATTTTATATCATTTATTTTCATCTTGCAATTTTATTTAAAGATTACTTTCAAGCTTTTGGGGAGAAAAATGCTCTGATATAGTGCAACTTATATTTTACAGATGAGGAGCAGGATGCCCAGATAGGTTAGGTGAGTTTGCATAAACAATTAGTTATTAAAATCCAGAACCACAATATAAGTACTTAAATTCTAGATACAATGTTCTTGGTTTGGGGAGAATAATACTTGTAGTCATTTCTACTTTGTTAAAAGTCTATCATAGCCCAAAAGTCTATGTGATTTGATTGATGTCTAATACTCTTGACAGAGCATCAGCTACTTTTATTCAATTATCTGGCAAGGGAGGGTTTTCTATTTTCTAAAATATTACTCAAAAACAACACTTTTGTGAAAGTTGTCACCATCAAAGTAGAGTCACTGATATTAAGAAAACCCTGACAAGTAGCACTGGGAAAGGCCATGAAGAGAGGGTTCTCATACTTGTATGCCTGATAACAAAAACTATCACAGACTGCAAAAACCACAACCTTGCACAAACTGCCATCACAACCTTACATAAAAAAATGCTTCTGCAAAGACATCTGCCTAGCAACTGCTTGTACAACCTCAGACTGGTATCACCCTTGTTATGGATCTTTGTAGCCAAGGATAATTATTTCAAAACAGTTATCCAATCCTCTTGAGTTTTTCCTTTAAATGCCTTTCTCTCCCTGTACATTTCTGAATATGCACTTAGTTTACCATGGCATGTGTATTTCCATTGCTATTCTTTATTTCCTAAAAAATATCTTTTATTTTAGAGAGCTCTCCTCTGTTCGTTGTTTAGGTTGGCGTACATGGTGTCAGAAATGGGACCTGGAAAAGATCACTATTGAGAGGAACTGGTGATTCTTGAAAGCAATGCTCAGTACTCACTTGAGCCTTTTGACCTCTCTGCTTCCATGGCTAACCTTTTCTGCCCTGCTGAGTCTTCTTTCTGATTGACCCTCCCTCTTATTGGTAGAGGATTTTTTTGTATTATTTGGGATCTGGTTTGGATAAGGGCAGCTTAATAAAGGACCATGCATCCCTTCTGGGATAATAAAAAGCTTTTTGTCCTTTCTGGAATAAAGACAGGCGACTTAAGGGATAGAGTCATCTTGGTTTATACAAAATTTACATTCTGTCTGTGGGTCATCTCTTATCTGGTTTGCACACCTAGTTTAATATTTTGTTCAATCTGCATACATACGTGGGTTAAAACTTTCCAAACACTCGCATCTTGGTTTCTTTTGATTTGGTTTGGCTCTTTTCCCTTGCTTATTTCTGAAAATATCCTGGGGGCAGAAATATACATTCTAAATGCTGGGTGCAGGATGGCTAGTTAAAAGCCACTAGGGTGACTGCCAGCATCTAGAACGTCAGTCCAAACCCTGACATTCTCTGCAGGGACTTTTTCCTTGCTTGTGAGAGATGAATAAGAAATGGAATGGGATTCTCAAACACTAGGGCATGCCAGGTTTTCCACAACTCCTGTCAGGTATGTATTATGGTCTGTTCTTGTGCCCATTTTTAAACCAATGGGCAAAACTACATCAAAGAAAATTTAGAGCCCAAATGGTCATTATACTAAAAACCTACAATTATGGAGTTAACATGTAGAGTTTTCTAAATTCTCATCTATTTTTTTCTGCCCACTTTGAATCTGCTGAGTCTTCAACTGGTGTTGAGATAAAACTCACTGCTTATGGAATTTCAGCCAAGATTTTTAAAAAAGAAATCTTAAAGGCCTTTCAAATTAATGGCTTTACAAATTACAACAGCTCCATAGTAACCAACAACCTAGATACCTTTTAGAAATACACATTTAGGTTTGACTGACTAACAATTGTGTATGATGACAAAACAGGTAATTTAAAGCTTAATAATCTAAAAAGAAAAATAAGTAGATAAATGTGTATAAAAGGCTCTCAGATCAAACAGATCAAAATCTTGGGCTCAGAGCTATAATACAAGGTTTCTCTGTCCAACATAAAATTTTGCTTTTCCACAACACAGAGGCCAAAAGAAAAGCCAGGAAAAAAACTACCAAAATTTTCCCCTCCCACATTTGCTAACTAAACAAGCCAGACCAGCAAACAAAAGACATATTTGTTACCAGTCCAAGGCTACTTGAAAATTTTGTTTTTGTTGTACAATTCAGCCAGTCCTAACTAAAATGTAAACAATTTGAAATTTAACCCTAAGCTCATTTGAAGCTAGAAAAAAAAAAAAAAAAAGGAGAGGTAGGGAAAGGGTCAAAGAGATTTTTAAAAATCAAACTAACATGAAAACTGCTTTACCCAAAATTTTGGTTCACAGCCTTCATTAGAGCCCCAATCAGGGCAAATAAAGTTTAGCCATCTGAATGGGCCTAAATTTTGTTAGAAATATAATTTGGATCCAATCGTCTTTTATAAACTTGTGAATTTAAAATTACTATCTCATTACTAAAACTCTAAAATGAAAGCTATAAAATCTTTGTGTGTGTGTACACATACATATATGTATTTATATGTGTTTACCCATGTTATATATTGTGTCTACATGATAATATCTGGTGTAGTCATACAGAAATCACTTAAGGAATTCTATTTAGATAAATGAGCACTCACATAAAATATGAAATATACAGTAATTAATTCAAATGCTTTTTAGTTCACATGACCTAAGAAAATCTTTAATAATAAGCTGATTTTTAAATTATTGGTAAAATACAAATAGAAATGTCTTCAAAACCATCAGCATACTTTTTCACCTGGGTTTATTGATCAGTAAGTTTTATATCTGTGTCTGTTAGATGTTTTAAGCTGCCAGACTTTGATTCGAAGGTTACAAAACTATAAACTCAGTCTAAAACAGAATTATCTTTGTTTATGTAATTTTTATGAGTGAAATTAATTTAATATTGTTGGTTTAATTAATACAGCTGTATCTCCTGAGTTATCAGCAAGATACCCATATTTTTAATTTTAAGGTCCTTACTTAGGTGAACACCTGATACTCACATGCCATAAAAGTTGTTAATAGGGAAGTAACTTGAAATGGTGACTAACTTTGCCTAAACTCTTAGTTCACATAAACAATCTAGGTAAACTGCTAAAAATAAATAAATTAGGAGAATGTAAATAGTATAAATATCTATAAATGAACTCTTCATGTAATATGAAACTTTAAAGTTATGTTATATTATGTTAAATTAAATAATAGATATTCATTAAATGTGTGGGTCATTTCTAAATATGTGTTTTGGATGAGAAAACAATAAGAATGGCATAAAGATGTGTTCTTTTCAAAAAAATAATAATTTTGTCTAATTCAGAAATTATTTAAAGATCATTTTAAAAGGCATAGAATAGAAATAAAGCAGCAAGCAGGAGTGAGAGATGTGAAGAAAGTTATGACTATAATGATGTATTTTGGGTAATGAAGGTTTAAAAAAAGAGAGTATACTTGTGTATGATAAAGAAACTCATGTTGTACATTTGTGTCCTAAAGTAAAATGACTAGGTACTTAAGAAAGAGAAAGTAAAGGATAAAGCAGAAAGTCCTGAATAACTTGTGATAAGGTATGTGAAAATGAAATTTGTGAAAGAAATTGTGTGTGTGATTCCATTGGTTATAATTAAAAGATAATTATTTGCATCTTTCTTTCTGAAGATTAGCTTTGATGTTAAAAAGACATTAATACAACACTTTAAAAAATGATCCCCTATGCTAGAACAATGAGGTTTTCTAAAGGTTTTCTTAAGTACTGATTTGCTCTTAGTAAAATTGCAAGAAGTTTTGATGTTTAATTCTGAAAGCTCTTTCTTTGATAGCCATCTTCTGAACTACAGGCAGTTTTTATTTCTGCCACATTTCTTCCTGAGATATTTATAATCTCCCTTATTTCATGCTGAAATTTCAGCTCTTTTCCTCTGTCCCCTTAAAAAGGGGGTATCTTTTTTACTTGGCTGGGTGATAACTTTCTCCTTCTGCCTTTTCATCAACTCCTGTAACTCTTTTTCTCTGGTTTCAACTCTACTATCACAGCCTCATGCTGAAATGTTTATATTAAAGGCCTAGAAGTGCAGTATTTTCTTCCAGTATAAGTTGATCATGTACTCTTGGCTTTTCTTGATAAACCTGAATTGTTCTATGTAATGAGAAAACTTCCCATGCTGCCATGTATTCTCCTGCTCAAGGTCTAGTTTACTTTCCTCTATGACATAGTGTCTATTCATAACCCTAGACACAGTCTTTCTGTGTCTGATTAAATTCAAGTACCCTTGCATAGGGTTTGACATCTAAATGGGTTACCATAAAGAGAAGCAATCACGGTGTACAAACCTTTTCTTTTCCTTTCTGGTAACTGGCCTAAAATTAAGGAAAAAAAAAAAAAAAAAAAAGACAGGGGTGATTCCAAGATGGCCAAATAGGAACAGCTCCAGACTACAGCTCCCAGCATGAGCGACACAGAAGACGGGTGATTTCTGCATTTCCAACTGAGGTACCGGGTTCATCTCACTGGGGTGTGTCGGACAGTGGGTGCAGGACAGTGGGTGCAACCCACCGAGTGAGAGCCGAAGCAGGGTGAGGCATCGCCTTACCTGGGAAGCCCAAGAGATAAGGGAATTCCCTTTCCTAGGCAAGGGAAACCGTGACACACAGCACCCGGAAAATCAGGTCACTCCCACCCTAATACTGTGCTTTTCCAAGGGTCTTAGCAAACTGCACACCAGGAGATTATGTCCTGTACCTGGCTTGGAGGGTCCTATGCCCACAGGGACCCCCTCATTGCTAGCACAGCAGTCTGAGATCTAACTGCAAGGAGGCAGCGAGGCTGGGGAGGGGCATCTGCCATTGCTGAGGCTTATGTAGATAAACAAAGCAGCTGGGAAGCTCAAACTGGGTGGAGCCCACCACAGCTCATGGAGGCCTGCCTGCCTGCCTCTGTAGGGTCCACCTCTGGGGACAGGGCATAGCCAAACAAAAGGCAGGAGAAACCTCTGCAGATTTAAATGTCCCTGTCTGACAGCTTTCAAGAGAGTAGTGATTCTCCCAGCACAGAATTTGAGATCTAAGAACAGACAGACTGCCTCCTCAAGTGGGTCCCTGACCCCTGAGTAGCCTAACTGGGAGGCACCCCTCAGTAGGGGCAAACTGACACCTCACACCTCACAGCCGGTACCCCTCTGAGACGAAGCTTCCAGAGGAATGATCAGGCAGCAACATTTGCTGTTCAGCAATATTCACTTTTCTGCAGTGAATATTTTTCCTCCACTGCTGATACCCAGGCAAACAGGGTCTGCAGTGGACCTCAAGCAAATTCCAACAGACCTGCAGCTGAAAACCATAGCACGAGAACTACGTGACAAATGCACAAGCTTCAGTAACCAATTCAATCAACTAGAAGAAAGGGTATCAGCAATTGAAGATCAAATGAATGAAATGAAGCAAGAAGAGAAGTTTAGAGAAAAAAGAGTAAAAAGAAACAAATGAAGCCTCAAGAAATAAGGGACTGTGTGAAAAGACAAAATCTACGTCTGATTGGTGTACCTGAAAGTGACAGGGAGAATGAAACCAAGTTGGAAAACACTCTGCAGGACATTTTCCAGGAGAACTTCCCCAACCTAGCAAGGCAGACCAACATTCAGATTTAGCAAATACAGAAAATGCCACAAAGATACTCCTCAAGAAGAGCAACCCCAAGACACATAATTGTCAGATTCACCAAAGTTGAAATGAGGATGAAAGGGATGAGTTGAAAGGGACGAAAGGATGAGTTGAAAGGGATGGAGGAAGATCTACCAAGCAAATGGAAAACAAAAAAAGGCAGGGGTTACAATCCTTGTCTCTGATAAAACAGACTTTAAACCAACAAAGATCAAAAGAGACAAAGAAGGCCATTACATAATGGTAAAGGGATCAATTCAACAAGAAGAGCTAACTATCCTAAATATATATGCACCCAATACAGGAGCACCCAGATTCATAAAGCAGGTCCTTAGAGACTTACAAAGAGACTTAGACTCCCATACAATAATAATGGGAGACTTCAACACTCCACTGTCAACATTAGACAGATCAACGAGACAGAAAGTTAACAAGGATATCCAGGAATTGAACTCATCTCTGCACCAAGCGGACCTAATAGACATCTATAGAACTCTCCACCCCAAATCAACAGAATATACATTCTTCTCAGCACCACATCGCACTTATTCCAAAATTGACCACATAATTGGAAGTAAAGCACTCCTCAGCAAATGTAAAAGAACAGAAATTATAACAAACTGTCTCTCAGACCACAGTGCAATCAAACTAGAACTCAGGACTAAGAAACTCAATCAAAACCGCTCAACTACATGGAAACTGAACAACCTGCTCCTGAATGACTACTGGGTACATAACGAAATGAAGGCAGAAATAAAGATGTTCTTTGAAACCAATGAGAACAAAGATACAACATACCAGAATCTCTGGGACACATTTAAAGCAGTGTGTAGAGGGAAATTTATAGCACTAAATGCCCACAAGAGAAAGCAGAAAAGATCTAAAATTGACACCCTAAAATCACAATTAAAAGAACTAGAGAAGCAAGAGCAAACACATTCAAAACCTAGAAGAAGGCAAGAAATAACTAAGATCAGAGCAGAATTGAAGAAGATATACACAAGAAACCCTTCAAAAAATCAATGAATCCAGGAGTTGGTTTTTTGAAAAGATCAACAAAATTGACAGACCGCTAGCAAGACTAATAAAGAAGAAAAGAGAGGAATCAAATAGACGCAATAAAAAATGATAAAGGGGATATCACCACCGACCCCACAGAAATACAAACTACCATCAGAGAATACTATAAACACCTCTACGCAAGTAAACTAGAAAACCTAGAAGAAATGGATAAATTCCTGGACGCATACACTCTCCCAAGACTAAACCAGGAAGAAGTTGAATCCCTGAATAGACCAATAACAGGCTCTGAAATTGAGGCAATAAGTAATAGCCTACCAACCAAAAAAAGTCCAGGACCAGACGGATTCACAGCTGAATTCTACCAGAGGTACCAGGAGGAGCTGGTACCATTCCTTCTGAAACTATTCCAATCAATAGACAAAGAGGGAATCCTCCCTAACTCATTTTATGAGGCCAATATCATCCTGATAACAAAGCCTATCAGAGACACACACACACACAAAAGAGAATTTTAGACCAATATCCCTGATGAACATCGATACAAAAATCCTCAATAAAATACCGGCAAACCGAATCTAGCAGCACATCAAAAAGCTTATCCACCATGATCAAGTGGGCTTCATCCCTGGGATGCAAGGCTGGTTCAACATACACAAATCAATAAACATAATCCAGCATATAAACAGAACCAAAGACAAAAACCACATGATTATCTCAATAGATGCAGAAAAGGCCTTTGACAAAATTCAACAGCCTTCATGCTAAAAGTTCTCAATAAATTCAGTATTGATGAAACGTACTTCAAAATAATAAGAGCTATTTATGACAAACCCACATCCAATATCATACTGAATGGGCAAAAACTAGAAGCATTCCCTTTGAAAACTGGCACAAAACAGGGATGCCCTCTCTCACCACTCCTATTCAGCATAGTGTTGGAAGTTCTCGCCAGGGCAATCAGGCAAGAGAAAGAAATAAAGCGTATTCAATTAGGAAAAGAGGAAGTCAAATTGTCCCTGTTTGCAGATGACATGATTGTATATTTAGAAAATCCCATCATCTCAGACCAAAATCTCCTTAAGCTGATAAGCAACTTCAGCAGGCACTATACACAATAGCAAAGACTTGAAATCAACCCAAATGTCCATCAGTGACAGACTGGCTTAAGAAAATGTGGCACATATACACCATAGAATACTATGTGGCCATAAAAAAAGGATGAGTTCGTGTCCTTTGTAGGGACATGGATGCAGCTGGAAACCATCACTCTCAGCAAACTATTGCAAGAACAGAAAACCAAACACTGCATGTTCTCAGTCATAGGTGGGAACTGAACAATGAGAACACTTGGACACAGGAAGGGGAACATCACACACCGGGGCCTGTCATGGGGTCGAGGGAAGGGGGAGGGATAGCATTAGCAGATATACCTAATGTAAATGGTGAGTTAATGGGTTCAGTATACCAACAAGGCACATGTATACATATGTAACAAACCTGCACTTTGTGCACATGTGCCCTAGAACTTGGAAGTATAATAAAAAATTTAAAACAAACAAACAAAAAAGACTTTATATTTCATCAAGATAATTTCCTGTGTTGTCTTTGTTTTTTATTACTTAGGGAAACTGAGCTTTAGCAGAATTAAGACTTTTATATCCACGTAACTTTCTGTATTGCTTTTGAAGTCTTTTAAATATCACTCTGGTTAAACAAATGGCTTTTATTTACAGTGACCTTTGATTCTGTTTTGATCAAGTGCTTTGAACATCTTGACATCTTTGGCAGTTTCTCCCAGTATCAAAATCCTAAATTAAGTATTTGGGGCCTAAAATTAACTTTGGGATTTTCTAGATGTGCTCCTGAGAGTATCAAAGAATGTATCTCTCATCTTGTAGAGATATTAAATGATTCGGCTTATTTGATAAATTATATGGAAAATATTGTCAAACAATAAGTAATACTAGATTTTCTTTCCATTACATGTATGTGTATGTTATTGATATAAATGTTCCAAAAATTATATATGTTTATTAATGTCTAATGTATTATCAGTCATATTTTTGGTTTTTTGTAAAATGATATTGGGATGGATATGTTATTAATTTATTCTAAAGATTATGTGAGAATTAAAAAGGGCTGATAGTCCTGATGTGACACTGTCAGTCACGATTCTGGTTTTTATCTTAAAACGCTATATGTATTAGAAACATCTAAATGTCCTTGTCAATTGGGAACATTCATCAGATTTTTACCCATAACTAAGTTTTTAAATTCACAGTTATTGTTTGAATTCTTCTTTAAAAGCATCTATAGTCCAAAATTGTATTTTATGGAAAACACTCTAACAAGTACTTATGAAGACAGATTTCTGATCACTTTAACATCAATGGATTAAATTTAAATTTCCAGAATTCTAATAAATAAACAGATGGATTTATGAAACTGCTAATCGAGATTAAGCAAAAAATTGATTACATAAAATTAACTACTTGATAAAGATGTTTTAATGACTTTTATTTAAACATTTTTTATTCCTTATTTAAATGCTTTGTTTTCAGATTTAAGAAAACTTTTTTCTCATAAGCTATAATTTACAACAATTTGGCAAAGAATACTTTTATAAATAAAGGTCAAAGTACTTACTTTTTCTCTCTACTCGAGTCTTCCAAAACTCAGAAACTATTCTTGAGTATTCTTATTTTTACTACATAAGTTTAATTTAAAATATGCTGTCTCTCTATGGGGAGGATATAATTGGAAACGGTGGCCATATTACCAAGGCTTTGACGAAAATGTCATATTTAAGACTGTGCATAAAATGCCTGCCTTCAAGAGTTCCCGGCCTTAGAGTGAGTGAGTAAATTTGTCACTTCCTGGCAGGCCCAAGAACCTTAAGACTGTGAGCAAAGTCTAAAACCTATCTTGGTTTGGCTTCCTGGGATTTTAAATCTGAGGTTCTTATATAATCAATGTGGAAAGTAAAAGTTAGATTTCTAAAAAACATAAGTAAATAAACTATAATACAACTGTTATTAGATTGCAGCCCTATGCATCATTGTCAAGTGCTTGTTATCCACCTGTAGACAGGACTACTTCCTAAATTCTAATTTTCTCCAATATTTGGCTACAACTCTCCAAGTAAAAACAAAAACTTTTCTGTTCCTACAGCTTTATAAACTGAACCTAGACAAGTTTTAAGGAACAAGCCTTGTGCCTCATATATGGGGCTCACAAAAAGTTCACACACAGCCCAATGCTATGACCAGAGACATTCAAACTACAAATCAGGAGGAGATAATGTTTTCATGTAGTAAACAGGTTCTCCCAATATGTTGGGATAAGACTCCGTGTCATAATGAGACTTTTACCCTTCTTAATGCTACATTTTCACTTGGCAGGGTAATGGTACAATTAAAGTTTCACAATCAATGGCTTCTGCTGGTAACTTCACAGAACCTAAGACATACTTTAGCATCCATTGGTTAAATAAGAAAATGTCTGTACTATTGCTAGTACTACATGCTGTACCTGGATAAATTGCTCTAGGAAAGCTGAGATGCATACACACAAAATAAGAAAACAGGCTACATGGTTACAAGTCTTAACTAATTCCCTATTATCATTTGATTTATTCAATAGGTTGTCCTTAAGCCTAAATTCATAACTCAAAACCATGATGCAAACTAGAATTGTCATATCACTATTAATTTCACTTTGAATTTTCCCTTTTTAAACTTTGTATCTGTTACTTGTTAAATTTTTTGCAGAAGTACAACTAACAAAACAATGCTGGCCCAGCACTTTGAGATGATAACAAAAGACTATAGAACAGACAAAACTGAATTTAATAATGGACTCCAGGTAGCCTTAGTCTGACAGCCATTCTCTTCAAGCCTTCCTTGTTGCCTAAATGTGGCTTTTAGTTGCCAAGCACTCCCCTCAATGTAGGACAAGACCAGCAACTAGACAGGTCCATTCTGGCATCAAGAAACATCAAAACCTAACTACAGAATGATTGATCGGTGATGCTTTTGGAGAAAGATCTTGATCGAAAGGGGGAAATGTGAAAGTTGTGAGAATCAAAATGGTGTCCAAAGTTATAATAATCCTGGCAAATAAAGCTGGGGAAGGCCATGAAGAGAGGGTTCTCATGCCTGATAAAAACTGTCAGGAAAGACTGCAGAAAAAGTATACCCTTGCACAAAGGCCATCGCAACTTTACACACACAAAAAATGCTTTTACAAAACTATCTACCAGCAACTGCCTGTCCAACCTCAGACCAGCATGGCCCTTGTTATTGGACTTTGTAGCCAAGGATAATTATTTCAAGACAATTATGCAACCCACCTCATTTGTTCCTTTAAAAACCTTTGTCTTCCCTTATCTTTCAGTATAGGCATATGGTTCACTACAGCATGTGCATTCCCATTGCGATGCTATATTCCCAGATAAATATATTTTCTTTTAGAGAGCATCTACATATTTGTTATTTTGGTTAACACTTTAAAACTTAAAACTAACAAGACAATACACATAGTCAGATGATGCTACCAGACGCATAGCTCAAGCAACCTGGAAACTGCCTAGCAGATTTCTACTCTAATTAAATCAATTGTCCATAAATCACAAAACAAATTAAAATGCAATGAAGAATGATGGAAGTTAACTTCAGGGTCAACCATTGTGTTTATACCAGCACCATCTGTGCATCTGCTCACTAATGAGACTCTGTATTGGTCCATATTTACATAGCTGGGCAGCCCTACCGTAAAGATCATATACTTTAAGGTAAATGAGTTGTCAGTGCAGGAGCCACCAACTGCTCTACAGAAGAATCTGCATTCAGAGAAATCTGTGAAGAGTTTTTGTTGTTTCCTAGACTGAAGAAAGGCTGTAGATTTTTGGTTGGTAGATTTCTTGGTGGCTTGGGAGATGTTTGTGGAGGGGAGGGGAGAAGCAAGATGGGAGTGATGGAAAGGAAGTTCTTCCTAAAGACTTTACAAACAAGAAATACATTGGAACTAAAGTGAAATTATCACGTGTAACCACAAACCAAGTCACCTTCCTAAGGTACCCTGGTAGAGACTTCAATTATACTTTCAGACCGTCCAGGGCCATCCTGCAAAGTTTCACAGAGTTATGGATGAAGTAGAAGATAGCACTAGGGGAAGTATATTATAGTGAATCTTCTATACGATTTCAGTTTTTACCCCAAACACACTAGATCATGCCTTTTGTGTGCTAGAAAAACATGATGAAAAAAGATTCTACTTTGCTTTTTTCAAAACTCATTACAATGTCATCTCTTGCCAGGTCTTATCTTACCCAAGTTAGATATTTTAGGAGGCAGTTATTTTTCTCTCCTTTTTTATGCAAATTATTACACTCTTTTAATCATTTGTTTTGTGTTTGTTTCTTGACAGAGAGCAATTTTATATATCTCTGGAAGGAGGAAGGGAAGGAGAAGAGGAGAAAGGAAGGGAGGCAAGAAGAAAGGGAGGAAGGGAGGGAGGAAGGAAGTAGCTATTGAGTCATCAAGAAGAGGTCAATGTGGGAGACACAGAAAAAGATGCAGACCAGATGAGTTGTGAAAGGATTGCTCTTATCACATGGGCTATGGAACCTCAGTCTTCAGAAAATTGAGGATGACATCAAGACATACAATATACCTTCAAATTTTGTTCTGTATATGTGTACATATAGTAAATTATACACCATTTTTATTTCAGGGTATAAGCTCAAAAGGATTTGTTGAAAGTGACAAAAGTCTTTATAAAGCCCCAAGTTAATAGATCTCCTTAGGGATTGTAATATACCTGGATAGACTTTGCCTGACTATTACATTCACAATTCTAGAGCTGAAAGTGAGCAAAACTCCTAGTACTTCACCTGAGTCTCCATCCTTCCCCTGTAGATAATATTTTCTGAATTTATTACTCATTTCATGAGATTTTGTGCAGAGCCAGATGTGAGCATGTACAATCTGGTCTACCTATCAATCTTGTATGGGCTAATGCCATTTCAAGAGGCAGTATCCAGACAGAAGGCCATTGTGAGAAGAAACCGGGCCTAAGACAAAGATGGAAATAGAAACCAGTAGAGAGTGGCCCCAGTCTCCAAATTGACAATCCCAAATGAAAATGCTAACAAAGATGTATTGAAATTTCACTGCAGACTCATTATGTACAAAAGTTTGAAATTTCTGGGTTACAAATAGGAGATGTATTAAATGTGTTGGAAAATAATGTTTAATCAGAAAGTACTGAGTAGCAAGTATAACTCAATGAATAAAATTCTTAAACATACACCTAGATCATACAGTTTGTGCTAAAAGAACATTAGAGATCATGTTCAAATCCCTAACTTTACCAAAGGAGAAAACAGGCTCTGAGACACTTTCCTTGGTCTAAGATCTTAGAGTTAGTGCCAGAATGGGATTTCTAACTTCAGCGTGAATGCTTTCTTTTTTCCACCCATCTGAGATAATTCATTTACTATAAATCATTTTAAATACAACATGAAAACATCATTATTCAGTATTTGAGAAGAGTAATAAGAGCTTTACAAGCCTACTTTATAAGTGTTTTCCTTTTTTCCACATAAAAACAACTCTATTATAGTTCATTGTTTTTATAAAGTCAATAATAGGTAATACTCATCATTATTTATACACTATAAAACTCTGCACATATAATTGTTACATTCAGTAATACGTGATGTTCTACATGTAGCCATTTGGACTTTCTAAAGTTTAGTTAAATAATAAAACACTTGAATCATGATTGTCTTTCCTTCTCAATCAGGATTGTCAATCCTTCTCTAATGATTTAAAACGGTTATGTTTCATAAGAGTAAGAGGTGGAAAGATTTTCTTGACTGATTCTTATTTACTAATAGCAGATACTATCTTCTTGTTTAACATGAGCAATAGCACAAACAAAAAATTCACTTAAGGTTCTAAAAACTAAAGAGACCCTGAACAAACTTTAATTGCAAAAGGACCCCAGAGAACGAGATCCTTAACTCATATTATTTTCTTCCTTGAAATAATTTTCTGTCTGAACACCCCATTTACGCTCCTGCTGTTTATCTCCTCCTTTCTCTCCTCAACTTCTCACATACACTCCAACAATAGAGGCCATTTGCTGGTAGACATCATTATTTCCTAGAATTCTATCAGTTAGGATGATTGAATCTGCAAATAATTTAAATCCCTTAATCAAATAAACTTACAGAAGAAGGAACTGTGTTATTCAACATGCACAAAGACAGAGTAGTTCCAGGTACCCATGGTTAGCACTCAGTGACATTATCAAAGACCCAGGTTCTTCCCATCTCTCCACTCTGCCTTCCTAGGTATAACTTCCTCCTAAGTCTGAATCCCCTCAGGGTTCTAAGATAGCACTGATTACTACTGACAGTTGTGTGTTTGCTTGTTCATACTGGTTAAGGATGTAATACAAGTACCTTCCAATTTGGCAAACTTAGATCTTATGCCCACTCCTGGACCAACTGCAGTTCCCAGGGGGAATGTCATGACTTGATTGACTTAAAGTCTAATCAATCAAAATCTCCATTTGAACCTAAAGATGAGGTGAATAACTGAAGAGATCCAAAGTGCTCTTATCCAATTAGAGTTAGGTAATGGATTTAGTTTGACTACTAAGTGTCTGCCTCAGTAATAGTTTAAATCAGTGTGCAAACAGCCAGAAACCCAAGCTGCCCTAGGTACACCTTAAATGCTCTTACCTCTACCCCACCATTCCTCAAGATTTCTTTCATCAAACTTCCAAAATAATATAGCAGCTGGGGTAAGAGGGAAACTGGCATAAATTACTATTCCCATTTGCATGCAATTCCTGCTTGTGGTTGGCAGAACCCCTTCTTCAATTTTTTGGATGGCATACATAGCAGACCCTGCTGAATCTAGCTATTTGGGTTTATGTAAATTATCATTGCACATTAGATGATTTGAACCACTAGCACACAGATTAAATTAGACTTTCCAGGAGTGGAACCTGAACATAGATAGCTCTTAATGCTTCCCAGGTGATTCTAACATACAGTCAGGATTAAGAATCACTAGTGTACTAAACATTCTGATTATCTGAATTTCTCAGTTAATGTCCCTGAGTTGTCTAGTTATGGCCCCATACTTTGAATTCAGTTCCTTTGAAATTTACCTAGGTGACTTAAATCATAATCCCTTTAAATAAAACATCATCTGTGGTATGATAACAACTACAATTTGGGGTAAGGACAAATGTGTCAGCTTCCTTTTAGAGAATGCTGCTGAATCAATAGATGAATGTCTGAACCAAAATATTATATAGGCATGAGGCATTTTATATTGCTTTCTGTCTATTTCTGGATGTAGTGTATAACATACATTGGCAACATTTCATTTTTATATTGTAATGGAATCTCCATAGGCTTATATTGAAATTGGTTTTCTGCTGTAATCTCACATTTTAACAGCCTCTATAGACCTGCTCAGAAACTGACTCAAAATTGTTGAGAAGAATATTTGGCATCATAATTTTTTTGAAATTATACAAATGCTTCTCCCTCCCCACTCCAAATCAAGCATGGGAGATATTGAAGTACTGTTATAACTGCAATGGAAAGTAAATACTTGACATGTTCAATAGTCATTTTACAAAAGCTAGAAACTGTTTTTCCTCCCAAGTGCAGATTCTTCAGTCGTCCTCAGATTTTTAATAGGATTTTGACATTCACTTTAAATGATGGGGGAAAGCAATTTAATCACTTGTTTTCTTTGAAAGTGATACTATAGGCACAGGAGCTAGTCAAAGCCCCTAAAGCATCAGGTTGGTGGCCTTCTCCTTGTCACATTCAGACTGCCTTCCTGATCCATGAAACCCACTCATTTTCTCATATCCACCCACCAACCACCCCCAGTGCCATTATCAGTTGCCTTGGGACCCATAAGATTCAGAAGGGAGGCAGCCACCTGCTCCTTCTGGTCATGTTCTTCTCTGTAAAGTCTCTCCAGGCAGCAGGAGTCTCACTTCTGATCCCACAGTTTCTCTGGGGGCTCTGCTGAGGTTCAAAGTGAGATCTACCACTTACTATGGATGGGTTTTTTAAACAACCTCACCTCTACAAATCTCCCATCAGTAAAATGTAAACTTTACCTCCTAGTGCCCCTGGGGAGATAAAATGGGGTACTCTATGGACTGTGCTCACTCAGCACAGGGTACAGCACGTGTGCAGTCTCAGATATTAGCTGCTGTGAACACACCATGGCTGCTGCTCACTGTTGGCACTTCAATGTGGCTATTCCGTGGGAGGTCTGGCATATCTCTTTGTTTTTCTTGCATCCATTTTCCCCCTTGTATCCCCATTGCTGCCACCCTACCGCAGGCTTTTGTATCATACACACACTAACCACAGTATTCCCTCCTTATCCTCGAGGAATATGTTTCAGGACCCTCAGTGGATGCCCGAAACGGCAGGTCGTACCAACCCTGATTGCTTTCCATCGGAACATGTTTCTGTTCATGTCTTCCAACCACAAATGCAGTGCCTTTTCCATCTTAACTAAGCACTTATCATGTACTGTGGCCATAATTTCTGCAGTTTGAGGTGTGACAGACTCCATGCATTTCTTTTTCCTTCTTCACAAATTTCACGGATAGATTTGTTCTGACCATAGGTCTGAGCAACCTCAGCATACAATGTTTTTCTTTCCTTATTAAGTTGAGAACTTTCATCTTTTCACTTAAAGGAAGCACTTTTACAGTTTTCTTTGTCATGTCTGAATTACCAGCATCACTACTCTTGTGCTTTAGAGCCATTGAGTAAGGGCTACTTGGACACAAGCACTGTGATACTATGACAGCCCAATAAACCAGACTGCTTCTAAATGATTAGAGGGCACGTGGTGTAGACAGCATAGATACACTGGACAAAGGAAGGATTCAAGACCAAGCAGATTTCATCATGCTACTCAGAACAGTGTGCAATTAAAAACTTATGAACTGTTAATTTCTGAAATTTTCCATTCAATATTTTCAGACTGAGGTTGACCCTAGGTGACTGAAACCACAGAAAGTAAAGCTGCAGATAAGGGGAGACTACTGTACAGCCACGGAGTCCAGAATAGTCCTTTTCCCACCTCTAGCTGCTTGCCTCTCTTCTCCAGCAAGGCAGAAAAAACTGTCTACTTTATCATGTCACTCAAATCTCCACAATGTGATTCCTCTCACTTCTCTAAACCCTACTCATGTTCATTGAAAAGTGTTTTCTGGACTCTTCAATGCAATCCTTCAAAGCCTTGTTCATGCTCTGGGCTCTCCTGAGGGACTTCCGCTAAGGACCTCAAGTTGAATGAAAGACCACAGATGCAGATTAACACAAAATGACTCTGTTGCCCAAATGTACCCCTTTTGTTGTTAGTACAGTTTTATCACCCACTTAGAACCTCATGGACCACACTATGGAACACACTTTAGGAAATGCTCTTTCAGAGAAACAGCATAACTAAAAATCACAGAAGCCTAAGATGCTCCATCTCATGGTTCCCATGCCTAAAGAACAAAGGGCCAGTGGCTTAGGAGAGGGAGTTCAGCCAAGCCTAATTCGACACCCTCTTGATGAGCCAAGCTTCCATGAGTCTGCACTTCTGTCTCTGATCTCTTGAGGAGAAGGCTTTGGGAGAGATGACAACATCATATGAGATCATCAAGCAATGACATCCGACATCTGATCCTTCAATAACACAGAAAGGGTATGGGCTTCCCCCAGTCACTCTCCAAACTCCTCTCACCCATTGCCTTCTCAGCATAAACCTTGCTTGTTGCTTGAGTTTGAAATGATTCGCCTCATTGCTGCTCCAAGATGCACCAAACATTGTTTCTATTGCAGTCAGACAAGTGAAATAGCCCAGAGCTCTGAGAGGAATGCTTTGCTGTTGGGTGCAGAGACTGGTCTAAAAGCTAACAAAATGCAGGCTCCTCTGCCACTTGTATCTCCATCGAAACATGCAACTCTCTAAACAAGACAAGGGGGCTTGTGCTCACAAAGGTGGCCCTTACCATACCTAATTAGCAGTCTGAGTCTTTTCCCTGTGGCAACAGAGGCTCCATTAAGGATACCTGTTCTCCTCATATCAGTTTCAAGTCTAAGGATGCAGTGGTCAATATAACAGCAGTCATTGTTTCATAATGCAATATGAATAGGGAGAAGATGTAATTTATCAACCACACTGGAACACCTTTGAAAGTGAAAGGTGGTACCAATTGCAATTATGCCAGGACAATAGGCACAAAGCAGAATGGTCCTGGGCAAATTAGGAATCACATTACTAAATGTGCACATTACTAAATGTGCAACCACATGTACTAAATGTGGTTCCTAGAAAATGCTATGGGGACAGTATTCTCTGTCCTGAGTCCCCAGAGATGAAGATGACATGACCAACTGACAAAATAGGTGTCCCTATTGCTTTTGCCACCACCACACAGGGATTTTCTGCTAACTGATGTCTGAAATGGAAGTCCTCCAGCACTCCAACCTTCTCTTGCAATATCATTCCTCAGGATGAAGGGGAGCTGGCTTCTCTGGTTTGCTTCCATTTTTGCCCACCTTATTTACTCAAAGGAAAAAAGTGGTTCAGTTGGAAATTAAGTCATAAAACCAACTAACTATTCAAATTAATAATTCCAAAAATATAGTTCGATTTGTGATAGAGACACAAAAGAAAATCTAACTTCCTGACACTCCAGAAATAAGGGGATTCTGGTATCAAGAACAGGTGGAAAATTAAAGAAAAAAATGTTAAGTAAGCAAGACATATAAAAATATGCTAAAATATAGAAATGACTTAAATGGTAAAATTGGACATGATCATGAATGAAATAGTTAGCTGTTATAAAGATAACAGGTCTTTCTAAATTAATTTATAGGTTTAATACAATGTCCATCAAAATTGCAACAGAATTAGGAGACGGAGCAGTTGTGCCAAATGGTTCTAAAGTTTATCTATAAATACATTCTTTTGTTCAACTTTGTTTTTAGTATTTTCATAAATGGAGGATGTCCAACCTTTACAAATATTAGAATGTATTAAAAATTATACTGCCTAAAATATTATAATACTATTTTTTAGAAGTAAATATTGATATACATCTAAGAACCAACATATAGAGGTGATTTTATTAATCAAATTATGAAGCAGTTATTTCAATAGTTGTTGGAAAATTCATTTTTGAAAACAAAAATTCTAGATCCATAGATTAGACTACAACCAAATAAATAAGATGTATGGAAAATTTAGGTATAAAACTGAAACCACAAGATAAAATATATATTCATATTTATTTGATTTCTCAGTGAAGAAAGATTTTCTGTACATTAAAACAATGGGAGAAATCACAAAGGGGAAAAGCAGATTTGGTAATATAAACCTATTAAACTTCTACAAGTCAAAACATCATAACCAAAATTATAAGGAAAGATCTGAACATATTTATAACTAATGGACAAAAGAGGATAATAGTTACATCAGTCATCTATTAATACCAATGCTGCCTAACAACCAACCCAAACCTCAGAGGACTACAACAATAACCATTTATTGCTCACAGTCTAGAGTCAGCTAGGGGTCAGCAAGGTGGCTCTACGGTTCTTGACTGAGTTCACTCCCATGTCTGGGAATCAGCCAAGGTCAGTTGATTATAATGGCCTTCATTTCTTCCCATGTCTCTCATTCTCCAGCAAGCCTGGCATATACTCTCAATGATGGCAGAGGTACAAGAGGGAAAGTGGAAATATGAAAGGTGGTTAAGGGGTTAGGCTCAAAAGTGGCACACAATCAATTCTACCTTATTTTATGGATCAAAGCAAGTCATGTGAAGTGGGATGTTGACTCTGCTTTTACGGGAGGAAATTCAAAGTCACAGGACAAAATGCTTAATGGATATAGGAAGAGGTGAAAGTTTTGGACCATCAATGCAATTAATCAATCAAAAAATAATCTTATCCAATGGATAAGCAGGCAAAGGGCTCAAGTAATCACAAAGAGTAGCTATATAGAAGACAAATAAAAACATAAAATCTCAACTAAAATAAATAGAATATAATTTTAAAGTTATAATAAAATGTAAAATAAGGTATTATGAAATCTAAAATCACTAAAATTATCTAATTTGGTAAGCCCCCAAGATATAATTTTTAAAATAAGAAAACAGATTATTTCTCCATCTATTTTCTAATTTGATGATATTTAAGGAATGGAAATTGGAAGCTCACATGGAGTTGGTACAAGCACATATTAGTACAACTTTTCTGGACATACACTGGGCACCATGTGTCAAATGTGTTTCCTCCATTACCTGTAACTTAAAGGAGATAAATATCCCCTGAAGAGGTTTGCAGAAGACTATCAAGCCATCATAGCAACACTAATCTATACTACAGGAATTTATTAATGATTGAGAGAGAGAATGGACAGATGGAGATAGGAAAGCAAGCTACTGGGGCAAGAATGTGAATGAATGGTTCCTCTAATACAGGCTTTCCACGAGTAGAGAAGAGCGCTCCTCTTTCTTAGTAGAAGACACTTTGGTTTCTTACTCAGCACCCATCCTTCCTTTTTATCCTTCCTAACAGAACCTTAGGTTCTGTCTAGGCATTCACTGCATTCCCTAAAATCCTGATAAATGTAAGCCAATTGGCACATGAGAGTTTCCCAACAATAATTGCTGGCTCTGGCATGGGTACATGACCTAGATGGGCCAATCATACCAAAGCTCTTTTCCTGCTGGTTTTGAATAAGGACACATGTACACTGATCACCATTGGTGACCATTTTGCAACCATACGGGGAACAGCCCTAGAAGGGGGCAGAGCAGAGAGACAGAAATGGGGCCCTTGGTGCCATCGTTGAGCCTCTGATCACCATGTCTGGAGCCTGCTCTGCCTCTGGGCTCCCAAGGATGTGAGTTGTCTCCTTATTGTTTAAGTTAGCAGGAGTCCAGGTGTTTTATGACTTGCGACCAGGGCATTCTAACCCATACACCTCCCCACACACATAACATGTTCTCCTAGAAGCCTTTCATTCCAACACATGTACAGCCTTTGGAACTGAAATTTCTCTTTTTATAGTGCATGTTAGTGATATATTGATGAAGCATTAGAAAAATAGGTAGAGGAGTACATTTTTTTACTTGGTCCCCCTCTAACCAGTACATGTAAAGGCTGTGATGTACAGAAATCATCTCTTCATGTGGAACTGAAATTTCTTTATGGACTTCAGAGCATGATACAGAAAACCTCACTTGGTACTGTTGCCCTCCTGAGGGAAGCACCAGGATGTCAGACACACCTGCTTACTGCCCTCCACTCTGGTGCTGGAACCACATTTCACACACACCTGGGAGTAAGTACATGTAATCATGGTGGCTTGCCCTCCATAGATCTATTTGTGTTTAAAGATACAAGTCAGAATATCAGACCAAGTCTGTTTCATGAGACCAACAGGGCCTGGTTTGATGCTGCATCTCCTACCATATTTCTGATTGGTAGGCAATTGATAAGGCAAGTCTTTTTTGTGCTTGATATTACTTAGCTATGAGAATACTACTTGCCTCTCTACGAAAGATGGTTACAGTCCCAATATTTCCTTCTATGAGAACCAAAATGCTGAAAGATGTGCTACAGTAAATGTCTCTGATAAAGATACAAGTTGCAGTTTTGCTCTCTGAATCACAAGTTTTTAAGCTCCATTATAGTGATTATGACCTTTTATTTGAAATGTTCTTGAGATTTTTTCAAAGCCATATCTATATGATTAGACGTAAAAAGAATATTTCAACACACTTTTAATAGGATATGAGGGTCCAATAAAACAAATGTTCTGTAGATATGAGAAAGTTCAAATTATTGGTGCCTTTTCAACATTTTATTAAGATTGTATTGAGTCTTAGCATTGAGTCGTAAGCTATTCCTATAGCACAAATGAAAGCCTCATCAGTTTTGACTGCATGAGGATGCAAATTCTGTTCTTCCAAGTATCTTAATGAATAATTAATATCATGTTCAATGATCTGGCTGCAAGCACCAATCAGCCGGCCAAAATAAATTGGATTTGTATTGAAGAAATATTTCCCCATGTTCATCACAAAGATTACTGTTTCTTTTAGGGAAAGCCTATAATAGTATGATTGAAGCCCTGTTGGAATACCTTGCTGCTATCTGCATAAATGATTATTCCTTTTTGGAACTACTTGGTCACAGTGTTAGCTGATCTTAAAGACCTATTTGTAAAAGATAATTGTTAACAACAACAGAAATTAAATTGATTTTTGTGGAATAAGGTACACATCTCCCTTTCCATGTTTTTTGAACCTAGATTTCCAGTGCTTTGGATCCAAGGGAAGCCCTTCATAGCATGATAGTTGCCAAAAACCCCACCCAGTACACTTTCTAATCATGCTGTAGCTTCCATGCATGAAAAGAAAACTAGAGAAATACTGAAAATGATTTCTACATTTTTCAGAATGATGACGTCTATCAGAGCTAGGAGCTCAGGAGAGCAAGTGATCATCAGTTTTCACTGCAGAAGTCTGAAAAGCATAAAATGTCTAAACAGAAAGCACACACAAAGCCCATTTCATTGAATCATCATGGTTTTGAGTCCTCATTACAAAAAAAAATGCTATCAAATAGTCATTTTTATCAGTGGCACTATGGGAGACTCAAAAGATCTCAGAGCCCACCTTCCTCTTCTGAGGACAGGGTGGTATTTGGTGATGATGATGATAATAATAATAATAATAATAATAATAATAATAATACCATTGAGTAAGCAAAGCAATTTGGAGGGGTTAGAGAGAGAGTTGGAGTTTATATACTTAGAGAAAGAATTGTGTCTGCAGAGGTAAGAATAACATATTTGAGCTAAATATATGATTTTAAATTCTTGTTACTGGAAAAATACAGGTGCAAAATGCTGTTTAAGCAAATATATCCCACTATATACTATAGTGTGAATGCAACAATCCATGCAATTAACTAAATAGATAATAATGATGCTAAACCGATAATTTTTAATTAAAGTTTGTTATAAATGTATTATAAATATTATCCAGTTATCAGTTTAAAAACAAAGGCAACAATTCATCACGAAGCAGTGTGTCTGGGACTTCCTGTGAAATTCCTAATTTCTACCTATAAGTATGCACAACAGGAGTTTTGCCATGCTGTCAATTACTGAGTACCATTTGTTAAATTACTATTCCTCAGTAAGCTGATAAGTGCGCACACTTTAGTTTATGAATACTGAAATGTAATAACTCTTGATTCAGACACCTTCTGTTAGTGACAAAGATAAAAGTCAATGGAATTGAATCCTCTGGATGGATGTCCTGTGAAGAAAGACCTGAATTTTGCATTTGTTTTTGATCCAGCAGGAGATCTTTGTGGACTAGCAGCGGGTCACAGAATATAGCTTGCTGTAAAGACAAACCTATTCCTTGGTGATACTAAATTTAAAAGCCAGAACTCCTCAAAGATGAAAGGACTTCCTGTCTTCCATTTACTTCTACCCCCTCGTCTTAGCTGTCTCACATTCAGACTGAATAAAACTACGCTAAACTTCTTCCGCATGGCAGCCTATTAATTAAAGAGGGTAATTTTGTCCCTATGAGTCTTTGGTCCTCCAGGCTATGAATTCCCATGGTCGTGGCTTAGAATTTCATCACATCCTGGTCACTTTGCCCAATAGCAAATCTGGTGCTAAGTTGAATGGCTGAGAAGGAAGAGATGGGGAGAGAAAATACTTGGCAGAAAACGTGGCATACAAAATAAGCACAGAAAAATAGGAAAAGCACCTGGTAATCTCACGACAGAGTAGAGTGGGAGTGATCATCGAGGCAGTGAGCACGTTAGCCTGCCAGGAACGGAAGGTCCTCAGGAGGAATAGAGGAGGTGGTACTGGCAAGCTAGGCTGGAGCCAGATAGTGTCCTGCCCAGCTGAGAAATTTGGACTTTACTCTGTTGGGGAAGAAGCCAAGAAGGCTTTTGAGCACAGGAATAAAATGTTCAAAGTAGTATTTTAAGAACATTAAATCTGACAGCAATCTAAGGCTAGCCAAGAGGTAAGACATTCGGTTAGAAGACCACAAAGCATTAGTGATTATGGACTTGGGCTCTGGAACTAAACTGCCTAATGTGGAATTCCTGCTCTGGCATTTACCGTGTGAACTTGGACAAATCGCTCAGCTACTCCAAGCACATTGCCACAACTGCCAAGTAGGTATAGTAATATTACCTACTTTATAGATTGGTTGTGAAGATTAAATGAGTTAATATGTACAAAGCACTTAGTATATGACATTATCATCTAAATTATCATTATTATTACCATTATAAAGTCACACTGGGTATAACATAAGATCCTGAAATGGCATGATGACAAAGGAAATGTAAAGGAAGGGATATATTTGAGAATTATTGCAAATGATGTTTCTTTTCTTTTCTTTTTTTTTTTTTTTTT